>NC_066840.1:2825019-3144910 GCF_001640805.2 Lates calcarifer
AATTGAGGAGAATCATTTCCTACTAAAAACACTTGTAACATGTTACAGGTCATACCAGGCCCTCAAGAGGCCTTCTGTCTCTCCAATGATAAGTCGACCCCACAAAGTGTTATTAGTATGATCAGCCATAGTCCTCTACTGAGAGCCTCTCTGCAGATCCTTTAACAGCTGGGGCTTGAATGGCCTGCTCAAAGGCAAACTGGAAAACAAGAGCATCAGTCGTTTTCTCCACCAAGACTTCACACACTTTTGAATAACTGTTCCTTAACATTCTCCCTGCTCCAAAGATTTACTTTGTGTTGTTGAAGCCAAAATCATGTAGGTTTATAGTCACTCTGTAATAGTTTTGGGGGCCCAGCTTCAGGCTTTGTTCACTGTCAAAGTCATCAAATTCTTATCATTATTGGAGAGTGCTCCTGGATTAAAACTGTTTCAAACATTTTTTATGTTTTTTCCTTTTTTTTTTTTTCATTTTAGTTGTAGGAAATTTGGAGTTATCAAATAATTTGTTTTATACTTTTCAAAACTCTAAATAAATGATGGTGAAGGATGTGAATTAGTTTCAAGTCAGCCCTCATCCCCATCTTTACAATGGACTTCAAAGTGGATTTTGTCATTAATTTACCTGATAAAGTGAGTTTTGAGCTGCCAGTCCACTACTAGGCTCCCTGTCATTTTGTCTTAACATTAACTAGCAGTTTACAAGTTTATTTTGACAACCCACCTGCCAGCACTATTTTGTATTTTTTTGTTGCAATATAACAGGGGGTAAGAAATGATGTACCATTAAACTTCCATTAAATGCAGAGTCTCAAATAGCAGTGTGTTTCTTATAATCACAAGGCAAATGTCATGTTTTGGCAGCTAAAGCAAATGTTTGAGCTCCAGAAAATACAGAGTCAAATTTTATTTTATCTGCTTGTCATAGATACACCATGCGAGACAGCAGCTGTCTCCTGAAATAAATGCTCATTTTTGCGAAGCTTTGGATGACCTTCATTGTCAAAAGAAATAAAAGCTTGGCCGATTAATTGAAGTTATATGGTGGGTTATATGGACTGTAATAGAGATGAACTTTTCAGTCTTGGCATAAATCAGAAAGAAAAAGGCCATTGTGAACACTTTGAGCTTAATTTCACATTGTGTGTGTTGTCACACCGCAGCATGCTGTTCATTATTCAGGCTGATTCCTTGAAGGATTTGATTTTTCCAAAGCATTTAAAATCACATCAGCTGTCAGATGCATAATTTGCTTTCTCACAAATCCCTCAGAGAAACTCACACATCCCGGCATTTCACCAGAGGCCTGCTTCACTCAGCCTGCTGTTTGAAGCAACTCTTACATGATGGATGACTGGGATCAGCAACAGTTTGACAGTGAAGCAGCAGAGAAAAAGTAGGTGGAGGTGCTGTGGTGGACAAGTGTTTATTCAACCTTTCTATCCACCAGGAAAGTGTTTGGAAGAATTGTTTTTGCTATCATTAGTGCATGTTATTTGGGCACACCCAAAACCTTTTCCCTAATTTTGACCCAAATCTAAAAAGTGTTTGACTCACCCTTTGCAACAAACAACATGTTCTTCATTGTACATTTCATGACAACATGTGATTGGAGTTCTAAAGTTTGTGTTCATTTTGCAAGTTTTTATATGATGTTGTTAATCCAGCAGGTCATCCTGCTGCCCTTCACTGATCTGAGTGTAATAGTGGTTTTGGCACCCCTCCTCCTGGGGGAATGTTCATGGACAAAGACAATATCCTATCTTATAACACAGGCTTTCTTCTGACAAGAACATTTCATCTTCTACAGAATTAAAAAATGTCACACTTGAACATTAACTTGAACTTAAATCAGCACATGTGGTGCCATGTGGACTTGAAATAAGCAGCAGCATAATATTCAACTGGAAAACCTGGAAAAATGTATCCAGTTTTTAAATTACAGTGACAGAAATGTATAATAATGCTAAACTTTATAACATAATACATGCATAAATAAACCTTAAATACACCCATACACACGCATGCGAATGTGTTAATACCACTCAAAACTCCACAAATAAAAGATATCAGATATCAGAAAAAAACATATTTTTTTCCCTTTATTTCATTTTGCTTTAAACCTATTTAAGAGATAATTTTCTGCTCAGTCTCTCTTAAGATTTTATTTAGTTTTACTTTTCTATTTGGCTAATTTCTGATCCAAGTTCCTACTTTACCCTTGTTAGGCTTATTGAGATCAGTTCAACCTTCTCAGTAAATTACTGTTAGCAGTTAGTGTCATAAGTATTAGTCTGTTGGAAAACACCTTACTGGCATTACTAATTTGCCTTAAAAATAAAATACAATGCAATACAAACAAAACACAGCAGCAAACAGAAGAATACTGGTTTACTCCTACTAGAGCTCAAGTGAATAAATAATACCTAAAGCATAGGTGGGTCTAATGGAAGCAGATGTTTGTCAGGGGTTATTCCTGTTAGGTGTGGCTAGCCATCTTGTATTTACAGCATTGCCATTGTACGTCCAAGCAATAAAAACACCGGCTTGGTACTCAACAGTGCAATATATAATAAGTACTTTAGTCTATACATTAAGTAACAAAAAGGACATAATATGCTTTTTAAGTCAAACTCACCAAGTCCTCGTTCAAAACTTAACCAAAAGTCAGTCAATCCTGCAACAAACCATTTGGGGTTGCCCCCCCCCAATTCTCAATCTGTGTTTTGTCCTGTGTGATTGCAAAAACTGCGACCAAGCTGAAAAAGTTGTGTAATAAGGTTACCAAGGAGACTATTTTTCTCCTTTTGGCTCCTCTGGAAATGCAATGACACTTCCCATATTGCTGATGGGACTTTTCAATCAACAAGCCATGCTTTGTTGCCTGCTGATGCTCCATGCCAAGCCCCAGTATTATGAAATTGCCTCTCAGTGGTTATGGGTTTAAATTTCCTTTTACAATTTAGCGCTTTCATTAAAACGCTTGTGTTCTGAGCAGGGTATATAATAAGTGCATTAGCTCTGTGGACTTGTATACATTTATAAAAAGCGTTTTCGGGAAAATGGAATGGAACACATTGAGCTGAAACAAGGGAAACAAGGAGTAAGTGCATCTTGTGCTGACTGCACACTAAAACAAGTCTGTTAAATCTTCTACACTATGTTCACTATGGGGACAGTGAGCTGTGGGGCCTTGGTAGTGCCACTGGTTTGCAGTACTCTGACCAGTGATTAAATGCTGACAATCTGGTCTTTTGCCTCACATTGACAAATTAAAGTTAAATTCATCACTGTCAGCATCAAAGCAGAATGACATAAGCTCACCATCCTAATTCTTGTGATTGTATTTACCATTAACAAACATATTGGTTTCTCTGAGCCGTAGAAGAAGACATATGCTTCTGTCAGCTGATGACATAGGCTCATTATTAAATGCCTATGGATTTATGGTCAGTTTATGACCAAGTCAATATGGTTGTAAAGGAGCTTCAAGCAATGCTCTCACTGAGTTGAATCACTGAGTCTGTTGGATGTTATCCTGCTGTTCCAGAATTTATTTGGCAATAAAATCATGTAAGTACACTATATATCTGCACTGGCCCAGGAAAATGCAAAATAAGCTTCTTTGCAGTTGTCAAAACCCACATGACAGAAGTAGGATTTTATCTCAGAGTTTGCAGAACCAGAAAGACAAACTACTTTCTTTATATAAAAGCAGTGAATCATTTGTTTTGTGCTGTAGAAAGCAAGGACAGCACTTGTCCGCATATGGCAGCATAACTCTTAAATGTCAGGACCACCTTTTAACAGCAGGGTGCTGTCTTGAGTTATTTTCACACCTGTAGTTTCAATCAGTTTTTAATAAGACACTGGCAGAAAATAAGAAGACACAAAAATAACACGTGACTTTTTTAAATCCCTTTTCGCATGTGCTGACATACATCCAGAATGATCTTCAAGAAAAAGCATACATGTCTTATACATATCAGGAGATTGGTGCACTGGAACTTCATGATTAGCAACAGGATTTAAAAACATTTGAAATATATTTTCCAAATTAGCCTCACACTGCAAGGAAAGTGGTGCAACATGGGCGCACAATTTTCTGCTAGTGAAGAGTTTTGGTTAATTTACAGTTATCCTTTATAGGTATGTTCTGCTGGTGATCTTCTCACTGGTGTAAGTAGGTGGGGCTAAGATGGAAAAAGATAATGTCACATACCTCTGAGCAGCTGTTTAGGGTTTAGCACTATTTATATCATTATGTGACAGTTTGCTTATTTTACCAGTAAATCTAATCAAACCTCACACTCACAGAGTCCTGATGAAGGAGATTATTTGAGTTTTTTAGTGTTTAACTATTAATAAAAAATGACTTGAGGATGTTTTATTCCAAATCTTAACTTTGATTTTTCCATGTTTTGTCATGAATATTTAATGTTACAAATAAATTAAAAACTGAAACAAATGTTTCAGGGGCTTTAGGGGTGTCCTGTGGAGTTTTCTTTTTTTCTCTCTCTCTCTCTCTACATTTATATTCACTCTTTCTCATCAAAATAGATTGTATGACTCCTTGAGGCCCAACAAATATGATGAAGCATTTCTTTCATCATGAAACATTTGCAAAGTCGATTTTTAAAACACTCTAAATCCTGCAATAGTGTTTCCTAACCAGCTTTCTTCAAGTTTCTTAGTATGTTAATACCAGAAATGTGTATAACATTGCCACATGCTAGTACACATGCATGACATACATGTGCACAAGACTCACTTTAAAAAACAGGGACCCACTGCCCCATACTAGTGTTCAAAAACTCCACAGGGCCTTTAATAGCAGTTTACCCTTAGAATTCATGCTAAAATAAAATTCACTGTTACAACACTGCTGTTCATCTGCTTTACACCACAAATGAACAACAGCAGAGTTGGATTGGATATTGAGAAATTTTGAAGTGGTCTCAGATAGTCTGAGCCAGACTTTGTTTTATTTGAACAAGACTGAACAGGTCTGGTGTAAGAACAACCATAATACCCCAACAAAAAGGAGTAAACTGATCCATGTTCCACACAAAATACTTCCCATTTATGAAAGTCTAGTATTCAGGGATCTTGTATCTGTTCTTGTATCTACTTGTATCAGATATGATGTAGAAATCTTAAAATCTGAGAACCTAAATTTAGCAGGGATACAAAGAGCCTTGGTGGATTATTTCAAAAGCTGAGACGTTTCAATTCAGCTGGCTCTGGTTTGGCTCTTGTAATATTAAAAGATGAAGTCCACAGACATCCACAGAGGCACAGAGAGTCTTACCTTGAAATCTACTGAAAAGGCCTGACATGCTTTTCATTTTCCAATCAGCAGCGATGTCTGGCTACATTTTAATGCAAGCAAAAACATGACTATCAGTGTAGCCACACTAGCACGGATCTGCTCCAGGCTTTCATCTGGGGCGCTTAAGCAATTTACATGGTGGACTAGTAAGTAACACTTTAAAAGCGTCAGACAGGGGGAATAATGGAAAATGCAAATGGAGAGTGGTTCATACTGACTATAGAAAGTGCACACAGACACATCTAAGTATAGTCATTAGAATGATGTATTAATGGAAATCCTACATATAGAGCTATCATTTACACAGTGAGCCAGATTATGGCATAGAACAGCATGTTGCTCTACTCGTTACACTGTATGTTCAGGGCTTCAAACAACTGCTTTTTTGCAAATGTGGACACCAGCAGAGAAACAAGTGCATAAAACTTTCATTAAAGAGTACAGTCATTGCAGAAGTGCTCAGAAGATAAAGTGTATTGTTCTAAAAATCCCATTTAAATGGGAAGCTATGTTTTGAATGTCAAACACTCAACTTTTGTAGGTCTGGCGCCTTGAAACTGTCAAAAGGTAGCCAAAAAAACAAGTCAAAAATATAACTGACTGCATCAATAAGTACCTGAAAAACATAAACCCTATTACTTTTAACCCACAGACAGTTGGTTAAATAAATGTTTACCTTATTTTTTTCATTTCCGTTTTATTTTTATTTTTTGTGTATGTGTGTATACACTAGCTTGCTGTAACTACTTTCCTCCATAAAACTATAAAATATTAATTAGTTCATATACTAAAGAATCATTGTATTAAGTTTTGTAGTAGCAAAAGCATTTTAGCTGTCAAGCTAATGCTAACAAATTTAGCTAATAATAATAATGCTGCTGAGAGGCATACAAGAAAATATAAAGTTTGTTTTACATATTGTTGATTATTTGTGTAGTTAGTAATAAATTTGAGTCATCTGATACTTGTTTACTGCCTTTTGTCACCCATGGGTTTCCGTATGTAGGCTTCAAACATAGCTCTACAAACACTGTAGTTTTTGTTTTTTGATGGCCACTGTGGTCAGTTTGCAACTATTCCATTTCAGAAGATTGCAGTAATTTCACAATCGTCAAATATAGTTCTGATAGTTTTTCCCACTAATCGTCATTGACAACCACAACCGCACTTCATTAAGCTTCACTGATGTCTTCATGTGCAGGCTTAGTGTGCTCGGTGATTATTGACGTGCCTCATGCAGTCCACTGAAGGGTGTTTGTTACTAATTGATATCTTGGTATGTAGCCACTGATGTATATTCAAGCAGGTGTATGTATATGCACGTGTTCATCCCTGTGTGGGTGTGGCTGTTGGGATGTGTGTGATATATTAATTGATTATTTACTATGGGAATATTAAGAAGGCTTTAGTGCTTCATTAGCACTCAAAGGGATATTAATGAGAATAGTGGTAACAATGTCCAGTACACTCTCACTCTCTCTCTCTCTCTCTCTCTCTCTCTCTCACACACACACACACACACACACAATACACACAAAAGTGCTCATAGCTTAGTTTTGTATAACAGTATTAACAACCATTTTAACTTGTAAGTGATGCATTGGAATGAGAACATAAGGCAAAACATAAAACATTTTAATATTTAGAGTAGTAAATCAATGTTATCATCATTAACACTGTGTAAAACTGTAAGATTAGGCCTTTAATTAATGTTACCATTTCCTTTTTTCAGCTGGTTGTTGAACCATTTGTGCATTACTTGACAACTAATGTGACTTCTTATGATCCAGCAAGAAAAGTGTTGGTTGCTTGGGAGCCAACTCTCATATGAATTTAAATTAATTTAAAATGATATACACGGATAGGCCACAAATTTAAAACCACTGACAGGTAAAATACAGTGTTCTGCTGAGAAACCTCGGGTTCTCGTATTCACCTGGATGATATTTTGACACATTCCATCCACCAGTACGAGAGCAGTATTAATCTTCTCACCTAAGTCACAGCAATGTAGTGAATAAATTTCCCAAAATGTATCACTATCCCTTGAGGCAATTACACAAGTATTTGTAATAAAGTTATGTAACTTTTTTTGAAGATTGTTTTCCTGGAATTTCTGTCTTATTTGATATTCTTTGTAGAGACAGATAGGAAAGAAATTGAATTTGAAACCAGGACACCATGACAAGGATGCAGCCTTAACACATAGCATGCATGCTACCATGTGAGCTACCAGGGCGCCCAAATTATTTAACTTTTTGTGATTGATGATGTGGTGTGATTAAACAGCCATCAAATTCTTGTATTGCTGTGGCTGTTTGCCAGGGGTAAGGTTTTAATTTTAACTCATTTAACAGTTTCTAAGATGCTTGGCTTGAAAGTGCCCTTACTTGTTTTTCTTTTGTTCTGCATAGATGGTAGAAAACCATGGAAGAAGACATAAGATTCTGAACCCTGGAGTTTAGAATAACAACTCAACTCTGTTAATTTATGTTACGTCTGGGTTGAGATGAACTAAGACGGAAAACTCCAGACTGAGCGTCATAAGTACAAAAATTTTAGTAAGAAAACCTAGATTTTTTCATATTTCATCACAGATGCATTCCCAAGGCCAAGAATGAAACTCTTGCTCAAGATTTTGAGATCTATCAATGTAGCAATTATGTCAAGCATACCCAACTTAAGATCTTCTTATTGGAACATTAGTTTTCAAACTAGCCACTACACACATTTGTGACACATCAAACTTTGTGACTGTACTAGACACAGGTGAAAAAAAAAAAAAAAACAATGTTTAACAACTACCAATGATGCTAAATTCTCTTTATACTCAAACTTGTGTTCAGCCAAATGACATTGACATAATTCAATGCAGAACAGAAAGACATTACATAAAGGGTTGCCAAAAGGAAGTGTTGTTTCTTGGAACAGTGAAAGAGTGAAAATGTTGTGAAACTGCCAGTTGATCTACAGACAGTCTGGCAATTCAGTTCCAAAAGCAACACAGGGGAAATATCAGCATCACATCATTATATTATACATTTCCTCTGTGTGACATCACTATGATAACATTTCTTGTTTCCCCTCACAATGAATGGCCTTTCAAAATTATGACAGGCACTCTAATAATATGATCACTAATGGCAGTCAGACGCTGGCATTTGATGACACAGATGACTCAGCTGTTCGTGACTAAGTGCCATTAACTGACTTTTCAAAATAGCAATATTAAATAAAGTAATTCTTCATTTGTCTGTGCTTTGTTGTTTTTTGTTAAAAATCCAACACAACTGAAGTGCTTTTTTTTTGCATTTGTCTCACAGTGAAATGAAAAGAGCATATGTTACACAGTGGAGAAGCAATCAGGGACTCAAGTACAAGACTTCAAAATCCCTTTAACAATTGTCTCCTACTATTGCTGCCATATGGATGTGCAACCCTGAAGGCTCATGCTATCTCTGTGTGAATTAGTGTGAGTGGTGTGTTTGTGATTGCTGTTTCGCATGGTGTGTGTGTGTGTGTGTGTGTTGTCATGTGAGAAGCCCTGCTCTGCAAGGTGGACTGCATGAATGTCAGCTTTTACACTTGGCAAAGCACAGGTTGACACCAACAACACAACAACACACACACACACACACACACACACACACACAGCTTGTAGACATCTGCATCCAAATGCTCCTTGACGTGACCTTATTATCATGCTGGGTGATAGTCGTCTTCACCAGCAGCTAAACATCTGTTAGACCTGATGGTAAGAGCTACACACACACACACACATGCACGCACTCATATGCAAGAAGACACGGACAGACAAAGAAAGAACGCAATCATGACAAACACTGTGGATTGGTTTTCCCAGCATGATAATTTAAACGAGAAGCCATGTTACAAAATCTCATAGCGTGAAGCAGCCCAGTAGGAGGTTGGCGGATGGTTGAAAACAATAACCCACAATCCCCAAGACACCCAGTCACACTTGACGCCTTCAGACAAAGAGCCATATGGATCCATTTTATGATGACTGAGCTGGTGTCATACCCCATCATTCAAAGTCTTGATTGCCATTCATGGATTTGTAGCATGTGTAAGCTTGTTTAAGCTCATAAGTACACAGAAATCTGAAAATAATGGCAAACACATGGGTGACAAATTACTCCATGAAGTGTCTTAATAAGGTGTTCGACCACCTCCAGCCTCCACAACATTACATATGATAGATTTACAGAGTCTGTGAAAAAAAAAGGATGATCAGTGTTCTCCCTGCGTGTCATGGAAGCATCTGTATTCATTATTTTTCTCCACTTAGTTGATTATTATTTGTTTTATATTATTTTATTTATGATATTTTAATCTCACCCCTCTGTGGCTTTAGAATTACTGCTTAAGTATTTCATTGTTGATCTGAACATTTTCATCAGTCATCTGCCAAGGCCCAGGTTTGTGTATCAATCGCAATAATGAGCTGCAACTCTTTAATTATGTTGTTGCAATATTGCACTGAAAGGACCAATGAGAATAAAGCCTGGTGTTAACATAGAAGTAAGTAGCTAATAGTCAACATAAGAGGTGGTTAGACAAAGTAAATATATATAACTTGGTAAATACCGAAATGAGACTATTCTGAGACTTATTCTATTCTAGAAAATAAAAAAGGTATTTTATTGAATTGAAACAGTGACAATAAAGACTATTCTATTCTATTCTAAGAAGATGCTGCAGACAGACTTGGACAAGACATGAACAGGTGAGAATTATGCTTGAAATTAATTGAATGTTTTCAAACAGCATTTTCTAAACACTGCTACTTTTAAAGATGGGTCATGTAAGGTTAAACTGCATTTAAATGTACTGGTGATTATACACCACAAACAGGGGGGCAGTATCCAGTTATTGTATGAGCAATGTTTTGTTTGTTTGTTTGTTTTAATTCTACTGATTTACTGTTTTTTGTGTGCACATATTGTTTGCTTCTTGTTGCACAATTGATTATTATTTATGCAGTAATATTTAAGCACAGATGTTTGTCCTTTTGGGGTGGCACGGTCGCCTCACAGCAAGAAGGTCCCGGGTTCGAACTCCGGTTCACCCGGGGCTTTTCTGTGTGAAGCTTACATGTTCTCCCTGTGCCTGCATCGATTCTCTCTGGGTATTCTTCACTTTGTCCAAAGACATGCAGGTTAATTAGTGACTCTAAATTGCCTATAGGTGTGAATGTGGAATGGTTGGTTGTTTCTCTGTCATCCCTGTGACTAGTGATCTGTCCACATGTACCCTGCCTCTCGCTTGATGTTGGTGTGTGTTTAGCATTGTAATCTTCAGCAGTGGATATCCCTAACTTATTGTGAGTAGTGTGTGTGTGTGTGTGTGTATATATATATATATATATATTTTTTTTTTTTTTTATTTATTTATTTTTTTTTTCTCCTGTATGCTCCACTAAATAACAAGGGACACTGGAAAATTGAATTGTACCTTTTTTTCCACCTTACACAGGCAAATTCAGTTCATTTTCTTTTCCAACTTTTTTACTTCATGCTGACTCCACAGTACAGTAAGGAGATTAGTGACATTTTGGAGTAATGGATCAATAGAAACACTTGTCTTGCCACAAGGAACAGAATATTTCTGTGATATTGGCTTCTCTCTCTTGCTCTCTCTCTCTTTTTCTCTTTTAATCTTTTTCTCTCTGCATCATGATCACCCCTCCCTCTTCTATTAGGAGTGAAGGCCAGCGAAGAAGGGGCAGGAAGCAGACACACACATACAAGAAGACCATTACAAAGCCTATAAAGTTGCCTTGTTGAACACTGACCATCACTTTATTGAAGTAGCAGCAGGATACCACTGTAACTGAGGTAGAAAACATTAGGCTTAGCACAAGAGTTATAATGAAGTTATAACAAAAAGAAGACTAGGTTGTCAGCATTTGCATTCAGTTTCCATTCACATCATTAAATTCTCATGAGACGATCACCCATATAAAGCATTCAGTAAAGAGTCCTTTCACTTTATGATGTTACATATTATTTGACATCCTTCTCCCACTAAAACACAGTATTTCTAAGTCTGAATGTCCGGCGTTTTAGCTAGAAATGTATTGGATAAAATAGCAACGTTACCAAAGTACACTTTGTATGTGTGGAACAAGTGCTGTATGAATGTGTGTGTGTGAATGGGGTGAATGTGACCTGTAGTGTGCAGTGCTTTGAGTGGTCGATATGACTAGAAAAACACTATATAAGTGCAGTCCATTTATGTTTGAGGGTGTATGTTTTAGTGTTTTCAATTAACCATTTATACAACTGGTTGTAAATAAGACACTTCATCTGGGGCAAAGGCCAGTTTGTAAGATGTTAAAGGGCTATATGTAACTTTTCTCTGCGGCCGAATGTTGTTTCTTGCTGGGAGCAGGTGGCAGTGATGGCCATTTGCCAAGAGCTTCAGCCATCATTGTATTTACAATACAAGAGGTGAGCACACTACTTGTTCAGCACAGTGTGGAAGCTACAGTGAGTCGCTTTCGGAATGTTGCAGGGCTAGCTGGTTAGCATGCTAACTTGTATAGAAGAAAAAAGTGATAGAACTAGAAGCAAAACATTGGCATTTCTTTCCACTGCTGGAGACAATTGTCAGTGCATAAAGGAATGAAGTTTCATCTTCACTGGTAAACTGTTTATGCTCATGATGGTTATGCAGCAACAGCAAAACTTACAAATAGCTCCATTAAAGCAGAGGTCCTGACCTGCATACTACTGCATACGTTGCATTTATTAGGGTTTATTCAGAAAAGTCAGGAGATAAACTGTGCAGCATATTTATCTCAGATCTTAAGTGTCTGTTGGCTCTAATGTATTTACTTACTTATTAAAATGCAAGTGTTTTTATTAAATTACAGCCCAGAAATGTTGTGCCTTAAAAGTATAGCACTTTTACCCAAACTAATATGTACTCAGAGATTATGAAAAATGAACTGATTTGACAAAGTGTTCCCTTTTGAATAACATTGTGCTTCCTCTGCTACAACTAATGTTAAAAGTAACAACACTGTAAATATGTAATGCTAGGTTTCATTTAGCCACTGATAGCTTTTAAGCTATTTAAATTTCCACCACCATTTATAGTCCACCTATTAAATAACTGTCCTAAGTACTGACTCACAAGGCTGCTGACATGGCTGGAGATTCAGTCTCAGACATCCAACTTTGTGGATGAGTGTAAATTACTAGAGAACCCTTTTAAGACACCTTTAAATGAGTGGTAACACATTTGGCTCTCAAAATTCACCTTTTCTGTTTAAGGTGGCCATGGTAAATATGGGTAAAACAAAAAATGTGTGTAACACACAGAATTCCTCTTCTACGGTCCTTGCATTTACTTTAATACATTGGAGGGGTTATTTCTATCATAAAGCTTCAATAGACACAGATGTAACCTCTTCTACTTCTGCCTTTAGTTCATCTGATTCCTCTCTTGCCACTCAGTCAGCATTATTATATTTAATGGACGGATCATTTATGTTGCCATAGTAGTCCAGTTGCTATTCTTCTGGATTTGTTAACCTTCCCTGACTGCCCTCTGACTAATAAGAGATTTTTTTATCCACACCTGCTCTGCCTCCTTAGCCTCTCTGCTTTTAAATGATTCAGGGTTACATCCTTTGGTCAGTACTCCAAGTCTGGAGTGATGTAATACATGTTTTATTTGGCAAAGTTTAATTCCATAGACAAAGGAGGTGAAGCTCATCATTGTAATTATCAGACTAATAACATTACCGGGATGCCTTTGCTGTGATTATGGCTACTACAGTTGAGTGGTGAGGTGAGGTGAAGAGCACTGTTTGCATCACTTACCTACAATTACTGTAAGGAATTCCCTCTTGTCTCTTAATGTTTTTATGCACCACTTCCAAAGAATGAGCACCAGTGCACACATAGGGCATCCTAGAATTGAATCCAAAACAGAGGATTGAAACCTGTCAAGCAACATCATTATCCAGCAGGTAAAGCTGCATGAGCATTCATCTCATGATTTCAATAAAACCTCTGTTGTACTTTATTATCTAACCCATATATGGAAGTAAATATTGACAAGAGTCTACAGCTGTACAGTGTGAGGCTGTACTTAAAATGGTCTTCAACAATGTGGTTGAACCTGTAGGTGTGAATGTGAATGTCATTGATTGTTTGTCTATATGTGTTGGCCCTGCAATGGACTCGCGATCTGTCCAGGATGTACCCCAAATGTCAGCTGGGATAGGCTCTAGCCCCCCACAATCCTTAATGGATAAGCGGTATAGATGATGGATGAATTAATAATTTAGCATCCTGGCATGCTAATGTAGCGATACGAGGGGGACTCTGAGTGGAAAGCAGCCAGACAACACCACCCTGGGAATTTCATCCAGAGAATTATGAACTGCTGAGCCCATAAGGTGCCCAGGCCCGTCCTACAAATAGGCAGGAGACGTGGTTCCAGGTAAAAAAAAAAAAAAAAAACTTTATTACAAATAGATAAACAAATCACTAAATCCGCCACACGCATACACACTGTAACAAGGTGGGAGGGAAAACTAATCAGGGCTGAGGCTTACCGGTGGATGGAATGGGTCACAGAGTGGGTGAGAAATCCCAAAAGAAACAAAAAAAACCAAAAATCACCCCAGTCTCACGTGGCAAACACACACATGCACCCGGTAGTGAAGGAAAAACCAGGAACCCAGGAGTCCCCAGGAAGGGGACACCACCACCTCGGACCCCAGGACCACCACCTTTTCAGACCTCAGCAACTGAAAAGGAGGAAGTAAAACAAGAAATGGGTAAATGGGGTTGTACCCAAAAGAAATCAAATAAAGTGAAACTTACCAAAGGAAACCACTCAAAATATAAGGGTGGGCAGGCCACAAATTACAAACTCAAGACTTCAACAAAATCTGCTGCCCAAAATAACCTAAATTTGCAGTTAGAAAAGAAATAAATAAGAAAAACCAATTAACACAAATACAAAATCATATAAAATCAAAATACAAATGACCTAACCAAATTACCTAAAATAATCCAGATACCAAAATTTACTTAAGGAAAAATGAAATAACACAAATGCAACAGAAACACAACACAAATCATCCCAACTCAGAAAATAACCCCAATAACAATTAAACAATATGATAAAACCCCCCAACACACTCAACCACACGTTAAAAATTAGGCCTATGCTACATGCAGGGGCAACCAGACTGACTCTGGTGCTGGATATCAGCCGCGAGCAGAGCCGTCAGGCACCGCGGTTGGCAACAGTAGGTTGGAGGAGCAGCGAGGCAAAACAACAGAAAAAAAAATGCCAAGGCAAAGCAGGAGCTCCTCTTTCCAACCTAACAGCTGCCCAGCTTAGTCTGGAGCAGCGGTGGCATGCTCTGCACCCGAACGAGGCACTAGCAGCAAGGCACCCTGAATAGATGGCAGAGAGCACACGCGGCTCGCCAGATACTACACTGGCATAAAGCCACAACCCGATCAACTGCTAGAGGAGACCGGAGACGGAAGTGAGACAACCCGGAAAGAAGCGGTCTCGAGGCTAACGAACAAGAGGGGGGCCAGGAAGGGCGCCCCGTCCCTTTATAAGGTGCCCCGGAATGCTGGTTGGCTAACAAGCAGAAGTAAATAAGGGGCAGTTGATTTACCTCCACTAGGGGCAGATGATGCTTTTCCTACAACACTAACATTTGCTAATTAGCAACAAACACAAAGCAGCTCTGACTTTGATATCCCCTGGTATTTTTTAGGAAGGTTCCTAAAAAGATAAATGATTTGGCATTAATTATAAGAAAATAGAGACAGCAGTCAACTAGTTCAGCTTTACCAGTTAAGAGCAATAAATATCACCTACATGTCTTTTAGTCAGTGCACAGCACGTCTGCAGAACATACAGCCAAGGACAACTCACATCCAAGGAAATGATTAGAAAAATGTACATACCAGTAGGTGTTACAGAATTTTGTTTTCTTCTTCCAGATAAATTTGGGAGGGGGTTCTTCACAAGCTCTGTGGTTGTTTAATCACTTGTATAACTTCATTTTAGCAAAGTCATCACTTCTCAGAGAATAAGTGATGAATAAAATAATACTGTAGTTCATGGAAATGATGGCTAAAACCATGAAGAAAGAGCCTGTGAGATGTATTCCACATTGACTTTAGCATCCAACAATGGCAGCTGCCCTAATAGACATAATATATCAAACATGCATGCCTGTTGGTTTGTGTGTGCTAAAAGCAAGCTCAAGTTTTAAACATAAGATATACTTAAAATACAATTTAATTACTGAAGAGCATTGGTGGTAAATGTCAGGGATGAAATACCTGCCCTGTAGCGGAATGCATTTCCATACATATCAGTAATTGAATTTACTAGAAAATATAGTTAGAAGTTTGATACGTTGAATTATGTAGTGTATGAAACGTTGCAGTAGCAACTATTTCTCTGTGTCATACCAACCAGCAGAAGATGCCCTTGTGAAAAACGGCACAAATCGATAGAGCTACCAAGGACACACAAACTAATGCATTTATTCTATACTCCCACTAACTCTGCAATAATACATACCTCTCTGACTCTCTCTCCCTCCCTCACTGTGATTTGATCGCAGAAAGCCCACCACATCCATCTCTGTCACACACTGACTGCCATGTTAATAGCCTAAACACACACACACATACACGCACACCCATAGATGCACGCATGCATACACACAAGCAAGTACACAACCAAAACATTATCTGTCTTACTTTTTCCATTTCATACACTATCTCTCTTACTTACGGTCACACAGATATACACAGCACACACACACACACACACACACACAGATACAGGACACACACAGACTGAAGGGTCAGACTGTGGAGTTTTGCATCCTGCTATCTTGCCTTCCTGCTCACCAGAGAGACAGATCAGTATCTTAACAACTTTAAATTACTGCTGATTCTCAAAGGGCACATTTGGGGTGTGTGTGTGTGGGTGCGTGCATGTGTCTGAACACTTAAGATAGAAGACAACAGATGTGAAGAAGACGGCAAGTATTTATAAATCTATAAATTAGATGCTAATTTTATACCTTATATTTTTATATGTATTTGTTTTACTAAATGTTTACTCAGAAACATTCTGCCCTCTCTGCATTATACACTACATGGGTGTTTCCTGTGGCATCCTGTATTTTCTGCATTACAGTTCATTGGTGTTTCCCTGCCCCACAATGTGCTATCGTCCCAACATCAGAACCTTTATTACCCAGAACAAAAGTCTTTTCATGTGCATTAGGGTTGGTCATTTACTTTTACCAGCACGTATAACTGTGAGTCATCTCCACATGAAGTTGTAGCAGGAAAGGCATCATCCACCCCTAGCACAGGTGTATTAATTGTGTCTGGTTGACTTTTGCTTGTTAACCAACCAGCATTTCGGGCCACCTTATAAAGGGATGAGGCACCCTTCCTGGCTCTCTCTCTTGCTTGTTGGTCTCGAGTCCACTCCTTACAGGTTGTCTCGCCCCGGTCTCCCCTGGCAGGTAAGGTAGCATGGGCTGCCTCGGTCATACTGAAGAGCATGGTGCAACTCATGGTTGATCACCGCTCATGTTTGTTTGATTACAGCTGATCGGGCTGCGGCTTCGCTGCCGGTTCAGTGTCCGGCAGGCTGCTCTCTCAGCCGCCTATTTGGTGTGCCTCGCTGCTGCTGCTGCTCGGGTGTGGAGCATGCCACCGCTGCTCCAGGTAATAGGGCAGCTGTTGAAGAGAGGAACTGCTGCTTTGCCTTGACTGCTGCTTTGCCTGGGTGTTTGTTTTATTGGTTCGCCTCGCCACTCCTTCATCCCGCTTGCCCGGCCGTCGCCTTGAGTGCCGTTGGCCGTGGGCCGACCGTTGCCGGCCGCGGCGCCTGACTGCTCTGCTCGCGGCGGATAGCCAGCAGGAGAGTCGGCCTGGTCAGCCGGCCCTGCACGTGGCACAGGCCAACATTTTAATGAGTGAATGAATGTGTGGGGGTTTCCCCATTTTCTTTGTCTTTTGTTTTATGAGATTGTTTATTATTGGGGTTATTTTCTGGGTTTGGGATGATTTGTGTTTCTGTTGTATTTGTATTATTTCATTAATCCTTGGTATGTTTGGATTATTTAGATGATTTGGTTCGATAATTTGGATTTTTGATATTAGTTTGCATTTGTTAATTAGTTCTTTCAAATTTATTTTCTTATTGTGAATTCAGATTATTTTGGGGCAGCAGATTTCATTCAATTCTTGAGTTTATAATTTGTGGTCTGCCCACCTTATGTATATTGTGATTTATTTTTTTGGTAAGTTTTGCTTCAATTGATTTCTTTTGAGGGCTGAAGGTGGTGGTCCTGGGGTCCGAGGTGGTGGTTTCCCCTTCCTGTGTGCCTTGCGTCCCCTGGGTTCCTGGTTCCCCTTCACTACCTGGTGCATGTGTGTGCTTGCCACGTGTGATTGGGGTGATTTTTGGTTTTTCTTTGTTTATTTTGGGAGTCCTCACCCCCTCTGTGACCCATTCCCTCCACTGGTAAGCCTCAGCCCTGATTAGTCTTCCCCCCTATTTGGTTATAGTGTGTGTGTGTGTGTGTGTGTGGTAATTTTAGCCTGTGTGTTTATTTTGTAATAAAGTATTTGTTTTTACCTGGAACCACGTCTCCCACCTGTTTGTAGGACGGGCCTGGGCACCTTATGGGCTCTACTGTTACTACTTTATAATTCTCTGGGTGAAATTCCCAGGGTGGCATTGTCTGGCTATTTCGTATTCACAGTCCCCCTTGTATCGCCACAAACCGAATGAAGTTACATGTATAGGAATAATGGAAAATGGACCCTTGCACACCATTTTGAATTCATCATACTTACGCAGCAATCATGCACTTTCTGCATGGATGAGCGGGAAAACATCTTATCCTTTATCCCTTATTCCAATCTGGCAGTGTCTACGTATTACGTATGTTGATAAGCCCTAGTGCTGACCTCGTAGTCACACCAGATAACCAACCTAGCTGCTCTTGCTGTGTCATGTATCTGTAGCACTTCATTAGCTGAAAGGCTTGAATTAGTGCCAATATTGGGTTTTATTTTGATGGAACTGCCAGTGGTGATGCATTTGCAACCAAGAGCTTGTTGACATGTCTGTTGTTCTTTCTATCGAGTGGGACATATCATTGGTGTCAGAAATTCCTGATATCTCAGAATCACAAGTAGGAGGCTGATGTGAAAGGTTGTTCCTGCTCAGATGGATCTGGTTGGGTTTTACAGTGAGCGACTGTGAAGCCTGTGTGTTTAATTAGCATTTCAGGTGTGGGTCAGGACACAGGACTTCAAATCTGGATTTGATTTAGAGATAATTGGGGTTGGTTTCAGTACCGAGATTTGCTAGTGTTGACAGGTGCAGGACATGTGCAGGACTTGAAACTATGGTTTAAATGATATGAACATGGCCTTATGTCGTTGTAACTTACTCTCTTAGTCTCTGTTCTCAAGTCTTTTTTACCATTTCCATTTTTAGTTATAAAATTTATTTAAAAATGTCTAGTAAATGTCTACAGTGATCAGTCCTCTCTGTCCTGCTTTATTGTCTGAACTGAACTGACTCCTGAACTCAACCATGGAGTCGCCTCTCCTGTTGAGCTATAGTAATTAGCCTGCAATGGTTTATTGGAAATTGTGTTCATTGAAATTAAATATATATCTACATTTTACCAGATTTAGCTATCTGCAGTCCAGGTAGATACAAACACTAAAATATACAATAAACAGGCACAATTGGATGATACCCTGGCCTTATGTTTTTACTTCAGTGAACTGGTGATGATGTAATCTTCCATCTGCCCATCAACTGTTCTTCCTCAGCAGGTTTGTTGACAACAGCTGCCAGCTGTGGTGCTGACATGATCATTTGGTTAGAGGGTTAGTGAAAGATTTTTATATTTAATTAATTTCAGCAACATTGTTGGCCTAGTGACGCATGCACTGCCTATGCAGACTAAACTATGTCTGAACTGTGTTGTTATACCTCGAAATCCAGCCACTCAACTTTTGAACTCCTCTGCACCCTCTGGCAGGGGGGTGGAGACCACACTGTCTTCAGTCCAGTCCAGTGGTCCTCAGTGGGCCAGAGTGTGCATTATTTAATATATGAGCCAACTCTTTGCAGGCTGCTCTTACATTATGGAGAATGGAGAATATTTCTATTCCCATGTGTACCACAGTGTTGAACAACTTTGTGGCAACACTGGTACATTAAATGCTATTTAGACAGTAATTAGTGACATGATGTTGTTGCATAAATGTACCAAATAATAATTGGAAAATCCAATTTACACTCATTGAATGGGGCACCACTGTCCAATTATGTGACTGAAATCAGGGATATTAAATTTGATATCAATATTCTTTAATAATATCCACACAGTAAATTTTAATTAGTCTAATATCTAAGATCGTGAATCCTCGATTCATTGATCTGGCTCACCATTGCAAGGAAACACACAAAACTGCTGGGACTACAGGTGTATTTACAATTTATTAATTACTAAGGTGAAGATATATGGAGTGAAATAAAATATAAACAAAAACGTAGGGATGATCAAACTAGCATGATGAATTAACATTAGGAGTGAGATGGTGAAAGCAAATCATTATAGTCTGTAAGTATAACCTAAGAAAAGCAGGACCCAGGTGGATGCTCCCAGAAGCCGTGTCTCCAGTTATCACGAGGATTCTGCCAGTGTCTCAGCAGTTCAGCATTAGTTGAGTTTATTCATAAACTTTCTGTCTTGAGCAGCAAACTTAGTTTCTTGCAGGTTTCTTTGCAGGCGGACGTGTATCTACGAGTCTCTCTCTCTCTCTCAGGTTGAGGAAAAATAAGCCCTCACGTAGTCTACTTAATGTTTTCTGGATAATTTAGAGAAGACTGGTGTCAGCCAGATGACTCTTCAGTTTTACTCTTCAGAGTAAAAAGCAGAATTATTTAAATTAAGTTCTCAGTATTTAAATACTTTTGTTCCTTTGGCTTCACTTGACGTTGCTTGGCTTAAGAAATAGAGAGTTACTTGCAGGTCTAGATAAGAGAAAAAGTTACTTGCGGAGCACGTGGTGAAAAAGAGAACAAAGGAACAGAGAAAATGAAAGTGTGATGGTGAATGGCTGCGTAGCCTGGAGCTGATTTCAACCAAAGACGACGTCTTTTTGCGTGCCAGAGTTTTTATTCTCTTGAGGATAGTATCAGGTTTACAGGCGGCGTGAGGTGGTCTCAGCCAGTCAGAATTTGTTGTCCTCACTCTCTTTGTCTTGGTTAGAGTGAAATATGATCTCTCATATCACATATTTGTCTTCCACCATGATCACTTAGGATATTGTATAAGACAAGATATAACTCATGGCACTGATACTTAAAGAAAAACAATGCATTAATTCAAACGTGAATTAAACACATTATTAACAGATCTTAAGACAATTAATCTGATTAAGTGATAAAGCTGTTTAATGTAAAGACAAAGTTTGTTACAACAGAATGAAGATTTGAAGATTGTTCATTCATAAGTTCCATATAAACTGTTGTCCATAAGAACAGATTCTCCTGAATGGGCCATTTGACCTTTGACCCTGGCTTGGGAATAAGAATTCTGTGTCTGCTTCTTATCACTGAATGTTTGGGAGGCTGAAGAGAGGATGGGGGTTCAGGTCATAATTCTCAGTTACTGTACTTTTACCTCGGTGTAGTTCTGGGAATACATTCCTGTCTTTTTCTATGAATTGTGTGATAGTCTGATAATAGGTACCAGGCTGATGCCTGGTTGATGCCAGATGTCGCTATAATGTTTAGATTGGTGGCACAGGTGATTGAGAGGAAACAATAATTTATCTGTGGATATTGGGTAGGAGAATTGAGCTTTCAAGGCTGTAATGAGAAAAATATATATTGAAAGTTTCTGTTATTTGTTTTATGATTACACACAGCCAATTTAATCGTCGTTTTCATTGGTACCAAATGCATTCCCATATACATTCCAGTCTTTCAGCAGTGGAAGTACATGGTTTTTGCATCGCTGGAGATGAAAACAGAACCTTCTCACCTCACATGTGACAGGAGTGATGTGCAAATTGCAGAACTCATTGACACACACCCACACACCCTACGCACAAGGCTTGATTATGTGGTTAATAGAATTTATTACAGTCAAACATACTGTATCAGAAACTCACACGCATACTTAATACACTGCTACATCAATGCACACACACGCATGCAAAAACCTATTTAGCAGCTTATATTTATGGCAGCTTATATATTATGAATACACACGTGGACCTGTCAGTTGGAATTTAGTGCAGATATGATAGAACCTTTCAAATAACGCAAAGACACACACAAACAAACGCACACTCACCAGCTCAGGTATTAGGGAGTATTTACTGTAGAGCAGCCTGCCAGTGTGGAATGTCTATTAGAGCGGAGAACAGATCTTTTCACAGTATAAGTCATAGTAATGAACTCCTGCAGAACTCCCCGCAGTCCCATACATCAACGCACTGAACAACATTTCAGCTCTCAGAGACAAAGTGTTGCTGTAAAACCAGTGGGTCTTGGTAAAGGAATGTTTTCGTGAATTTTAAGTGCAATCTAAAACCGAATTAAACGTGGTAAGAACAACTGCATGGTATATTTCATACTAACAACAGTTTTACACTCAAGATCTAAAGCATCAGCAGCAGTGCAATCTGCAGGTTACCATTTCAATAAGTAACCAAATTGTATTTCTTTAGGGAGAGGTATGATCTCCCATAATGTGTAGCCCAGTCTGCCTCTTAAAATTGGACACCAGTTAGACTGCAGAGCATACTGTGTCACGGTAATGTGCAGCAGTGCAGCAGGACTGTTTGCTTCAGTAGTGATTGACAGCGCTCTCAAGCAAATCAAGTTACAGCTGAAATGAATGATCAGTCTAGTTCAGTTCATTTGATCGACAGAGAAACAACCTGCAGGTGTTTTGTCAATCAAATCATTTTAAACATTTTTCAAGCAAACCTTGTTCTTTAGTTCCAGCTTCTTAAATTTCGGGATTTGCTGGTTTTCTTTATATTTCCTTATTAACTGAATATTTTGTATCTTTTTGGAAATAATGGTTAGTTACAGCCTAGATTCAAAGAGGTCTTGTGATGTGGCTGTTAACTGCTACTTCAAACAACTACATCTAATGTATGAACTTAAAATTACGTTGAACTGCTGGTGGTTAGGGCAAAACCAAATAACCCTTGCCCTACCAAACACCACCACCACTATAAATATGGAGAGCAATGCAATGCACTATTCCATGATAATTAAATGATCTAATTTATCCACAAATTTCAGAAACTTTTTGGAAAGGCTAGAAAAAGTTTGGTTTCCCCAAAAAACTGCTGGTCCCTACCACTTTAACACACCATGATGAATATTTCTGAATATACTGTTTATTATGACTATGATCATTACTATTAACATCATAGACCTAAAAAAAAAATCATTCGGATGAGAAGGTGCAGTTTCCCTGTAGCAATTTATGGTTTTGGTGCTTTTCCTAAAAACATTTCAGCAATGATGCCACTATACATTACAGTTCCAGCTACTCTGTCAGATTTTATATATTTCTGTCTGTATTTTTTTTCTCAGTTGACGGTAGTGCATCAGCTTCTCCCCGCTCCCAATAAAACAGGACTCTAACCTCTTCACCTCTGCCAATCTCCTGACTTTTCATATATATCAAACTCAAGTTCACTGAGTAGTACAGTATGCCCGCTGCACATGCTACATCTATGATATGCTGTGTTAAATTGCAAGACACAAAATCTGAACACGATAGCTCTGTAGTGCTCTGAATGCCAGCACTTAATTAATTCCCCATAAAATTCCACAATCAGGTTGTAATCTTCCACTTAACATGAGAAATCAATAAGAGTTAATACCTGCTAATTGATTAGCTTTTTAATGAGCTGGAATGAGAGATGGACCTGCTGGAAAAGTGTGAAGTGTGATGAAAGTGAAGGGAAGGAAAAAAAAAGGAGAGAAGTGTTACATCAACACCACTTCCCCACAGTGAAGCCAGCACTGTAATGTACAGTAATTGTGGTGGTCAAGCCAGTGTTTTTCATGTTGGAAATAAAAAAGAAACATGCAGGCAGCCAACCATCACAGAAAGATATAGACCAGCTGTCTGAGAAATGAAGAAATGAAGAAGGAAATAACAGGGTAACATGTACAAGATTTTTTTTCTTTTTTTTTTCTGGAGGAAATGTTGGCTTTGACAGAACTGAGCAGAGAAGAAGGAGAGGTTTTGTAGAGGAAATTGTCTCTTTTGCTAATCCCATTTCATGCCAGCTCAATCCTACTCTCTGGAATATTCTGAAATTTACACAAAGCACCGGTAGAGGGAGGAGAAGATGGACAGAGAAAATGTGAAGGTAAAAAAGGAAGAAAAAAAAAAACAATGTGGAAACTGTGTAAAAGAGTGAGAGAGTAAAAGATTGAGGGACAGCAATGGAAATTGTGCACAATTGAAATTCTGCTGCTGCAGTCCATATCAAAGCATGGATTGGACATGGTCTGCTCAGTCTTAACCCCTGTATTTCCAATGGGAGCGGGACAATGAGTTTAAGCCTCTCTTGCTCTTAACATCACTCCCTGATGCCTTGGTTCCTCTATAGTTGATGTCTTACACTCATAAGCTTCCCTGCATTTGATGCAGAGTTTCTAACAATAGCAGCAGCGCCCCATCCTGTGTTTATCCTGCATTAGTATGGAAGTGGCAGCCATGTTAGAACTGGGTGGCCTACAGCTGACAGGGGCTCAAGCTGCCACATCTACTCAACTAAACTGTATCAAGAACCAACTGCACAAAACATTGGTGAAAAGGTTTTTTGGTTTCAACAAAGCAATGATTACAGCAAATCCAAACCTCTACAGGTCAGCTTTTAAAAGCAATCAAGAACTTATCCTGGATTTGATACATTATTACATCATTAATATGATGATATGTTATGATTTAATATTATGTATTTGGGCACTAATGTTGACTAAAAGTAGAGCAATCATAAGCATAATTTTGCTTTATTAGCATACAAGCCATATGACATGTTATCCCAAGACACAAACAAACAACAGATGCAGACATGTGCACACACAACCCCTTTACCCCATTATCTCCTCATCCCACCACACACAAACATCATTATCGTATTGTAAACGTCTTCTGTGGTGTCCTGAAGCACATCTGCAGGTGTTATTTTCACCTCCACATGGAAGACTTCTATGTAATTATACATCTCACATACACACATCATTAATAACCCACCTGTCCTCCATGCACAGGTGTCCTGTAAATACACCTCAGAAGGTTGCACAAACCAGAGATGATAAACTAGTTTGTGTTCAGATGTTTATTACACACACACATACACACACATTTTGATTAGTTTAAACGAGAGCTACGCCTCTGAGCACATATGTATGCAAATAAACATATGCAGTACACACACACACACATATGTATATACTAGGAAGAAGCTACAGCCATGAATCTTTCAGGGGGATGTCAGCCCACAAACATTTATAATAAATTACAACTCTTCTATCTCTTGCCCGCTTTGATGTCTCCAGTTTTTATCACCTGGTTTAATGCAACAGATCTGTACAGACAAAGTATTGAGGTCAGTAAAGTAAACATGTTCCACATTCATTTCAGTTGAAAAAATTTAAAAAAGGCCCTGTAAATACTGGCTTCTCGAAACACATGATCACAGTCTAATAAAAAGTGGCATTAGAATAGAGGGAGAAAATGGCCCTGTTACACAACAAGTCCCATTGGTTTAAGTAAGGAAGGACAGGACACCTTCTGTTAACTAACTGAACTGCCTGGACAGCAAGATTTAATTCTCTCACACCAGCAACACACACACACACACACACACACACATACACACAGAGGCTGTCCGTCACCTTGCCCTCTGAGGAGCAGCAAGGCAATGTAGACACATAACAATTTGTGGATGGTACACAGTAATGATCTGCAATCAACATGTGAGTAATTTTACCTGAATGTGACGCAGGGCTTTTCTCTTGCGATGAGAACATGAGCCTCCTCAGACCACAGGCCCCCGTGTAGCTGCACTCTTTATTAAAGCCTATCAATCAATCTGGACATTTTTATTCAAATTTTGAATTGTAAGACAACACAGATAAATATTTGCTCATCCACTGTTAAAGATTCTTATTAATGTCTTTGCTTTTAATGTATTTCTTAAACCTTCTGTAATGGATAGATCAGGGAGTTTTCATCCTGGGCCCTTTTACTAGTTTTTGCCAATTTTACAAACCATCCATCAGTCTGTAAGTAGCAGGGCTGATGTGGGCTCAAATTAGTGTACTCTAATTTGAGCCCATAGGCCAGAGGTGGGGTACACAGGGCCATCATAGGCCATTATGACAGTGTCATTCCTGTTTTCTGAAAAACAGAACACACACAATTATGCCATTTTTTAAAAGAATTTGGGTACTTCTCAGTGTAATGTATTTACTGAACAATCTCGAGTAGGTTACTGACAACTGATGCATACTGTTCAGTGGTATCCTTCTTTTTTTTTTTTTTTTTGGCATGTAGACACTCTTAACCCTTTGATAAATAGGTTGTCATCAGTATCATGTCAAGAAAAAAATCCTAAACAGATTGTTAATGTAAGATGGCTATGGAAAGAACAGTGTGTCACACTGCCCTATAAGTTGTTTGATTAGTTTTGCCTCGAGGAAGACAATGGTAAAAATCTAATTTCCAGTGTCAGAGTCTATTTGCTAAGCTAACTTCACTCAAACTATTCTCGTTGAACCTCAACAAACTCCATACTCTCTCCCCCTGCTGTTATGACATTTTACTCGATGGAGAGGATAAACAGGCTGAAGCTTTTAGATCTGGTTTGCTGTAATTTCCCATGTGAACTTATGAACACAACAGTGTCAGGGAATTATCAGCCTCTACACTCTTAGCTGTGGCCACACTCTTCTCACACTCCATAGTGTACCACACACACACAAACAGGACTCTGTCCACAAACACTCGTGTGCACCCTTGTAATTCCAACAGGAGATCTGGCCTCTTTGCAGTATCTCAGCCACTGTTATCTCCGTATCCACATGTTCTCTCTCCCTTTCTCTCTCTAGGATCATTGGCTGTCTGTCAAATGATACCAAACTCAGGGATCACACAAAAACACACACACACACACACACACACAGAATGGGATCAGAGATTGCTGGACTTTTTGGTAATCTGTACAACTCCAGTCAGTTCTCAGACTGTCAGACCTCTCGGTGAGGTAGTTGAAGGTGTGAGTGACTGGGTGGATGGTGAATAGTTGGGCAGATGCATTTATCAGTCACTCAGAGTGTAGACCTCCCCAGAGTGGCTGTTGACTGACTGAAAACACAAAGCAGCAAACACTGTACAGTGTAATGGGCTCACTCCCTGTGACAGTCATAATGTGGAGACTGATGGAATAATTCAGCTTGAAGACAAGAAAATTAAAAGTACATTGTAATTAGAATTCAAAACCATGCTAGCAGACTTCAACCATGTGAGACATGGTGAACATGGTTGCAAACACTGACTTCATCAGTTATCAGGCAGGTACAGAGCAAACACTGTTATTCATTTTGGAAGGATTAGGCCCAAAAACTATAAAACTACAAAATTAAGATTAATAAATATTGTGGTTAGGATTACAATAGCTACTTGGAATGGATATGGGTAAAATACCATTTTAACGAAGGGTGGGAAAAGACTGTGGTAACATTCACTAATGGTAGAAAACAAGACGCAAAAACAACAATTTCATCAAATTAGTTGTGATATTACTTGGCATGTTACTATGTCTGTGTCACGTTAAGTGCATAAATGCGTGCATCCTTGTGCACCTGCATGAGATAATAACACAACACAGAGCCACTCTTAAAAACATTGCCCCAAAATGCTACAAGTCAAAAACTAAACAGGGTGCATTCACTCTTAATTGTTTGTATGCATGACCATTGTATTTAAATGTCTTGGTGTGTTGGTTTTTTGTTGCACCATTCCATCAAATGAAAATACTCTACCCAAAAATAAAATAATCTTATGTGGGTTTAAGTGATTTTTAGTTGCACAACATGGGGTTGTCATGACCATTTAGGTTTTATTCACCCAGAGGTCATATATCAAAAGGTAGTAATTCTGGTAAGAAGTTTTGCTATTCTATTTTGTAAATGTGATTTTTTTCACCTCCAATGGGTTGTCACAGCAGAAGAGATCTTAAAGACAGATACTTTACCCAAAAACCTGGGAAAATAGAACTATCTCCAGGCTACATTCCTCTCGAGGTACATGAGAAAAACTTTATTGACAATGATCTGTTTAAAGTCAGTTCACAGTGATGTCAGACACCTATCTGCAGAACACCTGTGCTTTGTAACAGATACCTTCACATCCATGACACCTTTGTGCCACCGAGCAGCAGTTCTGCTGAATGGCAGTAATTTGCAGTCAGAAAACAGCCTGACTGTGTTCATGAATACAGACACTTAAAGTTGACAGTGGCAGCATCCGTCAGCTGAACTGAGTTGGAGGGGACAGCAAGCAGCAATTTGATCTCAGTCGCTGTTTGTTCATCCTATCAAGAATCAAGAGGCAGCCATCTTATCCATGGGGGAACAACACAATATGGACATGAAAGCTTGTGAGTGAATGTCTGTCCAGTATTGAGTGTCTTGGCTGCACTGTGTGTGATGGCCATGCCAATAAGCCGGATGGGGAAAACAGAAATAGCTCAGATCAGGAAAGGCTTTGATATGATGATCACATGGCACAGAGAGGACACAAACAGCATACTGAGCATGCGCGTGCACACACACACACACACACACACACCAAAAAAATAAATAAATAAATAAATAGAGGCCAAGAGAACCAAAATTGCATTTTTGGCTCAATAGACCATAAATAAATTCATTTGAAAAGAATTACCATGAAATCACTGACAAATGAAGGTAAAATTTCCAGGCGATATTTCAGCTATAACCTTATTTTTGCTGGTAAACAAATATTATGGCACAACAACTTACAACTTACAAAATTGACACTTTAAAATCCTTGACAAGGTATTTGACATTACATACATACCAAATAAGCAACAAGTAAAGCTGAAGTGAAACCTTATGAGCTACTAGCTACTAGCATAACGCACTCAAATCTCTGACCAAACTAATCTAGAATATGGATATATATATATTCATAAGAATAAGAATATACATACGAATATTTTAATTATTTTTTCATGAGAAATTTAATGTGTACAAAAATTTTGATTAATACAGCATTATGGCTTGAACATGGTTTCTTGTCCAGAGTGGGAGGTGGTGGTCGCTAACCAAGAGCTTCAGCTTCACAATTTACAATACAGGAGGTTAGAATGTGCCCTCCGAGCAGTGTTACTTCATCAAGGCAGTCTAGACACTACCATGAGTTGCTACCAGAAAGCAATAAGACAGACCAAGGCTAGCTGTCGACAGGCCAGGGCTAGCTTTCCACCGCTGGAGACAGCTCTTGGTGTGTAAATAAATGAAGTCTGGTGCTGAATTAGTAATGTTTCTTCTATACAGGTAAGTTAACAGCAGTTTATGCTAACACTGGCTATGTATGGCAATGGCAAAACTTTAACTCCTTTTACCACAAAAAGTATGCAAAGGTCAATGAGAGAGTTTGTGTGACCTTATATCCAGGGAGAGAGTAAGACCAGAAATCTAAATCAGAGTTTGATTGAAGGGGAGTTTTTTTCAAGTGCAAAGAGTAGAGGAGATTGTATGACTCAGAGGGGATGAGAGCTATCAGGTGAGAGCAGATGGAGTGATATTAGTTCTTGAAATACTGGTAAAAAAAAAAAAAAAATATATGCCATGCATAAATTCAGGAGAAAGAAGGCGACAGATAGTCAAGTGGAGTGATAAAGTCAGACAGAGATATAGACACCGTCACCACTGACTGAAAAGACTGAAATATAAGTGAGAATAAAATGAGTTGCAAATAGAGAGACGGAACAACAGATGAAGCGACTGAGAAGAAAAACAGATGATGGAGCAAATAACTATCTATTTCTATCTATCAAACACTCACCAGGGTGTTTTCACGCTGAAACTTCCTCAACGAAGTCGGACAAAGAGAGATCGCGAGGGCATTCTCTACCCAAATATAAAACTTCACCGACTACCTTCCATCTTTCTTGATAAAGACAGGCAGAACTGCAGGGTAGACAGATAGACAAAGACGATGGGAAAAGACAGTCCAAGGACACTCACCACCAACAAGGACTTTGACGAAAAAGCAAAAACTTCCTCTGCAGTTCTGATGTGTGTTTGGGCCTCTCACTGTCCTTGTTTCTCTCCTGCTTTGCATGTGTCTTGTTTTTGGATTCTGTCTTCTACTCTCTTAAATGCCCCCACCCACCCCTCTTTAACAGGAGCCTTTAGTCAGGAGTAGAATTACCAGACCGTAGACAACTTTAATAATGTTTCAACCCTCAGGTGTTGTGGTGGCCAGATCACTGCCAATCTGCCCCTGGCATCCACTCACTCATTCTGAATGCTCCAGATCCAGGTTCCCTGTTGCTACTCCCATTCACCAGACTACATCCTAATTCTCTCCATTGATGCCCAGGCCGGTCAGAATTTGCTGAATTAATTTTGTGATGTACCTCTACAGGGAACAGTCCTGATGCCACTGCATATTTGATTTATCTTTTGAGGTTCTGGATACTAAATCACAATGTTCCTCTCTCACATTAAAGTCACCCCTGCAGACTCGTAGGACTATGAAGCAATGTTTTTTATGTTTTTTTTTTTTTTTTTTTCAAGCAGGACTGGATTTTGTTTGTACAGTGGAAATGCATCAGATACAAGCAGGTGAATCTTGGATCGGGTGGTTGTCCGAACTTAGTGGCAACAACAGGAGCAGCTGTAAGTTCTTCATATCAAATATATATACTTTTTTATTTATTGAATTTTCTGGAGTTTAGAGAACTTAACTCTGTTGGTTTAAACTCAGCTTATGGCTGTATTCCATGTGTTTTTCTGGTACAGCTTTAGTTTACAGGATCATAAATTCCCATAATTTCCTGGGTAGAACTATAATCTGTCTTTAATTGGAGTAATTCTCTCAAATAAATGCCTCTGGAAATCAACAGCTTTTAAACACAACAAAGTGAACTATAGTAGATAAATGTCAATATTAGTAGACATGGTTTCTTTTTTCTTTACTACAGCAGGTGACAACAGATTTTGTGGATTAATTTCTTTCTTGCTTGATCTTAGCCCTCCTTAATCCTTGTGTTGTCCTCTGGGTCAAAGTGACCTGGTGGCCGACAATGTGCCTTTGTGTGTGTGTGTGTGTGTGTGTGTGTGTGTAGTAGGATTTGTTGTTGTGCATGACATTCGTGATTCTGAAGTGGCTATCTTTTGTTTTTGAATAATAGTAAGAAAAAAAAGTATACAGAATACGAAGGGAAATGGGAGGGTTAAATTTTATGTCATCTTTTCTTCCTCCTCCACCCCTTCACTGGTCAAAAAGATATAAATAAAAACACACATGACAAAGAACAAAAGAGCCACAAGGGAAAAGTATTGAAGCTCAGTTCAAAAGCAGAGGGGACGCAGCCTTATTGCAAGACAGCAGATGGGGGAAAAGCTCACCAGGGAATAAAACACATACAGTATATACAGGGAAATATATATAGGCAAATATACACACACAAGACTGAGTCAAAAGTATTCACCTGTAACTTCTGTTAGTAAGCTTCTATGTGCGAGTGCCTGTGAATGAGTGTGTGCGCTGACAGCAATACAATGGGAGTATGCATCTATAATGAGTAGTTGAATGAGGAAGTCAGAGAGTGATAAACTTAAAGGGTACAAGATAAAGGGCAAAATACACACACACACACACACACACACACAGATGCAGACAATAACAAGTCAGTGGTGTTCATGACTCTTCAGGGAGATGCCATAATGTGTTTTTCCTCTTGCCTTCCGCTCGTCTTTTCATCTCCCGTCTTTTTTTTTTTTTCTTCCAGTAGAGTCTGACTGTGGCCCCAGAGTGGATATGAAACTGTCAACAACTTGTCATGGTCCTATACACCTTTTGTTGTCAGTGCACACACACACACACACACACACACACACACTCACAGATAAATTTACACCCTCTCTTGTTCACACAAGTATTTATATCTTCACATTTATCTTCTACTTTCTACCACGAGTGCAACAAACACAACCAGAGCAAATGATCCATCTCCTGTTAAACACACACACACACACACACACATACACGCCCAACATGGATGGAAGTCAAGCACTCTCTCCCTTTCTCTCAAACACACACTACATCTCATCATTGTGGTGAATATGTCATTATCCTCCCAGTAAGGTTCAGTACCTGTGCTCCAGTGACCAGACGTGGAAATCTGGTTGTACTGGTCATCTCCTAAATATGAATTATCTTAACTCTATTAACATTATCTGAATAATGATTAAAGAAGATGACACTGCTTCACAGTATCATTGATTTTTTTCACAGATTTTTGGGGTCTATATGGCAAAAATACTTTTCTCAAGGAAAAGGAAAAATAACTTCTGTTGTAATAAACACAACAAAACCGGACCAGGATCGGTAAGTATGAAATAAAGTGACTGTACATGTCATTTACTGACTCAAAAGGCAGTTACTATTTAATAATGAGCAGGAATCAATTTTTAAAAAAACAACAGTGACATAGTGTTTTCCTGGATTGGAGGTCTGTCCCCAAGATCAGGAGGATGTAAACACACAGTAGTAAAGAGTAATAGTAATAATTTGTTCTTCTTTTTTTCCCCTGTTATTAACATTTGAAGCTCTTCATTATCTCCATCCTGTTTATCTCACTGACCTCCTTCTGACTTACACTCCCTCCCCCTCCCTGTGGTTTCCACTGGCATTGCCATGGCCTTCTCCTATGCTGCACCCAAACTCGGGAACTCACTTCAATGACATCAACTGCATTTTACTTTATATTTCAATACCGATTTTCACAGAGCGGAACTCATTGCTGAGCTCCGCTCTGTGTATGATTGTATTACTTATTTTGGATTTTACTGATGTTTTGTTACTGTTGCTTTATTGTTCATTGTATGTTTTATGACTGTGTGGTGTAAGGTGACCTCAGTTGTCATGAGAGGCCCATTTAATAAATGTATTATTATTATTACTATTATTATTATTATATAAAAAAGACAGTGCTTCTAAGAACGTCCTCTCCTACTTTAGTTGCTCTGCTCTTAACTCTCATCTTATCCCTTTGCTATCTACTTCAACTTCTCCAACACTCCTGACCTGACCTGTTTCTCCAATTCACCATCCCTTTTGTGTTGGGGTTCTTCTACAGTATCAAAGAGGCAGCATGTGAGCATCAGGTGTTTTCCTCTCAGCACCTCTCTATTGTTCTCCTCTGGCTCTCTCAGCTCTGTGGGAGTAGTAGTACTAACACTGGCAGTACAGTGAACAAAGCTTTGCCGAAACGTGTTGGTTTTACTAATAATATCTTTGTTCTCTGGTAGAAGTGCTGCTCAAGATTCCTCTCAAGAGTGTTTCTTATTAGTAGGTAATGTTGTGCAGGGATATTTTTCTACCAGAAAATTTTGCCCAGCAGCTGCTCAACAGCATGTCATTCTCAGTATTACAGCCCAGAATACTTTGCATTAACCATCACAATATGGTTGAGTCTGCAGAGTTCTCATTCCAAGGGTCACAAGTAGCTTTTAAGGTGATTTGTGGAGGTTTTCTCCCAACATCAACTATGCATAATATACTTAAGCAATAAAGTGTCTTACGACATTTTGTGGGAAAATTAGGTGAAATTATGCATGACTGTTTTCATGTGAAGCTGGCAAACGTTATTTTTTCTAAGTTCACTGACACCATTATGTGTGGCACACCTCTCATGACAGCTCATGACATGACATTATTTATAGGGAAAAGCTCACCTGGTAACAATAAAGAGATGATGGAGAGAAAGACACAGTTAGCAGACATCCCAATGTTGATGCATGTCTTTATCATTTCCTTTCATCTGCCTGACAAGCCTCAGAACACCCTATTGTGTTCATCAGGGGAATCAGATGATCTTGAAAAATCAAAATTTGATTTTGTGCTCTAGTTTCTTTCACGGGATTTAATGAAAACTCAGGTCAGCTTAGACTACAACTGCTATGTTTACTTCTGTTGCATAAAATCTCTCTGTAAATACCTATTTTAAAGAGTATGGTCTAGACCTGCTCTATATGAAAGTGCCTTGACATGACTGTTGTTGTGATATGGCGCTATATAAATAAAATTGAATTGAATTGAATTGAATTAAAATGAGCACATTTGCATTCATTGAGAAGTTATGTTCAGTGACCGTGTGACTAATGGCCTCGTTCGCTCTTTGAGGCAAAGGAGGAAACCTTCCTCCTCTTCATACTGTCTTCTGAGTGATAACTTCTTCACATGATTACTCTAAGATGGAATGTGAAGTGAATTTTAGACATGATGCGTCTATAAAAGGTAGGTGCAAAAGGACACAAATTGGCTTGTGAGGCCCTGGTTGGTCAGAGGCCCAACCACAACAGGTCTGTCATCATCATCATACAAAATGCTCATCTGCAACTGTACTGGAGGAAGGAACTAACCATGCATTTAACTTTACTCATGGTTCACAATGCATTATTTCACAACAGCAAACTGCAAACATCTAGAAGCATTGTAGACACAGAACAGTAACGCTAATGACAATGCATCAAGTGCTCGAAGCAGAGTGGACGAAACCAAAGCGCTGGCTGTTAAAACTGTCATTGCAAAGAACAAAGAATCATTTATTTACATTTAATAATCAGATTATTCACAATAATAACTCAAAACCAATAAAGGGAAGCAGATCTCTCTCTCTCTCTCTCTCTCTCTCTCTTGTGTTGACAGCCTTCACTTCCCTGTCATTTAAAGGTGCCTGTCTTTGTGCACAGTTTGCACCGCTGTCATGATCAATATTGGGCCAGGGAAGTCACAGAGGTTTCCCGTGCATAGCTATGATCATTGCACTGTAGTATAGAAACTCAATCTATCCATATTTTGTAATTTGTCAAATCAGTTATTTAGCCTTTCTGACACAGGGCCTGTGTTTTCCAAGACCGTGCAGCGTGGCGCTCTTCAAAGTGCTGAACCTGCCGCTGGGAGCAGCTAAAGAGCTTTCAGCACCTTGGAGAGCTCTTCTGGATGGAACGATATATCCTGAAGAGACTCATGTTAGCTTTGGCTGAACAGTCATATGGGTGTCTTTGGAAGGCAATCACAGTCCCTTAAATGCTCTCTCAACTCTCTTCACAATCTTACCTTCTTACATCATCTCACTTGCTCATTTGCAATACATTTCATCTCTTCTTGCTGAGTCTGTTCTCTACATTTTACGATTTCTCAGCTCAACTCTTGTTCTGACCTCCTCTCCTCTTGCACTCACATACAAGCCAGACTTTCAGCTTTATGATTTTATAAGCCTTTATATAAGAGATCTATATGATACCATTCTCAAATCTTTCTGATGCTGTTAACAACTCTGTTAGAAAGGTGTGTTCTGATAGGCTAAGTGGTCCTCACAGTGACTCTGTGGCCATGTATTTGGTTAGTTTTGATTAGTTTTCATTCTAATCATTGAATCGGGTACAGGATTAATTGCCATTGCTGTAAAACACCATTTATGAAAAATTCATAAAATAGTCTGCATCAGCATTATTACAAAAGACCTTTTAGAGCACCACAGTGTGCCACTTCAAACTCATTTATAAGTCAGAAAGGTCTTTCAACCATTATGAGTGCTGTAGTTGAGGTACCCAGAACAGACGCTCATTAGTGGTGACTGTAATCTAGTGTCCTGCAGCTTTTCTCTCTGGTGGTTAACGAGCCATAACTGTCATGGGTCACCAACCTGCAGAAGACCAGCCCTCAAGAGCTGGAACTGAGAATGGGTTAGGGCTATATACCCTAAACTGATAACGTCTGATCCTGTGGAACCCACAGGGGAAGAGTTCTGTTGTTGATTTATGACTTACATTAAGCCTGAATGTCTGTGTCTGTGTGTCTGTGCGTAAATTTGACAATTATGGCAGTCTATTTGTGCCTCAATTGCAATACATTTTATCTAAGTTCATTTTTGTAGAGAAATCATCATTGCTCAAGGTAATTTCTTAGTAATTTCACTTTTGTGCTAGTAGGATTATCAGTTAATGATAACTAGAGAGGCACTGGGAGACAGATTTAGTCACATACCTAGTTTTATCATCATTGTCTTTATAAAGATTGTAAGATAATCATCAAAACTCTCTTGGCAGGCAGCTACCTAACTTCTGCCAGATAACCACTGGCTAACTAAGCTAGCTGGCTTGTGGTAATGTAATTGCTAGCTACACAGCAATGAAATTAGAATTATTAGTGGTGTTTCTTTAAAAAAGAAAAAAAAAATCATTTTCTCTGCTCAAAATCTCCCATTACCCACACAAGCTTTAGGCACAAACCTAAAAATCATGATATCTAAGAATGAAATAATATTGAAACTATTTTAATTTCCCATATTTCTTTTGCTACCCTAAGCTCACTCTTTCTTGCCTTCATTGAAGAAATTTTCACTCCTGCCTCTGTCCTCCACTCTCCCTCCTCTGAACTCCTCTGTCATTTCGTCTCACCTCACCTCCTCCATTTTCTGTGGACTGTGACCTATCCATACTTTCTACAGACTCTTTCTACACTTCTCTTCTCATTCCCTCCCCGTTCACCTGTTCTGTGTCTGTCTCAATTTTGTCATCTTTTATTCTCATCTCGTCCCATCACCTCTACGCACTGTTCTCACTACAAAAGAAAAAAAGTGCCCGTTTAAACAAGTGATTTAGTCTGGGAGTGAGTCAGCCATATTCTCACCGGTGCATTCATGCTCCTGTGCTTCTCGGGACAGAGAAAATGTGGGTGTTAAAAGTGAATGAGTAACACTACTTCAGTAACTACTATCGACATTCCCTTGAGCATGGAACTTGACCTTCCATCTACAACTCCATTGAAGCTGATCTGAGGTCAACAACAGAAGACTGTGTTCGCAGTGAACAACTCTCAAAGGTGAACATGTGTAAATGCATGAATTTGAAGCTGGGAATTGGTTGAAAACACTCCTGGATATATTAATGTTTTAAATTTAAATGAGTTAGTGGTTGAACTAGCTAGAAAGAAAGTGAAATAGCCCCTTTAAAATACCTAACTCTCAAAATCAACAAAGAATGGGAGCAGTGAAAGGAAGAAAAATCCCTCAGCTACATAAAGCCTTCAGAGCAACAGAGAAAACTGGAGAGAGAATGAAGCCCTCGTCAACTGATCAAAAGGCCCTGAGCTGAAGATAAATGGAGAGACAGAGTGATACAAAACAAAAACAAACCAAATTGGTGGGCCATTCCTGCAAAACTTTACAAGGCCCCTGCAATAAGACAGATAAAGAGGGAAGAGAAAGAGGGTTGCATTTATTCTGTGGAAAAAATGAGTGATGGGTTGATTCCATGAGGGACATGGATCACTGCGGGCTGTGTGAGCTTTACAACTATAAACCTAATTGCTGTAACCACAACAGTGATGTAGTTGCTCTAACTGGTTGTGTGGCTGAGTGGTCAAAGGCACTGATTTAAGCCTCCAATCTCTCAGGAGGTGTGAACTCAAATCCCATCACTGCCAATCACTAAACAATCAATCAATTATTGCCTGTAAACCTGTTGCAGTTTATGTGTATTAGAGAGGGTTAATTAAGCATGGAGCAGGAGAGGAAGGATAGTGTATATATTGGTAGTAGGATGCTGAGGTTGGAACTGCCAGGCAGAAGGCCTAGAGGAAGACCAAAGAGGAGATTTATGGATGTAGTGAATGAGGGCATGAAGTTAGCTGGTGGATAGATAGATAGATAGATAGATAGATAGATGGAGGCAGATGATTGCTGTGGCAACCCCGGAAGGGAACAGCCGAAAGAAGCAGGAACATGTATTGGTGACCATGAACTGACTGTTTACATGACTGAGAAATGCTGCTTGTCAAAACAGAGACAGCTGTGAAACAGTTTGTCATGTCACATTTTTTCTCTTGGAAATACCACTGATCAAAGCAAATCACCTCTCAGGAACTGAGGCAGTGTGGTCAAGTGGTTTAAGGTTCAGTGCTTCAGGCTCCTGGCTTTATGGAGGCACAGGTTCAAATCCCAATTATTTGGCTGTAGAATTAGCACAAATGCAGGAGTGGTACTGCAGAGACTGGAAGTAAATGCAGTGGTTTAAGTATTAGCAGTTGACAGTATTCTGTCAACTAGAAGACTTTGAATTCTTGTTGGGTGGTGTGACGACTCCTCCACCTGGACCCTAGGGGTCCCTGTTGTTTTCTTTGTACTCTCTTCTTGCTGCAGGTGTTGGGTGAAGGGTCATCAGCTGATTGAGCCACACCTGGGCTCAATGTGTGCTCCTTCTTATATTAACCCTCAGTCTGGAGTCTGATGTGGGGCTGGGAGGATGGTTCCTGGTCCCGGCCAACTGTGGTGGAAGCTGCCATTTTCTTTTTGTTAGTTTGGTTGCTCATGTGTTTGGTTAAGTTGATTAATTTCCTTTTGTAAAAATAAATTGTTGACTTTAACCTGCCAGCTTGTGCCGTCTCCCTCTCTTGTCACAGTTGTCAAGCTGGGCTGTGACAGTGGAAGAAGAGGTTGCATCAAGATGACATGAGTAAAGGAGCGCCAATTGAACCTCATAGAGTGCAAAATAATGTTTGTTTTCAAATGCTACAGATGCACATGGCTCCACATGGATCTGCTGTTTTCATCTGCTGCCATTTTTGTCTATTTTGTCTCAGTTGGCTTTAGTAGACATTTAATTTTCTTGCTCCATGTACATCATGATTTAGTCACTAAGTGTATTAATTGTGCAAGACAAATACTTTGCTGTGAACTTTTTTTTTTTTTTTAAATAAACACACAATACAAACAAACAAGCTGATACAAATCCCTTTAATTTGATACAAATTGGAATATTTTACAGTGTAATAATTGACCTGGTGGACAAATGTAATTGTGACACTGTTTCTAAATTACTTCAAGCCTAGTTTGCTATTTTTGCTGATATTTTCCTGCTGATATATTGTTCTAGCTCTGCTGTATTGTGTGTAGTTGACATAGATGACTGACAAATAAAAAGCATGGAGACCGATACACTGGTAAGCAAATGTAGACTTATACCCAAGATCTATTTCCCAATGTAATGATTTTATACATTTGGAGATTTCTTTGACCAACAACTCTATCAAACACATATCAGACATACGTACATTTCAGTTAAGTGATTTTAATATTTTTCCCAATCTCTTAATATGTGAAGATCATCCAGTCCACTGCAGCATTTTATGGGATAATGAGCCATAATGTATCCTCTAGGTCATATTTGGAAGAGCTTTGGACTGTTACAGTGTATTTGGTGGAAGAAATATGGACTTTGGAGAAGACAGCCCCTGAACTGGGACAGAGCAACAGTGTTTACTCGAGTAAGCACATTGACAAGGTTACGCTTTTGAAAGCCAATTAGATTGGCCTGACCTCACAGCTCCCACTGGCTCCAGTACATTTCCTAGGTGCCCCCAAAACCACTGTAACTATATCCTGTAAATGTTTTATTTCTATGGGACACTGTGGATGTTACAAAGGTAATTTCCAAATGTCTGAAACAATCATTTCACTGTGTGACCTCCTGCCCTCCACGTGTTTGTGCATTCTAGCTGCTTCTGTGCTGCTTGTGTGTGTGTGTGCTGTTACAATGCCTGCCTTCTTATCTTTTTTAATTAATGTGAAGTGTCGGCTTCCACCTCTATCCAAGCCATCTATGTGTATGTGTGTGTGTGAGTGCCTTTAAGTTATCTGAAGTTATCTTTTTGCTAAATGTGAACCACCAGAACCTTATCCAGCCCTTTATTGATTTAGTGTCTGCCACACTTAGTTCAACATAGTTCACCTGGTTTGGGGCAAAGTGTAGGGAAACAATTGAGGAAAGAAAGACTGGAGTTAAACCATGAAGGGTACAAGATTTGGAAACTCTAGCACTTTCCATGAGAAGGGGGTTGACCTGGTATATTTCAGCAACCTTTTCATTTTCATTCTTTATTGACCTGTTGAATATACTACAGATCTGAAGACAGATACAGGGTAAAGATTAGTTAGAAAAGGGTTTTTAGAAGGATTGGTAAATGCCTCAGGCAATAATTCCCTATATTTCTTGGCATTTAAAAAAGAAAAGGCTCTGACAGTTGCTCAGAGACAATCACAAGGCTATTTGTAATCTAATAGATTTCGCACTGGAAACACTACATGTCAAGAAGCTGCAATTTATGACTATGCACACACTGTATAGGATCATGGGCATTATAAATTGAAATTGGCTAGTTTTCAAAGATTCTTAATTCTTTTTTTTTTTTATAGTGTCACTACACAGTACATTCAGGCCACCAGTTATCCTGCTCAGGACAAATGGGTAGAAAGTGCATGGATAGCTAAGATTCCCAACATTTCAGTTGTACCCATTTTGGTTTTACCTCCAAAAAAAGTGTTTAGATAATTTCACAAGACCACTAGTGTGTTGTTGGGGTGTTTGCTGTGTTTCCAGATCTCAGCAATTATCTTAATGACTCTAATGTTATCATAACCCAGAGAAATGATTATTTACCTTTGTAAAAGCAGATTAGTTTTTAGTAATTTCTTAGAAATGCACTAATTATACTTTTGGAAGTGGGTTGTAGATACATATTCATATTGAAATGTTTATTAAATCACTGTCAGAGGGAGAGATTATGTACTCAGTGAATTAAGTTGCTTTCCATTAATATCTACTTTGGGGTGAAAACAGCAGTTTTGGGTGTATGTTCAAAGCAGATGCTTCAACCTGGTGTGATGTGCCACTTGACACTGTGAGGTCTCATTGGGTCAACAGAGTGTGGAACAATGGCTAATGTTAGATATAAAGGTATTTGAGCAGGTTCAGGAACATATTTAAGGTGTGTGTTTGTGTGTGAAGGGTGTGAAGGTAACAGGTGCTTGTTTACCAGTAGGGAGGGGGAGTTAATGACCTTATCACAGCGGTGCAGTGGAGTGTGAAGTCTCATCACTGCAACTTAGCTGTTTATTCATACATACATATTCTTAGCATTTATGTACACACACACACACACACACACACACAGATGCAAATATGCACCCACAGACACATTTACCTGGTCAAGTGTGTATATGGGTGTGTGCACAAGCTTACATGCACACACACTGTGAAGCACAAATAATGCAACATAAACAGATGCTTTTCCTCACACACACACACATACACACACACAAACAGCATTTAAATTAGACACCTACTGCTCTGATGGCATTAAACATAATTAACCAATAAATGCATTCATTAGCTGTATATAATATATGCGTGGCTTCAGCTGCTTTCCATTAAATCATGTCATGCTAAACCTTTTCTCTTTATAGGTAAAAAAAAAAGTCAGGAAGACAAGCTGTAGGGCACTGATTACTGTAGTTCCAGCGGAGTATCAAGAGGAATTATTAGGAATCAACATTATGGTAAGTTCATGTATTGGGAAGACAAATTATGTATCAATATCCTTTATTTAAATAAAAGTAACAGTACCACAATATCAAAATACTCATTCAAAGCATTAAAAGTGTTACTGAAGTGTGAAATATAAGTATGTATTATCAGTAAGTATCAAAAGTTTAAATACTCAGACGTGCTCCCTTATTAGTTTTATACATTAATATTTGCAATTATGCTTATTACGAAAATGTATGAACAACAAATACATAGACACTTCTAGATGCTGTAGAGTTTGAAAACCATGAGTGTTTATCAGGCAGAGATGCTGTTGAGTTGTATTGTGGGAAGTATAGAATCCATTATTTGTGAAGACCGCTTAAAAAAATATGTCTGATGCAAATCCTCCAAAGGTGAAAAGGCATGACCAAATCGCTGGAATACCCTATAAAACACATATTGGATGATATGAAAACATAATATTCATTAAGTTTGTCTTGTTTTGCTAGTTATATTTTAAAACTTAAATCAGAGCAAGTTAAGGTTGTATTTCATTTGCTTTTCACTGATTGTGAAATCTCTGGTCAACTAAACAATCAGCGCTGTTAGGCCTGTACATAAGAGCACTACTAACGTGCCAGAATTGAGCCTGGACCTCACAGAACTTTGTCTGAGCACCAGTTATATCCAATTAATGTTTCCCATAATACTCTGCCGTCTGCACTGAACTGAAACAAGAGCACACAACAGAAGAAATGAGCAAAAGCATCAGTGTGAACTAAAAAGGTTAATCAGGCACTGAACTGGAAGAAAAATCATCAGAAGTAGTTAATAAGGCGACGGTCTCAGCTTATTGTAAACACTAATGATCCCATGGATGTTGAAAACAGTCTCACTCCCAACTCGTGACATACAGACACTTGGCCAGGACCCCTTTGCATCACTTTTCAAAGCATTGAGTATGCCTGAAGCATCATGTATCAAACGTGCATGGGTATTCCTTTCAACTCAACAGAGAACATTCAAAGTTGATGCATGAGTCACAGAACACAGCCTGTTTTCTGCTGATGCACATTGAGTAAGACTGCATGATAGCTTTGAAGTCAGAACCGCACCACAGTTCAGGTCATTTTAAGCTGAATGTCCTCCTTCAGACGACCCTGGGGGAGGAATTCGCAGAACACAACCCCACAAATGCTAAAGAAAAAGAAAAAGACAAACATGATACACCTTCTTCAGTCTTGGAGACAGCAGGCTCTTCCACTACAAAGCGTTCTGTTTGGTCTCTGGGTCATGGCCATAGACCCGACTCTTGTCACAGGTGATGATCGTTGACACGAAGGTCATCGTGGGCCTTTTCAGGGAGATCCCCTACTCCATAGTGACATCACAAATTCTCACTAAGTAGTTACAAAAAAGCACGTAACACAGGTCCTGGAATATTGACTCATGACAGTTATTGCTGGCACCTGCTGCATATGAATTTCCTCTCCGTTCATTCACAACAGGAACAGTTTTTGGTCGCACCTCATTGTGTCCAGAGTGTCCCTAGATATACTTCATTTCCCTTTCCCTGACAAGGTGCTCTGCACATATTTAATATCTTTTGAGGTTACTGTCATAAGATAAACAACAAATAACACCTGCTACAGTCATGGATGCTGTTCTGTAAAAACCTGAATTTTCAGCAACTAAGTTTAAACATCTGTTGCTGACTGCTGTAACAATACTCTTTAAGAGTTACTTAACACCAGGGTGAAAAGGAGTGTTTCATTGTTATATCAACATTCACCTCTGACATACATTAACTGAGGTGTATGGGGAACACTGCATGTCACGTGCATGTGTGTGTTTGAATGGCACAAAAGGTTTTGCGAAAGCAGAGAAGATGTCCAAGACAATGAAGGTTCTGGATGCCCATGCACATCGAAAACTTCTGAAAACATTCAACAAATTGAACAAATCATTCAAAATGATAGACTACTCAGTATAAGAATGATAGCAGAAGCGGTCTCCATTGATAAAGAAAAAAAAACTGCAAGAAAAAGTTAGAAGAAAGAGACCACAATTGTGGAAAAATGGTTTCATTCCTCATCAAGACAGCTCACACTGCGCTCTCAGTAAAGCAGTTTCTGGCCCAAAAACAAATCCCAGTGCTTGATCACCCTCCCTGTTCACCTGATCCAGCACCGTGTGACTTTTTCCTTTTTCCTAAGATCATATCTGAGCTCAAAGACCTGAATGCAGCTGTGTCTTGAGTAGAGTATGTTGAAGGAGAAAGACACTGAGAAATGTTTATGTTCAATAAAACTGTATTACAGCATTAGTTTCATTATTTAATAGCAATACCCTGTATGTACATTGTCTCACAAAAGTGAATCCATCGTTCTTTACCGGAGGGAAGGAGTTCAACACAATGTCAACAGACAATGTACTGCTCCACTACACCAATGTGAAACTACTGTGTATAGTCAGTTGACATACTGCATTGAAGTGAGTGAGGGATGGAATGTGTTCATCCATTAACATATATTGCTTTGAAATAGACAGAAGAAAAGCACAATTTCCAACTAGCCAGCCAAATTTATACATATTTGTGTGATGACTGACAGGATGAAGGACTGACTGATTGATCTACAGTCAATAATTTATACATAGCATGTTACTAGATACCACTTGAACACACACAAAGCTAGACACCTACACACACACACACACACACACACAACAAAAAAAAAAAAAAAACATAGATGTATGATTCTTGCAAAGTGATTCTTCCCTTGAATAAGTGCCCATGGATTTAACTAAATATGCTTTTAAAAGAAAGAGATAACCTATACATGTGTGTGCTTGAGTTCATTCTAATGTATAGTTCTAAATAATGTGGACAAAGTAAGCAGGCCAGACAGAGTAAGCAGCCAGGGGACTTGGATGCGTCCCCTCACACTACATTTTACACTGCCAATAATTAAGCCAATTAGCACACAGGAACAATACTGAGATACCTCAGGGAGGGATAAGGCTAGGGATACTTGAAAAACACTGCATCAAAATACACCCACAGTGAAACACATCAGTGCTTGTTGTACTGTCTGGGGAAGCCCACACAGATGGAAGAGGCACATTTATGTGGACATAAAGCTGTTTTGATGGCTTTAACATGTCAGGCTAATTAGTAGCTATTCAGGCAGTCTTACATGGTGAGCAATTCATTATGCACATGGGATGTTTTAAAGTGGTAGTATATTAATGCACATTAATACATCCTAATTGCCACATAGTAGTTCAAGCCTGCATTCTATCATTGAATGGGATTGATATTTCTTTTTAATTTGTTTAATTCATCCTTAATCTAAAGCCCTATTATGATTTCTTCCATCATAAAGCCCTGAATAAGTCACCGAACATACTAGTGCTGCACTTATCGCCCATCTGCAGTCGCCCCCTGCCCTACTGATCATTTTAATATCTCTCAGCTCACTGTTTTGGTTTTCTGCCCTACAAACTTCACTGTCATCTCACCAGCAGTGGAGGCTGCTGTTCTCTGCAAAAAAAGCTCCAGTAACTCCACTGTGCACTACCTGCCCAGCACCAAACAACACACAAAGTCAGCTACTAGTGGCAATGAAAATAGTGGAGCATTTGTTAGCTTGTCAGATATTTCACTCAGGAGCTGGAGACCAAAACAGAATTTGAAATAGAGTGAATACTAGACTTACACAATGTCTACCCAGGCTGTGTAGCAACAGCAACATGTTAGCAGAGCTGCAGCTTGAGTCCTCCATTAGTGTCTACCTACATACACAATCACTATGGTTACAGGTATAAAATAAAAGATTGGTGACATTGTAATATGCATATGGCTCAGGGGAAACACAAGCCGTTACACAACCTGTAAACAGCTGGACTGACTAAAACAGAAACATGTCAAGTTCATCAGATGAGCATGAAGTGGACCACTGACAACTGAGACTGAAGCATCTCCTGTGTGGACCAGCCTAAACGTTCATCAGGTGGACTGAACTAATGCTGGTGCTCTCTATCTGTTGGATGTGTAAATATGCAACTCTTTGCTAAAAAAAAGTTAGCAAAGGCCCGTTGTTTTCCACTGACCAGGATCTTCTTCATCCATTTTTCATGTTTCTCTCAGCTAGCCTGTAGAATAGGCTGGACAGTTAGCTCTGCTTAAGCAGGTGTTACATGTTGAGTGGACATACAGCATTTACACTGTAACCATGTGTGATTGGGTTTTCAGTGCATATGTGGTGATGTGATGTGTGATTGAGTCATTTCAGTTTTTTTAAAAGGATATTTACAGTAGTAGAAAAATAAAGTGTTTTTTCTGCTTTTTAAGAGGAGGCATTTTTTTTCTGTGTCTTGTTGCCTTGTGCCAAATTTAAACTGGAATAGGCTCCAGTCCCACCTGACTCAGAAAAGAAATACACAGGTAGAAGAAGGTAATGATTCAATTTAGCCTGAAGATGCTGGTACACATACGTCTGTCTATACATCCCCTGTAGAGTTTGAGAAGACCTGAAAGCCTTAACATACCAATTGCAGAGTAGCATAGCAGGATGTCAAAATACATTTACTTTTATATATTTACTTATATATATATATATCATTTTCAATCAATCAATCAGTTTAACATGGGTTGCCTACTGTCGTAACATATTATGCTGGTATTTTTCTGGGGTGTTAAATATTTTCAGACCTTGACCCAGTTATGAGTCAAATTGTCCTACCTCTCATCATCTCGCCCTGGGAGCCACGCTCATTAAAACCTATTATTACAATGATCATGTGAGTTCCCAATAGCAGCACAGCCACAAACTATTTTAGCTTTCTGAAATACTGTCATATTCCATTTGCCTTTGCTCATTAAACAGGCTGTTTATGGTTAAAATTAGTGAAATGCATTAAAGTGATAGCCTTCACACTGCTCCTGACCTCCCACCAGGAATGCCAAAATATTTGTGTCATTTGGAGCTGGTGATTATTAAGTTGACAAGATATGATCTATTTAAACATATTTCAAATTACTTATTTTGTTAATTTGTTAGTATTGAACATGTCAAGCTTGCCTCTAATATTTGTGTCAGTTTGATGGTGAGTGTTTGGAAATAGAACTACACTGTATAACACTAGTGTAACTCAACACCTTAATTATTCACATCACCAAGGAGATTATGATTTTTGTTTGGTTGGTTGTATTTGCTTTTTTTATTTTAATAATAATTATTAACAGATTTATGTAAAATCTGGTGGAATGTTAGACGCTGAGTCCTTTGTTGATTATTTTTTGATGTACAAAATGCCAATGGTGGACAGTGACAATTACTGAAGTTTTTTTTTTTAATGTTTGTAGATTTATGTCCACTTTATCTCCACAAATTCTATTCAGTACACTATAGCTGTTATGTTAGCTATATGTGTGACCCCTTTTTTCCCTTTAAAATGATATATTGTATTTTTGTTTTTTTCTTTTTTTTTTAACTTTTTAACTTGACAACTGCAAGGTCCTCTGTCTGAAGTCTGGTAACACTTATATTAGGGTACACTTATTCATAAATTCATTGACTAGTTGCAGACTAGTTGCTTACTATCATGCATATCGGCTCTTTAATATTCATTATAAAGCACTTATTAATCCCTTATTCTGCATGATCATATTCTACTACTACTAGTCCATTAACTGAGAATTTTCCCTCAATAGCCTCCTAATTACTGCTTACTGATTGTAAGTAAGGAAGATGTACATGAATTATGATCTTAATATGCTTTGCTAAGTACGGACCTTATAAGGTAGTAATAATACTAGAAAAGTAATTCCCCCGTATTAATACAATAACAAAACATATTATTATTATTAGTTACAGAGACTTAATATAGACTATAACCAATTGATATTTGAACACTATTAACTCCTGTAGTTGTGTGTGACTAATAAAAAGCCAATATGCATGCTAATAAGAAGCTAGTTAATGGTGAATAAGTGTATCCTAATATAAACGATAAACATTAAACATTAAACATAAAATAAACATTTTAATGTGGGGAAAAAATGTTCATTGGATGAATTGGATTTACCTTTAAAAAAAAGTTCTACTAAGTCTGTGACACTGAAAGGTGGGCTATATTTTTAAGGTGCTAATAGTTCATACATGGCTACATGCTCTTTCATGGGGAAATCAGGCACAGACAGGAAAGCAGCTGCTTAAATGTGTTTGTCTGGCAGTAAAGGCATTAAACAGCATCTGATAACACTAATTAAGACTGCAATCTTGGGGAAAAATGAACACATGCTGTTCATTCAAAGCGACAAAGCTCAAGGCTGTGTCTTAACCTCACAATGATCTTCAGTTAATGTTATGTGTGTTTGAAAATGTACTGAGAAATACTGACAGACAATCAACTAGTGATTAATGTTTCAAGTTTAGCATTGATGGAGAAAGAAAAGGAATTTAGAAAAAGTAATAATAAAAAATAACTTTTCTGCTCTTGACATAGAATTTTTTGGCAACATCATAATGACTGCTTAAAAAATTTGGCTACTAAAGGTAATGCTGAATACATGCAATGTCGCCAGAATGGGAAGAAGTAGAAACACAGCCCTTATAACATCCAGTTATACCATGATATGATGACATAATGATGACATAATTTAAACAGCAGCAGGAAATGTATGTTTATTCACTGTACCATCATCTCCTAATTATCTTATGACCACAGGGGAAGCTGCTCATTTAAAGTTGTGAGCTATCTTTGAAGTCATGTAACACTGCAATACTGAATATCCACTTTACTGTATGGTGGATTATATTTTAAAAAGCCTAATTAAATATTACAGACTCTATATAACACATAGGTACTTATCTGCATTCTTGATCAAACAACATAAATCTGTCTTGAGGCACAGTGAAATGTGTAATAGCTTTGGTTTCTTATTGTTGTGCCATTTCTGCAGATGGTTCATTGAAGCTTTTGAGACTTTGCCTGAAACTGTACCATTTTAGGGTATTCATCTGCTGAGGTGGCTGAATGCCAACATTTAGTGGAATTCAAAAGAATGAAAGTAAGATTACATGTTGCGCCACCTTCACAGAGGCGTAATGATTTTTTTTCTAAGAAAAATGAAATGCAGATGACAAGATGCCAACACATTAAAGAACGAAAGAAGAAAAAGAAAAATCCAAAGGATTTTCATTTCTTAGCCAGGCCTGATGGATTACAAATTAAAAACCTCTGTGGAGCTCAAATGGCCATAAAATGTTCAGAACCTTTGGGCAGAGGAACAAACATGTGAATATCTTTAAAAACTTCACCACTTGCTATATTGTCTCTTAAAGGCAATCAGACAGATGTTACAGATGTAAACTGTTTTTGTTGGCGCTTTTATTTGAAAGTAAAACTTCATTTTAAGAGGCTATCTCTTTGATTTCTTTTCCAAATTATATTCCAAGAATCTCTTTTAGTTGTGACTTAGGCTCAGTTTTCCTGGTCGTAGTAATCTGCTTTATTCTTTATTCAAAATGTTCACACTCTTTTCTAGAAAAACCTTTAAAAATATTTTTTAAAAATATTGAAGTAGTATTTTCAGTATGACACCTCATTATCAAGTTCCTGAAAATATGAAGATGACTAGACTGGACCCTGGAGACTGAATGAACACCAGAAACAGACAGATAGCCATTAAACCAACATCTTGTGAATTGTGAATGTGGTACTATAAACTTCTTCAGTCTTCCTCTTTGGTAGGAAGTGTGGGGTATTATATTTTCTCTATGTTGTACCAGCAGAGCTCTTAAACCTGAATTTTTGGGGGGCCATTTGGTGGTAAACTAAAATGACAATTTTTTACTTTAAAAAGTTGATAGGGCATACATGTTAGCAACTAGTTGCCTATTCACACAAGCAGCAACATCATGTGAGGAATGTTTTTCTGTATGTGCAGCTCTGTCTGTTCTTATGTGGAGGCTATCATCTCTCCAAGAATAGGTAGAATTTAGAGAATGCAAAACGAAAGAGCATGCATTCACTATCTATAAGCCTTTACACATGCTCCCCACTGACAGCACGTTTTAGCATCTTATTTATTTCATAGAGATGTGTACAGCCATTGTGCTGAAAAGCATGGACAAAGGGTGTGTTGTTGAAAGCGACAGCTTGAAAGAGTTTGATGAGAGACTGCTAATTTGAAGGAGTGTGCCGTGCAAAGTGGGAACTATTATGCCCTCCTGTGTAGTCAGTAGTCACAAAGAGACAACAAAAGGGTCATTTCACAGCCTAATTGCAGACTCATTAACCAAAAGAGAATGGGGCAATAGGGAAGAAAGGGAGCACTGGGGAAAGAAGAGGGGAGGAGAGATGTTAACAGACAAGACGACTCATCCACGCTTCTTTTGGGAAGAGTAAATAAGACAATGGGAGAAGGGAGACGAGACTGAGGGAAAAAGAGAGGGAGGTAAAGACAGAGACAAGTGCCATGCTGCGATAGGAAATGCAATTTTGCTCCTATTTTCTGCTACTGTATCAATGGCAGTGTATCAGTTGACTCTCTGCAACAACTTCCTACACAAACACATATACACACTCGGCAGTTGGACAGAAGGTCAGGGTACAGTATGAATGCCTTAGGCGGAAGAGCTGGGTACGAATTAAAGGAAGAGGTCAACATATTGGAAAATATGCTTCCTCTTTTTGTGTGTGAGCAGGATGAGAAGATCAAAACCACTTTTTTGTGTATTAAATGGTAATAGAGTGAGAGCTGCAAGGTGATTGTGATGGGTTAGCATAAAGACTGCAAACAGAGGGATCCAGAAGCTGGCAGAGTCGGCTGGAGATCCACAGGGGTGGGCAGCAGCACCAGCAGGGAATTAGACACAGGAAACACAGATTTACTCAAAAGCTCACTCGAGCAAGGGCAAGATAAGAGCTCAGAAAACTCAGTTTAACTGAGAGGCCAAAGTTACCGAGCAGACTGACAGAACACACTGGCGATGAGTGGCGAGCAGACCAGGGTGGAAGAACAGGCGAGGATGAGGTAATTGATTGCAGCTGTGCCAAGTACCACGCCACACTTCTGTGGAAAGAGCACACACACATTCACACACAGAAGGGGAGGGGAAGACGAGACAGAAACAAAACCAGGGCAGGAACTGGGGGAGAGGTGAGGGACCATGACAGACCAGTTCCAAAAGTACTGGTAATATGTTACATATAATAACAAACACTAAAGAGGGAAATCCTGTGCATACATTACAGGGCTATATACAGGTTTACATGTTGGGTCCCACCATATTTGTATCAGTTTCAGTTCAATTTCAGTTTAAGTTTATTGTCATTCTAACATGTTAAAACATGAAGTCCAGCAGCTTACAGAATAAATAACAACAGACCCTATATTAAGTGATGATAAATAATAAATAGAAAACATAGTTGAAAACCCATAGCAGCATATAATACATCAATAGCCACATGCAGTCACAGCAGTACAAAGTGCAGATGGCAGACTTTAAGCCAGACGGTTCATAAAATTCACACTGGGAAGACGCTGCACTTTAGCCTTGTTGTTCTGGCTTCGAGGCTGCGCAGCCTCCTGCCTAAAGGGAGGGGGGGTGAGCAGTTTGTGTGCTGGGTGTTTGGGGTCCTTCTCCTTCTGCACCTGCTGACATACATGTCCACCAAAGAAGGGAGGCTGCTGTTGGTTATTTTTTGAGCAGATTTAACCACCCATTGCAGTGCCTTCTTGTCAGCTGCAGAGCAACTCCCATACCAAACAGTGATGGAGGATATTAGTGTGGTCACCAGTAAAAAGAGGTCTGCACAGCAGGGCTGAAGGCCAGCCCGCTTCAGCTTCCTCAGGCGTTGGTGGGCCTTTTTAATGATGCTGGTCGTGTTGGTGGCTGATGTGAGGTTGTTGGAGATGTGCAGGCTCAGGTATTTGAAGGTGGACACCATCTCCACAGCTGCTCCTCAGATGATGAGGGAAGAGACGTGTGGCCTCACCTCCTATATTCCACAACCATCTCCTTAATCTTCCCCACACTGACACAGAGATTGTTTACTCTGCACCAGTCCACAAGTTCTTCCACCACACACACTCGTCAATGTTGGAGATCAGACCAACCACAGCTGTGTGATCTCCAAACGTCACTATGTGATTGCTCAGATACTTTGCAGAGAAATTATATGCGAGGAGTAGCTGTAAGGTTGTCTACTTCCACCTCCAACACTATACAAAGCTCAGCCTCAACAAGATTGTAAGAAGCTGTGCAGTTGCTATTAGCCGTTAGCCCCCAGCGTGTAACATCCCCCCCAAAAAACCTACAAATGATCATTTTAATTTTTCAACAAACTAGTTCCTTACTTAACACTCATTCATGAGATTAATCCAGATCTTCTTATTTCAATAAGCTTAATGTTTAGAGTCTGTTTTATTCTTGCTTGAAGTTCAGTATTCTATTTCATGTAACAGAATGTCATGTAACAGTTAAAAGAAAAAAGAAACTGAAAACTGAATATGCTGTTAAATAACTTGAGATGCGAATAAGCAAGAGAGAAGAGGGGAGAAGAAGAGTGACAACAGCAATAAAATAACTGACAGAGGACATGACAAAGATAAGAGAAGGGGGACAAAAAAGATGGGGAAGAGAAAAGAATATGAAAAAGGTGACAGTGGTGGAGGCACAATAAAAGAGTGAGAATGACTGAAGCGCTGAGAGACAGGCAGAGAGTTAAAGATGAAGGGAGAAGCAAAGAAAATGACAGCAAGGAGCGCACAGAGAGACACAGCTCCACCATTTAATAGCAGCTTTGTCCCAGCAGGTTGCACAAGTCCGACATCGGGAAAGACAGTGTGGGTGTGTGTGGGTGTGTGTGTGAGGGAGAGAAAGAGGTTGTTTCCAGAGTTAATAGCAGCATTGTAGCCAGCAGGGAACACAACTTAATTGTCCCCTTTCATTCACAAGTCATTTCTCTCTTTTCTTGTCTTCTATCCTTCCTTGCTTGCTTGTTTGCCCTCCTTTCTCTCTTGGACTCTCTTTACTTACTTACTTACACTTTTCACCTCTTCCTCCTTGCTTTCATCCTTATTTGTTGTCCAGTTTTATACTATTTTTAGTTTCTCTTTCCCCCTTTTCTGTCATTTTTCTCTCCAGCCCTCTTTATGTCACAAATTCCCTCTGTTGTCTCTCAACAGTGGTTCACTTTTAAAACCACTGCTAATTAATAATTTAAATATTATGTTCTTGTGAAATTGGATCAATCCACTTGTCTATTCATTCATTTAATTATTCTTCACATGACTGAACCAGACACTGAAATCACCCCAAACCATTTATTATCAGTTTACTGATGAAACATGGCTCATTTACTCACAGTGTGGCAGTTATTTCAGATGCTTCCTGTTAGCCTCTATTGTCAACCAGTTTCACCGGTTGCAATTTCACTGCAATTGAATCATAAGTGAATGTGCGGAAATAGATAAATTGTGTGAATTGCTGTGGATTGTTGCATAAGGGTGTGTGTGTGTCCTAGTTAGCAGAGGTTATTTTGAATTTGTGGCCTGAACTCTAATTTGTTGTATTGACACAGATCCCTGTTAAATTACAGCATCATTACAAGTTCAAACCACTTCATGCTATTAAATAATAAAAGTGTGTGTGTGTGTATCCAGAGAATGTGAATGTGGATTGTGATGTAGCTTTGTGATGTTCATTACCACCAACTGCTTTTGGCGTTGCTCAATATCCCAAGCAAACACACTCACAAACACACACACACACACACTACCAAACATGCACATTAGGTTGGTAATTTAGCAGCACAAAAGCAGTTTGATCCAATAATTCAGTAATCCAACAAGGCTTTATGTCAATTCAACAAATAGACCTTCGGGCCACACCGTCAAACTGAGTTCTACTAATAGAGAGTCAACTAGCCGTGGACATGCACACTCTCACATACATTATATATATTAGACAGAGACAACTTCCTAATGAGAAGGAGTTAAGGCGCAAACACACAGTGAGTTTCTATGTTTAAGTGATTCCCTAGCAGGGGGTTAAAGCCTCACTTCAGCTGATGTTCTGGTCAGGGTGTCAGTGTCAGTGTATGATTAGGATCAACTTTTGGAGTGATTCTGATTATGTGGTTCTATTTCTCTTTTTTTGGTTGGTTGTTTTTAAGTGAGTATTCAACTCTTTGGAAGTCTTTGCTGTGTATTTGTCTTCACAGCACATCTTATGTGTCAAACAGTGTGGCAGCCTGATGTATATATATATATATATTTTTTTTTTTTTTTTTTGTTTGTTTTAAAGTTAAAGACCAGTTACAGACCAGACAAAACAACTATTTTTCACTTTTGAAATCTATTTTTTAACAATGAAAAAAAGTGTAAGTGACAAGTGTTACAAAAGCACAACCATTTAAAAAACAATTATGTAGTGCCTTAAAAGGACACTACATAGCAGCACGTAAATTCAGAGCATTTTTCCTGCTTTTAGATCTCACAGGGAAAATCAGTTTTTTTAGCTTTAAAACATTATAGCCCACTAATATGATGTGACTGAAAAAATTAAGAGTGTTCACAGTCATGGCATCAGCTGGATAAACCTAAATATACAATTGTGTATCGTCAGCATAACAGCAGAATTTCAGAGTGTGACATTTGATCAGTGAGAGAATATATAGTATGGATGCGTCATGATATTCAAATTTTCATTTTCAGTGAACTGTTGAATGGTTGGATGATTTTTGTATTATAGTATTGCGAGAAATGCCCACCCCTAACAAACTAAAATCTTCACCAGATAATAACATTGGATAAAAAGTCAGGGGATCACCAGCATTCAGGAAGACCATGAATATATGAACCAAATGTCATGATAATCCATCAAACAGCTAGCAAGACATCTCAATAAACAACAAAACTATCAACCTCAAGGTGGTGCTAGAGTAAAATTCAGGTCACCACAAAATTAATCAGGCTCTTTCCTCTGGGGGTGACAAATGTCAAGATTTCATGGAAATCCACCCAATAGTTGTTGAGATATTCCAAGCAAATAAAAACTATCTTCCATCAAATATTTTGATTAATTGATCTAACCAAATAAGGATATGTTAATATCAACAGTAATTGTCTGTTTTTTTTTTTTTTACTCCACATAGACCTGTTTCAATACCATGGTTTAAATCATAAAATTATATAAACTAAGATAAATACTTACATTACATACTGAGAAAGGATCTCAACAAATAACACATCTACAACAGGTCAATTCATTATAGTGACGTACAATAACAAAAGCTAATTTTGCAATACGTCAGTATGGCATTGATTCAAACTGTATTTTTGGCACACAATGAAAATCTCTCAGACGATATTGCTTTCTCTGTATCTGTCACCGGGCCTGCACACACACATGCATCAGCCCTGAAGAAAAGAATGAAGCAATTTCTGTTTGAGTATAGTGGTTTAACCTCCTACAATTGGTATTATCTGCTGTTTCAATGCTATTAAACTCTCTAACCTTTGTTTATGTAAGCGTATTCTTGCAAGGATGTATGCAACCTACGTGTCTGTGTGACCATATGTGTATGTGTGTGTGTGTGTGTGTGTTCCTCCACTATGCCTACACCCAGGTCAGAGTAATTTACTCTTTAAATCCATGTTGCCTTTCAGCCTTTTGACCCGCCACACTCAGCAGGCCACAGTCACTCAACATACTACACTGGGGAAGCCAAAGTCATCTATATTTCACTGCAGCCATCTATAATGGAGGGAGTTTAGAGCGCTCCCATTTAACATGTTAGGACTCACCCAGGCATGTACAATGTCTGCATGTGTGTGCATGTGTGTGTGTGATAAGTAAAGATACATTCTTACTGTACTTACTTACATTGACCCACGCTGTGCTGAAATATATGCATGTTCACACACAGATACACACACTACAGTAACCTGTATGGGTCAATGGGGCATGTGAGTGTTTCACTTTCTAATGGTTTGACTCCAGGGACGATCTAATGATGTGTGTGTAATACACTGGGAATCTTATTTTCTTATGGTACACATAGGCTTGCAGATACTGGTTGATATCTCAACTAAAAGCAATTACATATACAGCGCACCACCCGTGGATACATTTTAAGATAGTGATCATTTATTCATAACTGTACTATCCAGGCATATATAGCTGTGTGTGAGTTTAACTAAAGCCTGGTAATGTTTTATGATTGCTGCCAACACTGTAACTCCCACTTAAACCCTTTTACTGCTACCTGGAATAATACTGCGATGAATAATGCCTCTTTTCCACTAAAAGTGCTTTCACAGGTACAAGTAATTCCTGTGGTAATGCTGCATAATGCTTGCCAAACCTTTGAAACCATCTCATAAAATGCCAAAAGTATAGGTGTAAATAAATATAAAAAAAATCCTTGCTTTTCTTTTTTTTGTCACCATCTCTTGTGCTAAGTAGTTTCTGCGGGTGGTGTTAAATTGATCTTCGCTTGCCAGGCCTTACCACCTACCTGTGTGCCAGAGGATGTTTCTCCAAAAATCGGAGAATTCCAAAGCTGTCATGAACTGCCGCTGTTCACTAATACAGATCGAGCAGCACTGAAATGATGCACTACGTCAAAGCTGTTCTAATCAATATGTAAACAACTGATGAAATAGCAATGGCTTATAGTGAGAAACCACAGAGAATCTGCATTTCCCCTTAGCTTAATGGTATTTCACTGTTTTGGTTCACTCAGTGCTCTAATCATCCCAGTTTTTAGCAACAGCAGGCAGCTGTTTTCAGTGATAAAGCTCTGATAAATCTGTTGTATGCTAGCTGCACCAAACAGCAGTTAACAACTAACTGGTAAAAACAGTGGAGTATTTAGCAGCTAAAGGGTCGGGTATTTCCTTCAGGAGTTGGCGCAGACCAGTGGATATTGGACATTCACATACATTCACCAGATATCAGCAACTTAAAATGAATGATACTTTTGCTCCATGTTTGTTGCATGTGCAACAATAGGCAAACAGTTTGTTTCACTTCAGGCCATAATATGTCAGTGTGCAGATTTATGTTGAGAAATGAAAGTCCTGTGCTACCTTTTGAGGAAAAAATCAGCACAGAAAAGGAAACCATCGTAAAACCACCCACAAAAAGCTTATACTTAATGCAGGATAGCTAGAAAGCTAATATGGTAAATAAGAGGTAGTCTTGAGCTTACTGGCTAATGTTTCCTTCCAATTTACTAGTATCCAGGAGGTAAAACCACTTTGGTTGACAGTCACAAGATTGTAATAAAATGTTGTAATCAACATAAATATAACATTGTTTTTTAAATTCTTGTTGACTCAATAATAAGAGGCTATTTCAGAGTTGGACCGGTCAGTTTGTCTTTCAAATAGTCGATGACAGAGAACACATTTCCACTACGTCAAATTAGAAAACCATCCACAGACTTCATAAAATCCAGAGCTTTGACCAGATCAGTGGAACTAGGTTTCTTTCTTGGGATGACAAACATTTCAACCCATTATTTTTGCAGTTCAGCCATGTCACGTCCTCATAAGCCCTTATTCATTTTGGGATGCTTTCTGCCCCCTGCCTGTGCATTTACGTCACCAAAGACGTCGCTCAGAAACCCATGTATAGGGATCTACATGTAGCGCAATGATCATTCTAAGCAGCGATTCTCCATGTTTACTTACAGTCAGACTCAGAGAGAAGGGTTTGAAGTGATTCATGTAAAAATAATGTTTATTTGGAAAGCTCTATTCGGCTCACACTGAATCCCCCACTAGGCCTATATGCTGACTTGTGCGAGGCCTAATTTCCCTGATTCTCTACAACAGGTGGTGAGTGCAAAGGTGGGATGACCCATAGACTCACAATAGCTACATTTCTCTGTCATTCTGATGAATATGCGCATGGATGTGTGTCTGCAATCCACCTGGGGGTAAAAAGAGACTACACCTTCTGTATTATATTATGCTGCTGTCACCAAAGCTGTCAGTGTCCTGTATATGTGTTTGACAACTTCTTTTTTATTTTATTTTTTTATTGGAGATTGGAGTTACTTTTTTTAGGGTGACAGATTTCACTGCCATACAGAGGGCCCTGCTATACTTGGCACCTTACTCTCCCTTGGCATGAACACACACACACACACACACACACACACCATTGAACCACTGCCTCTGATGTAATAGACATGTCATTGCTCACAAGTACACATACACAGATTTCTGTACACACAAACATGGGCACATAGAAAGGTGATGCCAGGGATGGCAGGTGGGAGAACTTGGTCCTCTTACAGAGAAACACTGAATGATATAGTGGCGGTGTCATATATTCAAACTGTTAGAGTGGCATATGATCAGATGGAGAGGATGGCTTCTCTAAAAAGGAAAATAATGTTGTTATTCAAAGTGACAACATCAGAACATATGGTGTTAGAAATCTGGTACCAAAAACAGATGATGTGTCTCTCAAGGTTGGATTGTAATGTCATGTTTTCCAACACAACGTTTAATCAGTTACTGTTGTACGCTACAAAAAGGTAAAATATACATATATCCTGATCAGCCACAACATTAAAACCACTGACAGATGAACTGAATAACACAAATCATTATATTATCATACAATGTTCTGCAGGGAAACTTTGGGTCCTTGCATTCATCTGGATGTTACTTTGACACATACCACTCTGATAGGCCCTCTGGCTGCAGATTTTGGTGCAGGGACTCCTCATCCAAGTCCGGGTCTGCTTCCTGCCCCTTTTAAGCTTCGTTTTTTAATGTGGGAAAAAAAACACATTGAGCAATGTATTAATCATAGCGCACTATGTTTACTTACTTTAAAATGTGTCTAGAGGAGAATTTTAAGAGAGACTTCATCCAAGAATGACAGCAGCCACTCACTCAGGAGAAGCTGTTTTTTCCCCAGCTGTGACACCAGCGAGCCACACACTTCTGTTCTTCTCTTGTCTTCTTCCATGTTTCCATTGTCCCATCATCTTTGTTCTTCTCACTCCTTTTCTCTTATCTTCTCTATCTTCACTTTTTCTCAGAGGCTTAAACTTAAGCTTAAAAAAAGACAGAGAGATAAAAAAAACTTCTGTCTTCACTGGGAGGAGAAGAAAACATAAAAATAATATTGGAAAGACTGAAGGATAGAAGACAGAGATAAATACTTCAGATGAAACTTTGATGATCCCCATGGGGCCACTGAGTGCTGCAGCAGGATAGAGTATAAATAGGCATAACAAAAGTGTTAGTCAAGTTAATTTTATGTGTAATTACATTGGCACTGACATGAAGAATAAAAGAACAGATAATTAAATGTGGAATAGTTCACTGTATTGTTACTGACAGTGCAACTGCACATAGCTATTAACTATTTAAAGTCTACAAACAGGGAGAAAAATATGCACTGTACACACTCATCTAAGCCTCACTGAGTCTTGCTGATTTTCTTTTTTTTTATGCCAGCCAGGACTTACATTCATCTTGCTGCCATCTGCCCTTCAAGGCTCACAGTGGTAATGCAAGGTCAGGGCTTGTTCTGTAATATGTGATGTTGACATCATTTAGTTCAGTTCTCCATAATATAATCACTTCATCCTCTTCCTGTACTTGCTTCCTCTCTTGCTGTGCTTGTTAGGAGCAATATAGAGCATTATCTTTCTTTTTCCTGAGAGAAAATAGAAAATAATCTCTTTGTTTTTCTTCTCTGTCTTTATTTACTACTGAATAAATATGAGGGAGTCATTGCCAGGAAGCATTTCACAGAAGATGACATGCAGTAGGTGGCCAACATAAAGCCAAACAAGGCAAAGATTTTGATGAAATCAGATCTACTTGCCAGTGGTTGGGCTGTCAGGACCAGCAAGGAGACCTATTGAGTTGTGTTCGGGTTTTTGTAGCATTGCTTCAGTAATGGCATTTATTCTGGCTACATGACATGTCTGTCTGTGCAAAGTTCTGTTATACTGCATTTCTGTATATTGTTGATGGTTTCTATAGCTGTGACATCATAATGACGGTATTAAGAGGTGGATTAATTCAGGTAGATCACCAGTGAAGGCCTAGGTGTGAAATGCACGGCCTGCCACTGCAATTTACAAGGATTTTCAGTGTTTACTTTCTGCAGACGTATTAACAGCAGAGACCTGGCAGCCTTGGAGTTTCACTTTCTGTATTTCAGAAATTTAGCTGTCGCTCTTAGTCAAAGCCATTTAAAGGGAGTGTAAGAATGGAAAATGATCAGTGACATTACAAACAAAGATCACAGTCGCTGTGGTTAGAGAACAGATGTGAATGGCCACATGTCCTTGGAGTGATTATGTGTGATGGAAAAGATAGAAAATGTGTTTTCTTTCCTCTTTACTCCAAGGATGTTAAGCTCAAGATTTAGCCAACAAGGATGCTTGCACATTAAATTCTGTTGGGCTATGACTTCAGGTGGTCACAGGTACTGGAAGCTGCATACCCCTAGAAGCTACCAGCTCATTTAGGGAAAACAAAGCCCATCAAACAAACAAACACAAAACTCATCAAAGGGCTTGACAAATGAAAGAAAGAATTAGTGAGCTAGCTTCTTCTGAGTGTGAGGTAGAAGCTATACACATAAACGTTACGCACTTCTTGTGGGAGATCATACATGCTCAACCCAAGTTGCACAGTGTAAGAATAGCCATTCAAAGTGCAGGGTGGAAATGAAAGAGGTGCAATTATCCCTATCACAAGTCAATGTACCTCCAAAATAGGGCTTTTAATTTGAGTCTTTTTTCATACTAATTTGTCCATATTTATCTCAGCAATTTGATCAGAACATATATTCTGACATGAACATATATTCTAATATCATTGTATGGTCATGTTAGTTACCATGGCCCCAAACTGAGAGTTTCCTCCCAGAAGGGCACTTGATGCACTTTTGTCTTTTAAGAGAAAACACACCTGTTTAATCTGGCTTTCAGTTAAGTACTGTTTTCATGTGATTTATCATTTTATTTCATTTTCTCCCTTATTGATATTTTAATCATTTTCTATTTCTGTGTTGATTAATTCTGTGATGGACTCCGAATTTATGTCTTTTTCAAGAAAGTGATTGTAATTATTCTTAATAAAGTAGTTTCACTCCTAGTAGTTATACTGGTGATACAGACATCTGTATATCTCAAAGCAAATAATGAATAGTCATTCAGTCACACTGATTGGTGTATTTCTGCAGTTTCATGTACAACTTACGGCAAAAACCCCAGAAAAATAAGATGTCACGTGGGTCTAGTGTGTCTAGTGTGTCAAGTCAGTTTTATTTTCATAATACCAAATCATAACATAAGTTATCTTATGGCACTTTTTATACAGATCAGGTCAGGACCATACTCTTTGTGATCTTATTTACAGAGACCCAACAGTCCCCCCACGAGCAAACACTTGGCAACAGTGGCTTAGTGTGTTAATGTGTATTAATTTGGCTGAACCAACATTTCAGTAAGGCCAGGCAGTGGTAATGGTTCACAGTGTCAGGTCAGCACAACCCTCTCCAGAAAAGAACATTGTTATTGGGCCCTAGATTACATTCACTAACATGTGTGCATAGCAACAACAGACTGGTTCAGATCAGGGAAAGGCAGTGCCTATGGCACATTAACTAAAGTTGAGGTATAGCTAAGATATGTCAAAGATAGGGAAGGAATGATCATTCATCGCAGGTCTGCGATATTTGGTAATATTAATGTAGGGAAACTGGGCTGGCCAACAACAAGTCAGACCTGCTAAAATTTGAAAACATAAACCCACATCTCCCACTACGACACTTAAAGTATCAGCTTTATCTATTGTAACTTGCTAAACAGCCACTTTGAGATATGTCACACTACAAGCGAGAATTTGACCAAAAACTTTGGCCGTGTTTCTGGCTCCATTACCATTTTATGTTCCACCATCTGTCCACTGAATGCAAGCATTGTTTCCCATATGCAGAAAATGTTTGATGATCCTGGAATAAGCCCAATACTTTGATAAAACATTGTAAAGCTTCAAAAGTATATGAACTGGAAAAAAGTCAAGCTATTATTCTGCAAAGGTGGCTCTCAAAAAAGCCTCTCGTTCAGGACAGCGACAGAAATATTAAGTGTTATCCCTCTGAAAATATTTAATATTACCTCCTCTTTGCTCAGCTGAAAAATGGCCTTGAAAGCAGCTCTGTGCTGCAAAACTACAATGGAATCATAAGTCTTCCGCCTACATTATTTATGATGCTGAATAGATTGCGTTATTAGAGAGATGCCACAAGCTGAGGAACAGGCTGCCTTCCAAAAACTGGGCCTGGTTGTCGCACCCTGAGTGGCTTGTTAAGGATTCATGGGAGAAGGGGCTGAGGCTGAGAGGCACTGTTTGCTATTCGATTTGACCTTCAGATTTGCCAAATCCCATTTGTTATGGGGCTAAACACTGATAGAGATGTATTCCAACCAAGTACCACCCCCACAGACATATACACACATGTACAGTACACGTACACACACACACACACACACACACTCATACACCCACCAATCCAATCCACTTACAGACTAAGGCTCTTATGTAAAAATCTTAAATTATTCATAAACATGCATTCATTCTGCCTTGTACCTTTTGGAATTAAACCAAATAGATGGGTGTGTTTTGTGTGTGTAAGGGCACATGTGGGCGAATGGGGAAATTCTTCACAATTTGTCACACTTGAAGCATGAAATCACTCTAATATCATGTGAATTTGTGACCTGTACACTGAGCTCTAATTATAGAGGAGAGGGGAAGGTCTTGCACATGCAGATGAAGCATTAACTCACTTTGTTCTCTGGGGGCAGAAACACCTAAAACACGTGAGATAAAGGAATTAATGTGATGCTTTACAGTGTTGCTTTACAAAAACCTGATTCTATTGGTCTCACTAACAGACACTAGAAAGGAGTATTAACAATGTTCTAGTTGGTAAATTATCCATAACTAGTATTTTAAATCCTTTCTCAATTAAATTTGGATGAAAACACTGAAAACCCTTTCCAAAGACGGTCTTCTGTTCAGACAGAAAAAAACTGTTGAAGTCGCAGAGTAGAACATCCAGGATAATTGCTTGATTGTTCTCTTTACAGCTGGAAATGAGGAAAAGGAAAAGGAAAAGTGTTTCCTCCTAATAATTGTCTACATGACCCCCAACCAAGGAAATCTTGGGGGTTGTGTAATATCAGCAGTGGCAGTGGCACATGACAGCTCAACACACTTTGTGTGCAAAGTACTGGTTTTATAGACCTTTTAAGTTCTTTAATTTTGCCTATCCACATTCTTACAAACATGTGTGCCAAGCAGTGTTCAGACCAACAACATTTGATTTAAACCCTAAGATTGAATCAACCAAATGGGCCAGTCATGACTCCTGCCCAAGTCCTGCCCATTTTGGCCACCCTGCCCCTGTCCCCTGCTGTTTCTCCATCCAGCCACCAGATGTCCCCTGACTCCTCACACCCACCTGCACACCTGTTCACAATTCACAGTCACCAGACCTGCCTCATTTACCTACACACCTGTTCCCATTTCCCTCATCAGCTCCCCTGTGTATATACCAGCTCGGTTTTCCCCACTTGCTTGCCAGTTCATTAAGGTCTTCAGGTTTCTCATGTTGGCTGAGACTTGTGTTATTCTACCTGCCTGTCACCTGTTTGTGTTCTGCCTGCCTGCCTGGACTTTTTAAGCCTGCTCATTTTTGTGTTTAATAAAACCTCTTCACTGCATCTGCCTGCCTGTGAGTCTGCTTTTGGGTCCAGTCCCCCTGTGTTCACTCTGCTGTTTCTGACCAAATTTGGAGAGTAATCAGTGGCATGGGACTCACCTGGGCCTGGTGTTCCCCATGCATATCAGCCAGTCAGTCCTTGGGCAGATTTCCACATGACACACAACACTGTCTTGAGGTTTTCGTTTCCTTTTCTTTGTATTTAACCCACAACATCCGCGAAGCACATTTTCAATCAGCCATTCTCTACTGATTCCGAACTATATATTTGTTTGCGTTCATTTTGGTAATTTTACATGTGTATACATGTGTCTCCTGTTTTTGTTGCAGTCTAAGAGCTGGGATATAACACGGCTGGGCATATTATTTTTTGACTGTGTACCAAATAATGCACAAGATGTCTAAAATACTTCTGTTGTAGTCAAAGTAAAATATGTAATTAAATTTGAATGTTTGACTTAAAAGCTGGAACAACCAGAGTATACAGTATGTAACACTGTCATACACTATGGAGCACAAAATGAAGAGGACAAAAACATCTAAGTTGAAAGCTTTTTAGTTCTCATGAAAAAAACCTCATAAGAATTATTGCAATGCAATAAGGGGGCTGGAGGAAAGGGGCAATGAGCATGTGATCTACATGAAGAGACAGACACACACAGAGACAGAGAGACACGGCACACCTGAAAAGCATGGTATAATATCAGTATGACTATCAGCAGATCTTTTTCCTGTCTGTTTTTGCTGGGACGTACATCCTACACCAGCTGTGTGGGTCTGGCTGTTAACATGGGCACCAAAATGAAAAGACGCCCTGCGACTGCTACACACATGCAACACAACACAGGCAATGTTTCTTGGACATTAGTATGCAAATAATATGCATGCTCATTGACTGCTCTTCTCTACCCCAAAATAAAAGTTGAAACTGAAAAAGCTGACATGGATTTTTTTTAAAGCATTAAAAAAATAATAAAATCTAAACAAAATAACATAAGATTATAAAACAAATTTTTTGATGCCTATGTTGTTTCAGTGGAAGTATTTCAGTGTTAATTCAACTTTAGAAGTGCTTCAATGTCAATGTTTCCCTTTTCAGTTTGGATTTTGTTTTCAATGTCAAATTTTAATGTCATGTTCTATTCCTATGCACCTCTGACTTGCTTACATTGTAGCTGTACACAAGCTGTAACAGCCTGAGCTTTGTATTTGAACAGCAAGAGTTTACCCCAAGAGTTTGTGGACCATCAGACAGTGCTACCCTAGTTCAGGGACATTTGGCAGCAGAGACTGTGGCTGAGAAACTATATTAGGTTCTTCTGGACAAAATGCAAGTAAAGTTCCTAAAATGGAAATGAATTAACCACTAAGATGGTTAGCTATAAGTGAACAGGCATCTTGTGTAATGCTTATGAATTAGAGATGCAGTGAACATGCATTAAATTGTTATGTCTGGATACTTAAGGCTTCAGAAACTATTTGAAGTTTGTCTGTATTGTATTTTAAAGTCATTACAGCAGATGGCTGCTGCAGCAAAGGTTCAAGTGAGTAACAGGAGTATCACAGGTGCCAAGGGAAAAGAATTTGATCTAAAACTAATCTGATTCCATGCCTCTTCCTCATGCTCACTCCTCTCAGCTTTTGCTTGGCAGATCAGAGGACTGAGTTATCAAGTTTATTCCTCCAACAGGAATACGTAGCAGTGTTAACAAATTACAATCAGGTACTATTGGCACGTCAACACATTTACTCCTAACAGGGAGCAAGGCAGTGTGGGAGATGAGGGGGGAGGAGGGAGAATGAGACAGAGAGGAGGAGTGAGAGAAGGGTGGGAGGAGAAAAAGAGAGGTAGAGGAGTGCAGTATGTATTCTGTCTTTCTAGGGATCCTTTCTGAACGTGGCTCTTCTGGGAACACGTTAAAAGAAGTTCTCTTACTCTGTCTGTCTGGGAAGCTTACTGTGTTGATTTCTGCCAACTTGTAGGATTCTTCCATCTCCTCTCATTCTCTCATTCTTTCTGTTTTTTTCTGTTTTTTTTTTCTCTTCAGCTCTTGTTTGTTATCCAGACTCTCATGCATAATACATGGCAATTTGAATCACCTCGAGCTGTGCGCATCAACGGGGAGAATCCCAGCATCCAAAATTCTTCTCCTCACCTTGTTTGTTGTCTTTTGAGAGTTTGCCCAACTTGTATAAAATATTCTTAACTGCTAGAATTTTAAAACAATAACAGATAGGATTTCAGGTGGTAGAACATGGTGAAAGCTTCATTTTTGAACTTTTCTATTGATACAAGGTCAGTGTTTGCTCTCAGTTTATATGCAATTCAGCTTGTGATTTTGTGAAAAAGCTTTCATTCATTGCTGTTATTTGCTTTGACAGAATGGTCTGAGACACAAAAGCCTGATTGGTACCACCAGCACCGTGAAGGCTGTGAAAAACTGCATATTCACCCTTCTGCAACCTGCTCCATATATATTTATTAAAGGCGTATTTGTAGTTTTTTTTTCTGCTGCGGAACGTGGTTTCTTGCCAAGACCTTCAGCCATCTTGGTTTGTAATGCAAGACGTTATAATACACCCTATAAGCGGTGCTGCTTCTTCAGGACATGGCATCAGGATGCTACAGTGGCCATCGTAAAGAGATAAGGGGGGATGGCGGAACAGGGCTAGCTGGTTAGCATGCTAAGTTCAGTAGCAGAAAAGAAGAGATAAAACTAGAGGAAAAACATCACTGTTGCTTTCCACTGCTGGAGACATCTCTTGGTGATTAAAGGGATGAAGTTTGATGCTAATTAGCTGAACTGAACTGAACATTGTTTATAGAATAGGACATAAGAAGCTGTTTATTCTAATGTTGGCTATGAAGTATTGGCAAAACAAATAGCTCCCTTAAAGGTGTGATGTGAATACCACTGAAAATCATTTAGTCACTTTAGTAATCCTTGTGTGGGAACTTTGGAATATTAGCAGGAACTCCATCTGCATATTTTGTATCTCAGTCAATTTACCTCTATCTACTCATGTATTAACATAATCTGATAAAGTTGTTGGGGAATCACTTTCTTGTATCTTGTGCCCTTTATATTAAATTACATTTCAATTACATTTAGATTATGTGCAATTAATGTATATGAAGTAACTGGTGTTCTCCTGTACAAAGAGCTTGTCCTTCAGGCAAACCAACTTAGCTTGAGTCTAGTAGTCCATAGTAATTTAACCAAACAACAGCAGTCTGAGACACAGGAAAATTACAATGAATCACAATATTACTGACTTGCTACAGTAGGTGGCATGTGTGACCCCTCAACCAAGGCAAGACTTGCTGTAAATTTACTGCTGTTAACCAAAAATTGGTGTACACTGCATATGGCCATATACAGGGCTATTTTTTTGATCAGTCTAAATAATGTAAGGAAGGAGTGATAGAAGAATAAAAACAGCCAATGTGCTCCTATTAGAGGAAGAAGGTGTATGAAACAGGCACCAACTCCCCCATTTATTTTTATTTTTATTGTTTATTTTTTTCAGGGACAGTACACAATTAAAATTAATTGCACCAGAGTTAGCGAGTGTCTAATTTGCATGTTGTCCCCATCAAGGTAAATGACAGCTTTTACCTTTTACTTTTAAGTGCTCATGAAATGACAATCCCAACCCTCTGGAAAAATGCTAATAGTGCCTCTGAATTTTGCTGGCATTGTCTTTCTGTTCAGCTATAATAGGTGTTATACAGTGACACAAGTACGGATTTTTGCATACGTAGTTTAAAAGATTGGCTCCGATGCACCCATAGTGTTACACTGAAATAGAAACCTACAACCTTATTAATGGCACAGGTTTAGACATTAAGGAAAGCAGCAATGGTAGAACAACCTCAAGATTTCCCAGGGTGGTAAAGATAAACTTTTGCTTGACAGTGACAAATTGTTCAAGAATGAGGGCTGAAAACAGGGAACAGGTATAGCAAAACCAAAACCCAAAATCACTCATATTGAAAAAGTAAAATACAATGTTGCATTTGAGAGTTCACGGAGTTCAGTCCCATGTTCTTCATGTTTCCCAGGAGCCGTGTATACCAGAGTACAATCAGCATGTCTCCATGTTGGATCCATGCAGCTTGTAAGTGCTTCCTCTTGCCTGCACTAATTGGTTTAAGTGTTAAGTTATGTTGGTCTTGCCCTTTAAAGAAGCAGAAGCACACAGTGGGGACAGTTTCTCAGGTTTAAATGAGGGTTCTATGGAGAGAGATACATTTGCTAGAACTTCAAATAGTGAGAAATTAGTCAGCGAAGTACAGGCACACATTGATTTTTTTCTTTCCCTGGCGTTTTTCTCTTTTCCAGCTGTGGCAAGTAAACAGTCATCAGCAATTAATAGTAGAGGAAATGAAATACTTTAATAATAATAATTTCTTCACCAACTGTAAGGCAGTGACACATGGGAAACATACTGAGCCAGTGTAAATGAGCAGTTACCTGCTGTGAAGACAATGATTGGCAGTAGTTACTAAATAATGTGGACAAGAATATGAGGAACAAAAGTCCCATGATAAATACTGTTTGTCATAACTCCAAAATTGCCCATCCATAATGTCTCAAAATATGGCCTGTTACAACTGCGTTCATTTCACTCTTGTGGAACAAGGCTCCCATTACTGCACCTACAGTGGCCATAACCGTCACATTTCAATACTTATAAAGAAAATTATTGAATGCATAATCTTGCTATAGCTGCATGAGGCAGAACAGAGTGAGGGTTTTGAATGACAGTGAAAGACTTATCTGTTGTGAAGTTACTTTTTTACCTGCTTTTGCATGCTTTGACCAATAGAGGCCTCTAGCACTATTTGTATAGGCCAAATAACGAAGATGCTGTGAAGTCACTCTTAATGCATATTAAAGGAAAATTTCAGTACATTTCAACATGGCACATCTCACATAAACACGTCCATTGTGACTGTTGTTACCACCTCCACTGTAGAGATTTGGTAAAACAATGAGCAAACAAACACAAAACAAAACAACATATGTCAGGGCAAGCTGTGGGAGGCTTCCACAGCTTCCAAATAAATATGATTTTATTGTTCCAAATGCTTGTCACTAAGTCTGACTCCAAGTAATCCACCTAACTGTATGGAACAGCCATCAAAGCTCACTGTGAAGGGATCTACATCCAGGTCAACTTTCTTGCTTTTCCCCTTCGCTAAGAAAATGTATTACAAGTTTCTAGTGTTTATTTATGACTTTTACTTTTTTCTTACTTTACAAAGAGCTGACTGTTGACAATTGAGATGATTCATAGAAAAATCATGTTTGTTAGGAAAGCTGCAGCTGTACCTGATAAAGGAGGTGGGATCAAAAAGTTCTAAGACAGTTCCTGTTGACGAACAGAGCACGGCATAGTAATTCACATGCAGCAACTGCAAGCAGTAATTTTGTGAGCCTGTATTCCACATTATATTGCATAATCAACATCAAGACATATGTTATTTGCAATTTTGTGACCACTTGCAGGTGAACAATTATGATTTCACCATAACCCTCAAACTTGAGCAAACTCTACAGTGGAGGTGGCACATACAGAGTCCAAAGAACAAAGTGCACAATTTCCAAACCTTGTTTAGATTTTCTCTGGGATATCTGTGCCAGTTTAGTAGTTGAACAGGAAATAACTATGCCAACAATAAGCTTTTGATGTGTTGCAATCTCAGAAGAAGCTAGGTGCTCTCTTTGGCAAAGAAAAAGAACCATGGCTGATACAGTAGGTTTGGTGTCACTTTTTGGCAAATCTCAAACCCTGTATGGATGCTGTGGAATTCTGCATTGGTAGGTCAGGAAGCACTGACATGAATAATTATGTTTGTAACTGTCACATTGCTCCTATAAGGAGGCAGGGCTATTGCTGCCAATGAGGGTGCCAAATCAGAAAACTTGGGTTAATTTGGAACCAAAAACAAACCTCTTTTCTACAACATGACAAATGACAATATCAGTGATTTACTTTCCAGATATTTCCTGTCTCTGCCTAAATATATGTATGTATGTATATATATATATATATATATACATATATACACACACACACACACACACACACACACAGTATACTGTATGTGTCTAGATAGAGTTGTGTTAAGCTGATGAAGTCATGTGCATGTGTGTGTCCATATGTGAAGTGTGAGTGTGTGTGTGTGTGTGTGTGTGCTGTATGTTGTGCCTCAATTAGCTGAGGTAATGGTCTGAATAATGATGTTGCTTTTTTGCCATCTGGCCCCATGGATGCTCACTCTGCTCTGTTGTTTCTAAAATACACAAGGGAACACAGGGGCTATCTATCTTTGAGTGTGTGTGTGTGTGTGTGTGTGAGAAAGAGATAGAGAGAGTTTGTGTGTGTGTGTGTGCGTGTGTGTTTACCTCCCATCTGATAAATTATTGCTCTGCTTCTCTTTCTTTGAGCAATCTGATTTGGTGCTCTGTTGCATGCTGCATAAACTTCACTGACGCAGTGAATCTGGTTTAAATCCTTCTTCCTGTAGTTTTTCCTCTTTCCATCAGTTTCCCTTTTTCATAACCATTTCAACATCTGGTCCGATGAGCCCCCGAGTTTTTGTTCTTCTGTTCAAACCTACATCCAATGATGTGGCACACAAAGCATCATTTATTTTAAATCCCCTTGCTGTGCAAAAACGGTTCAGTACAAATACAATTTACTGTCTCAGTTGACTGTGCTGTACTTTAGCAAACAGTGCAAGTTTTCAGATTACAATACAAAAGTAGCAACATGATGATTTCCATTTCTGTGGCTGGCCAATTCCACCCAGGGTTGTGGGTATTTAATATAGATTTAATTATCAGGGTGTTTCCAGACATTGCAGCTAAAAACCTTTGCATGCCAAAAAAACATTAGACTAAATTAATTTAATCTGAGTGTCTGAAAAATACTTCTGACTTGGTATCAGTTTTGAACAGTATCCGTTTTTGACTGCTCTTCACTTGATCTCCTTTTTTTGTTTGTTTGTTTATGTCCACTGAAACTTTTAGAGTTTTATCCAAAATGCTATACTGTTCAGCCACAATAATAAAAACACAGATGAAGCGAATAATATTAATCATCTCATTACAATACAATCTGCTGGGAAAGCCTGGGTCCTGGTATTCATCTGGATGTTTCTTTGACACGTACCACCCACTTAAACATTGATGCAGACCAAACAACACCCCCTCCTTGGCAACAGCACTCCCCAACTACAGGGGCCTCCACCAGCAGGATAATGCTCCCACCACACCAGAAAAACTGCTCAGAAATGTCCTGAGGAACACGACAAAGAGCCCAAAGTGTTGGTGTTGACTTGGCCTTCAAACTCCCGAGATCCCAATCTGGTCCAGCATCTGTGGGATGATCCAAAACAAGCCAGAACCATGGAAGCCCAAGCAGCCCACAGGATCTAAGATCCAAAGGATCCACTGTTTACAATTATTGTTGTGAAGTATGCATCTTTAGCTCCATGAATGACGTTTTGTGCATAGTTTGTAACACCTCAGTAATCATCCATCTGATCCTGTCTTTGAATCTGTTTCCACTGCATTATTTGCATGAAAAACAAATATTGCATATGATATGATGTTGCATAAGAGCTCATGAATATGTTGCATTTGTATATGTTACTTTGTTCTCACCTTCTGTCAAGTTCATCCCAAACCTGTTCCATGGGGTCTACGGTTGGAGACTGTGCTGGACTTCCATCATGTGAAGCCACCATCTCGTTTTTTTCTAGCATTGTGGGTCATTATCTAGCTGTAGGATGAACTTGTCTTTTTTAAATACACAGTACTACTTCCTGCAGCATAGTATTGTCCTAATAATGCATCAGAGGGTGCAGTAACACAGTTTGTTCCAACACTGTCTTTGCACTGACAGAGGGGTTGTAAGTATTCAATTAAAGTTGGGACACCTGTAGAAACTGTTTACAGCAAGACTTAATTTACTTCCATTGGTGCAGGAAAGCAGTTTACCACTTACCTTTGTATCGTTTATGGTTGTTCTCTGAACTGCTTAAAGTTAAATAAAAACTGAGGAAATGGGGGTGCTCTAAAACTTTTGGTCGGCAGTGTACATGCCAGCTATTTGCCATGTCAAGTGTCCAGTTCTTCAATTAGGTTGTTGTGCTGTGAGCACCTTTTTCCATTAACCGTCTCTCCACAGGATACCCAGAATGAGAAAAAAGCGTGTCCCTTCAAGTACTTGATAATAGCCTCTCTAAACCTCACTACAACACACCTGCAGCTACTGCAGGAAGGACACATAGGAAACTGTGCTGAGGCAGAATGGCATGAATGACTCATTGAATTTAGTCCAGATTCAATATAAAACTGCTGACACACACTTTAAAGTTTAACCTGTCATTTCAGACAGAATTGGACAATATAAACATATAAACAGACAATATATTATTATATAAACAAACTGACCTTCCTTCTTTGCACAAAGTTCAGTCTGAGTGAACTTTGATCTGTCACTCAGATATTACTGTTTGTTTATATTCTTGTTTATAACTGCTGATGAAATAATACAAGCAGCAGAGAAGAAGGGATGATTTCTAGCTGCATTAAGGAAGGATGTAAGGACAGTGACAGAGGTTAATGAAGTTAAAATGTTTACCTAAGGCTACTTACAGTCTGGCCTACTTTATTGGTAACCATTCATTAAATATTTTCCTCTTTTTTTCCTTGCTATACTAATCAATATCATCATAATCTGTTATTTCTTGTCAAAATCTAGCACCCGCATTGCCCATAATGCAACTTGTCTGCTGACAGTTTGATGATTTTCACTCCACTCCAACTCCACTGCTGTTCATCAGACAAAGATATGATGCACAGTATCAACTTAAGTCATATTAAATATTCATCAAATAGGACACAGTGAGAGCATAAGTTTTCACATCTGTGCACATATAAATGTGACATACATGTATAAGAATAAGCATACACGATGATGTACAGTGCTCTGCAGTGATGTACCTAGTATTAATAGTGTAAGTTAATGCCACTGCCCATCCTTAACCTGACAGGAGGCTGGCCTGTGTTTACCATCCACTGCATTTTGTTACCCACCCTCCTCCGAGGAAAGAGACAATGACATCATTTGCTAATGTACATTTATTACCCTAAAGAGTAACTCCAGGTTTATGTAGGTGAAGCATGCCTTTGCATATTTCACATTAATCAGTGATGTTCCAAGTTTGCACTCCAAAACATCCACAGTAGCTCATTCAAAGGCCAATATTAGTCAGCAAGTTCATCACAGCATTTTCCTATAATCCTTGTGGAGCCATTAAATCAGCCTTTGTTCACTGAACAAAAAGCTGTCGCTGCTACACTGAACAGTTTGTCATTTTTTGTAGGCTCCAGTATGATTGTTACTGCAACAACTGAATCATTTCTGCCTGGAAAAGCCTTCTCTCTTCTTTTTTTAAGTATTTCAGTCAACATGCCAAAAACCATTAAGGAGAGGATCAAATGCATTATGCGTACCTGGAGACTGAGTCAATAAGTCCATTAGTGACAATTGTCTCTCTTCTGTTGTATCATCCTCTTTCAGTCATTTCATCATCCTTTACACTTTCTGTCCAAAGCCCTCACAAATGAGACAGAAGTATCACTCTTTAACCCATGTCCTCGCATCTCTACTCTTTTGTTCTCGTATCAGCTTTACATAAATGCAGTCAATAAATGAAAACAAACACTTTCTGTACTCACATCAGGAGACTGGAGGGCCTCTGTGATCTTTTGGTATCACCAGAGGAGATTCTCAATGTAATACCCATCTTAAGAAGCCAGCCTTGATTAAAATCTGATCTCATGAAATCAGGGTAATATCCACCCTGAGGAACTGGCCTTTGTGAAAATCACCTTTGTAAAAGTAAGATAATGAAGGCAGCTGAGGATGGGCACCCTCTGTTTTCTCTCTGTGATGGAAATTCTTGTATCTTGCTGCCTATTTAAAGAAACTAGGGTTTTTAAAAAAGGAGTAATGGATTTCTTCACATAAAGCCATTTCTATCTTATGATGTTGAAATGAGAGAGACAATTTGACAGAAAATCTAAGTTAGCTCCTGACTTTTTGTCAAATAAGCCTTTCCCCTTACTCCTGATTGCCTTTGCTGTTGAACTCACTTGACTTAGAGAGACACTGTCTTCTCCCTTCACAGGCCCACTCCACTGAACTGTCTGTGCAATCATTTATCCCATCAACTTTGAGAGACATATTGTCTCCTTTCTCCTTTGTTGTGTGTTGCACCTCTGGCCACTCCATGTACATTGCTATGAACTCAATTCACACAATGAATTGGCCTTGATGCAAACATCATTACCCTCTGGTCACTTGACTAAAGCTCTGATCGAAATGCAGCTATGATTAGCTAACAGTGAGTGCTACTCAGCCGCCTTCTTGCTAACATGGTTGGGAGCGAATGAGAGGAAGACACAGGTAGACAGAGGGATGACGATGTGGCAGGTTATTTTTAAATGACAGTAAGACACAGATAAACAGAACAGAGGGCTTTAAAAACTAAAGCAGCAGTTTCATTTTGTTGTAGCACTTTGCTTTTATATTCCAGACTTTAAATACAACCCAGTGCAAGAACACACACAGTTTAAACCCCATGTAAATCTAGCATCACCAATGATGTGGAGATGTCTGGAGTCATTTACAGGTGTTATCTGCATCTTACTGAGAAATAAGGACTTTTCTGCAATTAATTGACTTGTTCTCTTGCCAACTGAGAGCAAGTGAACTCAACATAGATGTCACATTTTAGGTTGATATAGAGAACAAACAGCCTTTTCGCACATCCAACAGACACAAAGCAACATTAGCATTCATCTGGAGTTGTGTTTATGGATACTTGGGAAATTCAAATAAAATATTCACTCTTAGTTCTGTTCTTGCTCTCTACCTTCCCAGACTAATATTTGGCACTTTAGCTGCTAAATGGTCCACTGTGTTCACCAGCTAGCTGCTTACTTTGTCTGCTGTCTGGTGTTAGTCAGAGGTTATTGTATCTGATTTATTTATCCAGTTAGGTAACTGCTGCCTGTTGCTGACAAAAATCTTGACATGAGAGCACTGAGAGTAAACTGAAGCTGCAGGCTAGAGACCCAAAATAAAGAGCTGAGCTCACCTTGAGCAGCCTCTGTCACATACAGCTAGTCATTTGGTATGTTTAAAGTGACCGTAACCAGTACTTTACAATAACAATGCATAAAGGTCAAGGCATCCAAAGCCTCAGCTGCTTGTTATATACAGTAACAGCAGTGTCCACTACAGAGACATAACAAGTATTTGTTTCAGTTAAGACAATGGATAACTGTTTGAAAACTTGGCAGTGCAGGTGTGGATTACTAAGGTAGAGACAGCATGGCTTGCTGGTTGAAAATATTTACCACTAGCAGAGGATGGTTTCGATCCATCGACCTCTGGGTTATGGGCCCAGCACGCTTCCGCTGCGCCACTCTGCTTTTGGCTGTTCTGGCTGGAACTGGCATCTACAATCTGGGGTTTACAGGCAATTTCTCATCTGAAAAAGAATAATGGGACTACAAGCTTAGTCATGGAGCCGTGCAAGAGAGTCCCATATTGTCAGCTTCTCACTAAATAATTGAGAGCTGGAAAGTGATGATATGGAAGATTGACTGGAACTCATCTTTGGTCAAAAGAACTTCAGGTGTTTTATTTTTCCAAATGTGGCTACACCAGCATTAAAGAGAAGGTCACTTTTTTTAATTCAGTGACTACAAAATACATGTTGTAAAGAATGACTGCAGCAGTAGATGTTTCAGTTAAGATGCATTGTGTCTGTTTCATTTTAACAATTTTTTTGATTACTCTAAGAATGGATTGATGAAACAAGCAACACATTTGCTAACTAGTAGCAGAGGATGGTTTCGATCCATCGACCTCTGGGTTATGGGCCCAGCACGCTTCCGCTGCGCCACTCTGCTCTCAGTTCTTGGGTTTACACTCATTTCTGTGCTTTAAACATACACACATTTAAAACAAGTGCCTCTGGACTACAAACTAAATGGAGTGGACTTGCAAAGGGAAGAACCAGGTTTTCAAACTGTCTTTCTGGGTAAGTCTACAGGGAAGCAATGCACCAACATGTGAACATAGAAACAGTTGTGTCTGAAAGCTTACCTCATCATGATAACTTGAGGAAGTTCATTCTTGAAACATAGAAGAGAGAAGCACTTACATGAGTCTAAGTCAGGAATTCAGCACCTTCCTCTTAAGAGACCACACCATCAAACCATTATGAATGACATCTGTTCAGACAAGCTTTCCTACTTCTCTGCTTCAAAGCCAAGACTGGGGTCAGATGTTCCAAGTACTGTAGGTAAAGACATGGCAGTGGTGGGATTTGAACCCACGCCTCCATAGAGACTGGAGCCTAAATCCAGCGCCTTAGACCACTCGGCCACACTACCACATATGGTGACCTTTTACCTGACTGGACCAGTGATTTCTGTAAGGAAAATGATCAGATTCTAAACAGAAAGTGTACATATTGACGTTGGTGAGGATTAATGCAGCCATCGAGTGTGATTTTCTCCCAGTGACATCCTGTCATTCTGTCAGATCTTTACTATAAAGACTACAGCTTAAGCAGAGTGTCTTAAACCACTTGGCCACGTTTCAAAAGAGGTGATAGTCCTCAACTGCTTGGGGCAAAATTCTGTCAAATCTTTACTTAAAAAATGCCACAGCTATAACCAAGACAGTGTTTAAATGTGGTGAGTGTAAAGGAGTTTACCTAAAGCAAAATTGCAGTCAAAGGCAGCTACTGGTACCTTTATTGTCAGCTGCTGAACCAACAAGGTGGAGATGGCACAGAGCACCTGCATGACTCTTTGTTTGAAAATGTACACAGTTAGCAGAGGATGGTTTCGATCCATCGACCTCTGGGTTATGGGCCCAGCACGCTTCCGCTGCGCCACTCTGCTCTTTCCCTTCTATCTGCAACTCAGTAGTGTCATTATGCCAATACATTAAACACTGTCTAACTTTAAACTGAGGACTGTTAAGAAGTTTTCCAAACAAATGCCCTCTTGTCACTAGAAATTACTAATTTGGACTAAGGGTCATGACGAATGGCCACTTCCTGTTGTATTTTTCTGTCATCAACAATTGTAAACAGACATAGATAAATGGATTTCAAACATTGGTGGTTTTAAGCAGACCTTTGTATGTGGCAAATGTTTTAGATCTAACTGACTTATAACACTGAAAACATATTAAATACATTTTGCTCATGAATACAAGTTTTATAAATAAATAAAAAATATTCCCAGAGAAAATAACTGGTTGAGAGAGAGCAGAGAAAACCACAAGGACAAAGCAAAGGAGTGTACAATAGATCACCAGACTGGCAAAACAGATGGAAACAATGCATGAAAGAAGATGTTGATGTATCTGAAAGCCTCTCTTGTCATCAGAACTTAACTTCAAAAAACACAGTCAAATTTTGGAATCTAAGCCAACACATGAGACCTGTTCCTGCTGAGTTTTCCTAATATTGTGCAGTTATTCCAATACTAGCAGGAGAGAAAGATGGCACCTTAGACCACTCGGCCACACTACCAGATTGCTAATTGAGACCTATTAGTTGACCGTATTTACCAGTAGCTGAAGATGGTTGCAATCCTCTGGGTTATGGGCCCAGCACACCTCTGCTGTGTCATTCACACAGGTCATACATCCTAACTGAAGCACACAAAAGATTGACAGCTGCACTTGTCAGTTTGAAGGATATGATGGTGGAGACATCTGAAGCCTCAGCTGCTTGTTACATAGAGTAACTGCAATGTCCACTACAGCAGCAAAGGGGGCACCTATCTCAGTTTAGACACTTCAGGCAACAGGTATCTATTTGTCTGAAAACTTGGCAGTGCAGGTGTGGATTATTAAGGTAGAGACAGCATGGCTTGCTGGTTGAAAATATTTACCACTAGCAGAGGATGGTTTCGATCCATCGACCTCTGGGTTATGGGCCCAGCACGCTTCCGCTGCGCCACTCTGCTTTTGGCTGTTCTGGCTGGAACTGGCATCTACAATCTGGGGTTTACAGGCAATTTCTCATCTGAAAAAGAATAATGGGACTACAAGCTTAGTCATGGAGCCGTGCAAGAGAGTCCCATATTGTCAGCTTCTCACTCTGGGTAAAATAATTGAGAGCTGGAAAGTGATGATGTGGAAGATTGACTGGAACTTATCTTTGGTCAAAAAGAAGCTCACATTTTCAGTTGAGTGCCTACACAATCTATAGAGTAACTGCAGCAGTTTCAGTTAAGACACTTTGAGGCAACAAGTAGCTATTTTTCTGATTACTCTGAGATTGTGTTGATGAGATAGGCTACACATTGGCTAACTAGTAGCAGAGGATGGTTTCGATCCATCGACCTCTGGGTTATGGGCCCAGCACGCTTCCGCTGCGCCACTCTGCTCTGAGGTCTGTTTGGTCCAGCTTGCACCTACAGTCTGGGGTTTACAGACAATTAATTGGATACCGGGACTACAAGCTTAGTCATGGAGCTGTACAAGAGAGACCCATATTATCAGCGTCTCAGTCTGGGTAAAATGATTGGAAATCAAGTAACAATGTGGAAGACTGAGTGGAGCTTATCTTTGGTCTAAAGCAGGGGTGTCAAAATCAATTTCATCCTTGACCACATCAGCATTGTGATTGACCTCAAAGGGCGAGTAGACTATAGACTACATAAATGTATCTCTCATGTCACATAATTGCCTCTGCATTCAGTTATTAGAAGTTTTCATAATAGTTAATAACTAGCTTTGAAAGCTAAGTTTTCAGGGCTGGGTGGCAGTTGCTTTTTTGCTTTTTTCTCTTCCACCAGTCCAACTAAGCCAGTTCTCTCACCACACATGGCAGGCTCGCCATATATAATAATAATGCTGGTTTACTGGTGGTTCCCAGTTTCCAAGAGTTGAATGGGAAGCAGAGCCTTCAGTTATCAGGCTCCTCTACTGTGGAACCTTCTCCCAGTTTCGGTTGGGGAGTCAGACACCCTCTGTACCTTTAAGAGTCGGCTTAAAACTTTCCTCTTTGATAAAGCTTATAGTTAGGGTTGGCTCAGGCTTGAACCATCCCTTAGTTATGCTGCTATAGGCCTAGACTGCTGGGAGATCTCCCATGATGCGCTGCGATGATGAGCTTCTCTCTCTCTCTCCACAGTATGAATACATATCCCATAAATACGTTACTAACTCAATATCTTCCCTTTCCTGTAGTATTGTGCTCTCCCGTCTCTCTCTCCTCTTCTGTCTCTTTCTGCAGGTATTTCTGCCTCTGGAGTATTGTCAGTGCTTTTGTCATCAGCTCATGAAAAAGGCAGAGAACTGCGCGCCTCTTCAGCCAGCTGTATTTTACAATAATCACAGTCTTTGAAAGCTTTCATGGGCCACATAAAATGAAGTGGCAGGCCTGATTTGGCCCGTGGACCTTGAGTTTGATATGTCTAAAAAGCTTCAAGAGTTTTTTTTTCTTTTTCTTTTTGTAAACATGGCTACAGCAGCATCAAAGAGAAGCTCACTAATGACTTGCATGAAAAGACTACAAGGGAAACATGAAACTGTTAAACTGTTTGCTGTTGGATTTCCCAGTAACCAACTGACTGCGGCAGTTGACCAGTCTCTCTCCTGAATCCTAAAGCTGAGTATAGAGTATACACTATCAGGACTACTTGTTGGATGAAGAGCTTTAGAACTCCCCTCCCCCCACACTTTTCCGATTAGGAGCTTTGTTCGATCATTTCTGCAACTTTCCAAAACCAACGACCTGACATTCACACCCGCTTCAAGCTGTGAATGAAAAGAAAAGAGCCAAGGTTTTAACTATGAACAACCAGGTTGATTGTCTGTCAGAGGGACTGTGTCAAAACGTGCACTATTACCCCCATATTTAAACAATTTTCTGTGTCCCCTCTCTCTCTCTACGATGGCTGACTTTTTCTGTGTGGTCATATGGAACAAGTATACATTTCTGACGTGGTTGGATACCCCATACAATTAGTTCTCTTCTAGAATAACATGGCCATAACAGTTAGGCACGATGACACATGAAGATAGCAAGAAAACCAGCAGTGAGATTCAAACCCTGCCTCCTGAGAGACTGGCCACAGTACTAATACATCTAACCCTTCATTTTTCAGCCTTGATGGTTTGTCCAAACTAAGATTAAATAAGACAGGAGGCTTTCATGAATGAAGCTTTCATCTATCATCCTTAAGTGGTCAGCCACAATTCACAAGCTTTCTGCTGTTACTGCTTTATCACTGCTCTGGTCATGGCTATCAAATTTGTGACATTGTTGAATGTCATTGAAACAAGTTAAGAAAAGGTGATTACAGATGGAGACACCAGCAGTTTAGAGTCTCTTCTTCCATTAGCAGAGGATGGTTTCGATCCATCGACCTCTGGGTTATGGGCCCAGCACGCTTCCTCTGCGCCACTCTGCTCTCCCTTACAGTTACAGTCAGAGTTTACAAGTCAGTAATTGCACTATGGCTATTTGTCAAACACTTTATCACTTGGACCTGAAGAAAGTAAAAGTTTCCAAACTAGTAACTTAATATATGTTGTCTCTACAAAATAAATTGAACTACAAGGTATGACTAATGGCCACTTCCTGCATTCAAGTGTCTTCAATATTTGTAAACGGCATGAATCAGTGTATTTTAAACCTTGGTTCATTCTTAAGCAGACCTTTGTCTGTGGCAGGGGTTTTAGATCTGACATCTGATATTAAAAACTGAAAACAAATGTAATAGATTTTGCTCATAAATACAGGTTTTGCAAATAAAAACTTCCCAGAGTAAAGGATTGTTTAAGAGAGACTGAGCAAAGACCACAAGCTGGAAGCACAGGAGTGCACAATAGATCACCAGATGTTCATGTAACTGAAAGTTTCTCTTGTCATCAGAATTTACCTTCTAAAAGAACACACTCAAAATAAGTAAATGTTTAATCCAAGCAAACATATACCACCTCTTCCTGCTGAGTTTTCCTAATATCCTGCAGTCACTCCAGGATTTGAATATAGTGCCGGGAAATAAAAATGACAGTAGCAGGATCTGAACCCACACCGCCAGAGAGACTGGCACCTAAACCACTTGGACCACTCAGCCTCCCCACCAGATATTAGGCAGTGTCACTTCACTGCTGTGTTCACAACTCTATCAAATCCTTTACCAATAAGACAGGGACACATCCAAACTCAAAACACTGTTTATTAAATTGTGCACAGAAGGAAGGATAATAAGCAGATTAACTGAATGAGTTTCATTGAAACCAAAGTGCAGTCAAAAGCTGCTACAACACATTTATTAAAAGCTGCTGCTGCTACAGCAGTAAAAGCAGAAGACATCTAAAACACTCGTGATGACAGGTTTCTATTTGTCTGAAAACCTGGCACTGTGGGCAGTGGTGAAGTTATATGAATATGAATGGAGACCTACTGCTTCACCATATTTACCATTAGGGGAAGATGGTTGTGATCCCTATGGACCCAGCATGCTTCTGCTGTATCACTCACACAGGCCACACACCCTAACTGAAGCACACAAAAGAATGACAGCTGTTAATGTTAGATTAAAACACCTCAATTCAACTAATGACAAGGAATGCATCAGAAACCTCAGCTGTTATATAAAGCAAATGAAATCATCTTGGGCAGCAGAAGATGCAGACTTAGATAACTCTTGGGGAAATGGGTAGCTAGTTGTATGAAAACTTGATTGCTTGCTGGTTGAAAATGTTTAAGCATTAGCAGAGGATGGTTTCAATTCATTGACCTCTGGGTCAGGAGCCCAGCACGCTTCCACTGCATCAGTCTGCTTTCAGCTGCACTGAATGGGGCTTCCCCTCATGGCCTGTGCTTTACACTCAATTACTTTTTAAAAAAGATAATGGGACTACAAGCTCAGTCATGCAGCTGTACAAGAGAGAGACATGTAGTCCTGTGTTTTTTGTTTTTTGTTTGTTTTTTTAAAAAAAAAAACATGGCTACACCAGCATTAGAGAGAAGCTGGATAATAACTTGAAATTTTTCAGGTGGAATCAACAGTGTGTTGATTTCCACCTGTCTGCTGAGACTGACTAGTTGCCTTGCTAAATTCTAAATCTTGAAAACATGGCAGTGTAAACATAGCTTGCTGATGAACAACATTTAAGTATCAGCAGAGGATGGTTTCAATCCATCGACCTCTGGGTTATGGGCCCAGCACGCTTCCACTGTGCCTCTGCTCTCCCTTGTTATGGCCAAGAGAATTTTTTTTTCATATTGCGCATATTTATGAGCAAAAAAAAAAAAATCTTCCCCAGGGAAATGCATGTCTGAGAGAGAGCAGAGAAAGCAGAAGCAGAAAGCAAGGGAGAATGGGTATCATGGTCAAATGCAAATCATGATTCTTCTAGTGTTATTACCCAGTTGGACTCTGCTGTGGGAACCTCTGGTCCAACTGGGAGATCTCAGTTTCATTTCACTCCAAGAAAATCTAATGAAGTCTAGTTAAGCTTCATTTTAAATGTAAACCCAGAGCTAATGAATTCTCTCCTTTCCTTCCCTCTTCTCTTGTTTCACATGCACATACAGCACACACCATTCTAACAGCTTCCGCACACTTTCCAAATGTTTTGAACTTTATATACTTGAGAACAGAGAACATATTAAATATAATTTGACTGGCTGTCAAATTAATAGCCTGTCACAAACTTCTGAATGTCCATTACTCGTGAAATGGGAACAAAATTGGTGTCTGTGTTTGCTTCACATAGTGAGTAATTTTGCCAGTGGGCCAATGTAGCAAAAACTCTTTTAACCATTCAGGCTGCTGTGATTCAGTGGCTCATGGATATATTCCATATATCTGAGAACACACTGCCTGCACCTTATCCGTGGATAAATGGAGGGGAGCCTGAAGAGATGGATAACACTCTTCCTCCATGAAACTTTTTCAGTGTGAGAGGTGTGTGTGTGTGTGTGTGTGTGGGAGAGAGAGAGAGAGAGTCTCAATACCCAAGACAAATTAAATGAGTGAGGTTGAACTAAAGGTTTGGGTGGTCTCTCTCTCTCTCTCTCTCTCTCTCTCTCTCTCTCTCACACACACATTATCACTCACTAAATGTACTTCATACACACAGTTTTTTCACACTCTCATGTAAATATGCTACCTTCCTCACATAATTTATATACACTTCTTTCAATTCATTCACACAGTACATCTCCAGCCTGGTTTCAACAAATGGGGCATGAATAGCATACCCGTTTCCTTAAGTTATTTGGCTTGTTATTACCTCACATTTTTTGCTTGTCACAGGTAATTTCTCTTACTTACTAAGCCCTAACCCTAACTAACTAAAATGCCATTGAATGATAATAACGAAAAGCTTGAAAGCATGAAAAGTATGTGGCAGAATTTCTGACACTGCCGGTTACAACAAATCCAAACTTACCTTAAAAGTAAAATTTGCCTTGCAGCAAAAATTATAATTGGTCATGTGTGCATCCACTAGTCCTCAGTAGGAGACTTGCTGGGCACTCAAAATTCACTCTGAGTGAGTCTTGTTTCTTAGTTTCTGTTGTAAATGCGTATTTTCTCTTGTGTTTTGGAATGGCTTTTCAGTTGGTGTGAAATTATTCCTTGTGCATCTCTTGTGTTTCAAGTGTTTTTTTGGTTCCTGTGTATTTTTGTGTTTCTGGTTTCTTAGTTATATTTTGGTTTCCCTGTCCCTCGTGTTCCTTGTGTAGTACTTCCTGTTTTATTTTGAAGTTACTTGTCCTGGTGTATCTCTTGTGTTTTTACTTCCAGTCTTTGTTCCGTTTCCCTCCGTGTTTCCTGTCACACCTGTGGTCAATTGGTTAATCATTCCACAGTGTATATATAATCCTGTCTGCCCTGGTTTTTTTGTTGGCGTGTTGAGTTTTGTTCCTCTGTCAGTTCATGTGCCATGTGTCTTCTATCTGTAGATCCCTGTGTGATATCCCCTCAGTTTTTGGTTTTCCTTTGTTGATTGGACTTTATGCACATTTTGTGTTTCTTGGACTCTCTCTCAGCACCTGCACTGCTAATAAGCTTTTTTTTTTTAAATTATTTTTTGGTTTAATAAATCACAAACTCCCAGCAACTGGTGTCTGCATTTTGGGTCCTGTCTCCAGAGTCCCTCGTCCTTAAATGTGACAGCAATGGTGATTTCCTGGCGATGATCTCATCAGTTTTACATTTTACACTCGGTACTTTCCTGAGGAAGAAACACATTATTTCAACATTATGTTGTGTTAAAAAACCCGTGGTGAAAGGTGAGGAACATCAACAGCAACATCTCTGCCCTGCGGACATAGAGCGTCAGGCATACCAGAACACCAGCTGCAGAGCAACAGCTGGTATACTTTGTACACAAGACCTCACCATGGACTACAGCTTTGACTATGTGCCGCAGGTCTGTCTTAATACAATTCTATTACTTGAAGTACATGTAGACTGAATTGTTTTTAGTGTCACCTCCTCAGACTGAGAAATATATCCCAAAATAATGCAAGAATAGCTGAACGATACAAAAGTCCTTATCTGTGAGTGTGCACATGGGATAAAAGGTAAGACCAAAATAAGAACATTAATTTAAAAAAAAAAGTATGATTTAAAAAATCAGTTGCATAATGTGAATCACTATTTACTTATTCTTTCCCGTCCTTTCTTATTTAGAGAGGTCCATTATCACAGTGACCCTCTCCAGCCTGGGCTGGTGTACTTTTTGGTTCCCCTCAAGTGTGGTGTGTTTGGAGTGTGCTGTGAGGGTGTTCCTCAGCAGGTCAACTACTTGATTGATGAGGCTCACTGTATCAGCAAGGGCTCTAATGCGTTCATCGCCTGTCTGTGCCATTTCTTCTCCCAGTGTGGGCCTGGGGAGAAACATGGTCAGCTGCATTGTAACAACTTCTCTGGACAGAACAAGCTTATGTTGTGGTACCTGGCTTGGTAATGCATAGTAGGTGTTCATGACAGCATGTCCCTCAATTTTTTTAATTGCTGGCCACACTGAGTTTGGTCCAGACTGGTGTTTTGGGCTGTTTAAGAAGAGGTTCCATCATATACCAGTTTCCAGCCAGGAAAACTTCTGCCAGGCTGTGAGAACCAGCACATCAGAGAGCAATGTTAACATCCCCCCATCTGGTCAGTTATGAGACTGGGCAAGTCTTTGTGCAGACTGACTGCAACGGCTTCCTCACTCAAGCTTCCACCTTCAATCCTCGGCCAGGTGTGAAGAAGTACCACCACTTCTGCTTCAGCAGCACAGCGCCTGGAATAGTCTTTGCCAAGAAAATTGCCAGTGTGTCCTTAGCAATGACAGAGTCCTTGACCCATAAGCCCTGCCCACTGCACTGAAACCAACTGGCCTTCATGTGATGCGTCAGTCGTATTTGTGTGACAGCATCAGGAAATTCTGCACCTAGGCCACAAAAGACCTAAGGTCTCACTTATAAAACAGCACATAGGATTCATATTAAAATTTTACGTATGCTCAAAAGCTGAAAATGGGGTACACCAGAATTCAGATTTTATAAAATTGTGTGTAGCCAGGCATTGTGAGCTATCATAATCAAGTTAAGGACACCAGATAGTCCATTTACCAAGTCCACATATGTGTGTGTGTGTGTGTGTCTGTCCACAACAGTTACAGGAAGTGCTTGTGTGACTGGGACATAATTGAGATTGGGCAAATGGGAGGGGTGTACTTTATTGATTCAGGAAAAGTGTTTTGACAGTATTGGGGTTCAGGTGAATCCTGTTCTTTGAAATAACTTCCCCAGCCTCAGAAAACGCCGTCTCACAGGAGACTGAAGAAGCAGGCGTACACAGAAACTGAAGTGCCAATTTGAACTGGTGAGGATACAGATGCTTCTGAGTATGCCGGTATAATAGTGGGTTCTGTTGTCATGGGATGTTCTGTTCTGCCAGGTATTGCTGCACCTCCACAATGGCCTGTGCTTCGGCATTGGACAGTCCACAGCTTTGAGCCACAGTACTGTCAAGCAGGTGCCACAGGTTACTACCCCCTACAAAAGAGTACATGATAGTATTGCAGCAAACACTCACAAATATAGATCACATCATATGAACACTTACCTGAGCTGGATGTTGATGATGTTGAAGCCCCTGGTGCAGCGACATCACAGGCAGCTGATGGAGGCATCTGTATAGGAATATCTTGTAGTGTAACTACATTAACACATTCCATCCACAGTTGTTTCACTGCCTCATGCACTTTCAGCTGGCTGTGGAACCACAGGACTTAAAACCTGGGGTCCAGCAATGTTGCCAGAGAGGTATTACTTTTGAGGCTTTCTCCTCTGACTGTTCCACTGTGGCCTGGTGGAAAGGGCCTAACACCTTTAACTCTTCCTCAGTCGCATCATATTCACGTGAACTGAGTGGGAGAAGGTCTGTGCAAAGAGATATCACGGCTGCACCCACAGCTTCACGCTGTTCAAAGAGGCACTGCAACATAATAATAGGGTGCTATTCCATCTGGTTTCTTCTTCTACTAGTAATTTATGTTTTGGCCTGTCCATTGACTCCTGCATCTGGCATAAATGGTCTTTTGCTGTAGTGCTAGTCCAGAAATATGTTACAATCTTCCTTGATTTTGTCTGTATGTCTGCAAGGATGGGGACCTGGTCAATCAACCTATACACTATTAAATTGAGAGAATGGGTGCCTGCTGTGCCTGACTTGCAGTGTCTTTGCACAGGCTATCATGTTTGATACTGTGACCAAGCACCTCACCTTACCCCATGATCCCCCACTCTTCCATGATTTTATCCTCTGGGCTAAGTTGTCAGTTGTGGGACCTAGCAAGATGGTATTTAGGGTGTCCTCCTCTGTGATATAGTGGCATGTTAAGCATAGATAGGCCTCCATATTCATAGAAGTCCACATGTGTGCAGCTGCAGCTTCCTGGACATTTTCCTTTGCCTTCTCCTTTGCTGTAGTATATATTTCTTGAACCATAGCCTTTAGACCCTGGAAAAGAAAACAAAGGTGCATGATAGTCTATATACTACTACTGCTGAATTATTTTAATAGTAATACCAACACCAGCATCATAGATATGCAACACATACCTGTCCTATTGGGAGAATGTAAGCTGGATCAGGCACATGGGTGATGTTCCTAAATCCCACATCTTCCACCACTGTGAAAGGTCGTGAATCTTTTACAATCATGTTAACCAGGGCCTCATCCACATCATGTTTCCTGGTACCTACACAGATGCAACATTATGAAAGCATAGTGCAGGCTGTCGTGTTTCAGCCACATGAGGGGTATATTACATGGCCTGAGATGTGGCTGTAGTGCCTCAACATACATGTGGTGTTTTTGTTGTAATATAGCTCTCTCAGGCACTACCAGGCACTTCACCATCAACAATAACATTGATAGAAGAATGTCTAAAGGGCATTTATATTGTATGTGCAAGAATTCATATGTCTTGGGAACATCATCAATGTAAACATTTGGTGTGCTACACCTGCAGACAGACGCACACACACACACACAAATACATCTATTTATCTATAGATAGATAGATACATACCTCTAACTAACCATCCTCCATGTGATTGATTTCAGCAGATGTATGGTATTTTTTTTTACCTTATTGGGAGATATCATGTCAAAATGCTCCCAAACTGCTGATGTCCTCCGCCTTTTTGGAGCTCCATGTTCTGCTGTCAATCAATCTCTGGACACGCCCCCTTTGCTCGACACAAGCCTCGGGGCTTCAGTGTCAGACGTAACGTGACTACCGCTGAAGGAAAGTTGGCAAAACGTGAGATATTACCTGATAAAAGTAGATGGTAGCAAGTGAGTAAAAATTGAAGAGCAAGCGGATAGCTTTGCTGCAGCAACGGAACTGCCAATCCCCTGTTAAACAGCATTTGTACTGGAAATTCTGGAGCGTTAGGGCTAGCTAACTAGCCACAACAGCCACAGAGCTACCGACATCGTCCAAACGGTGGTTGTATCGGACATTCCGGTGAGTTAACTGTCGGCTAACTAGCTTAATTAGCAATTTGGCTGTAGTTTATTTTAAGAAGAATAATATGACAATACATTTAAAAGCCAGCCGGAACGAGATTATTGATTGTTGATTATTGCCATTGAGCTGTAAAAGAAAAGTATTATTGTTTTACACGGACTCCTGTCTTGTATCGTGACCAATAATGTTTTTGTTAGCCAGTTCATTCTGATGGACAGACAAAGTTAGCTTAAACTGAACTGAGAGTCAAATACTGTTCAAATATATTGTAGTTAGAGGTATTAATCTGAAACTGTGAGAATATTGTATTCGGTTATAGTGTTATGGACTATTAAATTATTCACAGGTAACAACAATTCAGGTCACAGCTTTTGTATATAAAGTTACCTACATGCGCCTCTTTCAGGCCCCATTCTGTACATATGCAGTGGTTATATATGAGACCCCTGGTTTGTTCAAAATTAGCTGTTGCTCGTCCGTGAGCAATGACATGATGTGGTTGCATACTACACCTGTTAGTGCCTGTGACTGAGATAATAAATAAATCTTTGGAATATATTGTCACCTTCTTAAAATAATGGCCTAAGTCATTTTTTGACAAAAATTATTTTTTTGCCTAGGTCAGCTCTTCATGGTGCTGACCACCTCTGGTAAAATCACCTACATCCTCAGTTGAACAGACTCTGTGATCCTACCCTTGTAGTATAATGGCCTATGTCAAAAGTGTGAATTAGGCTGTTTTATTTTGCCCAAGTCACAAGACAGAGTGACTTAGGCAATTGTGAAAGCTTTTCAAGATGGTTCCAACTTCAAAAAGAAGGAAATTCTTCCTAGCTAGTGAAGTTATTGCCATGATGCAGTACTTTTTCCCTATTGGTAAGTGATAAGATTTACTATAATATAGGCTAGGCTATAAATGTTGCATAGTTATTTAATCTTTTACAGAGGATACAGGTGAGCTGATGGCATGGATAAGAGTGTTTCCATGTGCTCTGCCAATCGAGGAGAGACATATCATGTCCGTCAAGTGTCATCACTTTGCTACATAAATAGACATCGGTCAAGATAACTGAGAATGAAGATTCATGGGTACATTGTTTTACAATAAAAACCCAGCAAAGATAAGCTAAAGGGAGAAGTGAACAGATGCACATGCCTCTTCAGCGTTTGATTTAGTTGGTTAATTTGTTAGTTGTGCTTTATTGTGCACAGAGTTGAAAAATCATTTGACGTTATCACAGAGGAAAAGTTTACCTGCTATTTGTTTGGTTTAGCTAAGAGTGATTACAGTTGCGATGTTTGAGTTTGCTTTACTGAATTAAAGGGCTGTTCACAGTCAAACTTCCGTCTGTCTCCTGAGTCCTATGTGCTCCACTAGCATTTTCAAATGTGGCTTACCCTTACCCATGGTCTGTCACAGTAGTGGGGAAAAAAGGAAGTTCACTGTTATGCCTAAGTCACTTATTCCAGAAGTTATTTGGCCCAAGTCAAGTTCAAAATTGTGTAAGTCATAAAGCCATGTTCATAAATTGGCCTAAGTCATCTAATCCTCTTATTTTACATAATTGACTGACAGCATTATTCATATATCAATAGTCATCAATTGTCATAACCTTTTTGTGTGAAATGATTAATAAATATCATATACTCTATAACTTGCAAATATGACATTGGCCATTATTTTAAGAGGGTGACGATATTCTAAATTATGTACATAATTCACATTCTATCCATTTTGTAGTGTAGTTTTTTTTTTTAATTGGATATGGACTTGTAAATTTGTGCTCTGACCTTGTGTGCAGGTTGCTCCACATTTAATATATAACCATTCTATATTACATCATGTGGACAGAATATGTGATCATATTTAATTAATTCATTCATTCAATTGTATTCCACATGTTTTTTGAATTCTTGTTCTTCTACATGGACTTCCAGGCCTATCTGCTGTGTATGTATGTGCTTGTGCAGCATGAGCAGCACAAGTCATCACATGTATATGTTAAGGTGTGTGTAGGCCATATGTAGAAATTTGGGGTATGACCTTTGATCAAAGATGCAGTGTCCAATTAAATCCATGTGAAAAATGGCTGAATATGAGTTATTATCTTTAACAGTCAAACTTTGGAAGAGCATATTTTATAGATTACTAATGTTGGTATCATAAAGTTGAGGCTTTACTCTGCGTAGACGTACATAAAACTCAATGTGTTTCTGGGTGAAAGTGACTCAAAATGACGGAGCAGGTCACATATTGTGGGGACACCAATTGTTCAATATATGCACATCAGAGACAAGAGACAGCAGTATTAGAAATCACTTATACTGGCACAGAGATTATTTTGATTCATTTCAACTGGTAAACACAAGGCTGTTAAGAAAATGCATTATCTTATTCAGCATGAGTTCGATTGTCACACAAGCTTACAGAATTTATATTCATGAGTAAAGTATTATTTAAGGCTGGAATGAGAAGAACAAAATATAAAATAGGTACAGAGAAAGGAACACCTGAGTACGGTCCATAGCTCAAATACAATGAATTAAATTTTTTCCATTGAAGTGCAGTGATAGGACTGATGTCACAGATTATGGCAATAAAACAAACACAGTTTCTGCTAATTGCTAAAGATCATTTTGAGTCCATTATCAAAGCCTTTCCGCAGTGTCAGCAGTGTCAGTCAGATTACAGCTATGCTTAAAATAATTTTACATGAAAATATTTTGTCCTGTGACAAAATTCTGTTTTTATGCTCCATGCCTACAGAGGTCAGAGGTCAGGCTCTGCTACAGATCAGCTGCCCTGGAACTGCTATGGTTTCCTGTTTTGCAGTTGACATTTTCCACTATGTTACAGTATTAAATTATACCCACCCCTGTCAATACAATATCCCATTTTATTAATATCAGCATGGTCATGAAAGTTTAATATGTTTTTCAGTCTTGGTCAACGTATGTGTGCGAGCTTCCAGATTAGTGTAAAGCAGTCATGATTTTTGATGAATGAATAGTTGACAGTCATGAGTGTATATATGTGTGTCAGCCATGCTTTCACATGACAGCAATGATTGACAGCACAGTTTAACTCAATAGATGGCTCACAAGCCGTAAGCACATTACTGAATTAGGATGAAGAGGTTTTAATAAGATTGCCACTAAGCCAATCGACTCATTTTCAATGTGACTTAAAGGGCCTGCCAGTACACCATAAAAAAGACACTGAAAGAGATGGTAAGCTGGAGGCTAGAATACAAAGCTAGAATATGAAGGGAATTAATTGTAAGAGGCAATGCCTTCATTTTAAAATGGCACAAAATGCTGACAGATAATTGCCATATCATTAATATATTCAGTGCTGAGGGTTTCCTAGTTTTATTTATTTTTTTGCCATTAGAGGTTAAAGCAAATTTCATGGTTTACTTTGTCTCTGACTATTTTTTCTGCAATAAAGGTGATCTCTATGTAGAGCATACGGTGCATCTTAGGTTAAACCACTGTGTTTTGAAACAGGCGTGGTAAGGCTGTACTACAGAAATTTAACAACATGAGCAACCACTGTTTCTAAGTTCAAACTTGATGTTTGAAGTATTTGCTAAGTGGATTTTTATGTAATTAGTTGTTATGTAAAAGTAAAAAATAAGCCTTGCTGAAGAGATGAGTTTTCAGGAGTTTCAAGGATCTTTTTACTACATATGTACACCTGCTAATTAACTGTTGTGTAGCTAACTGAACCAACTGGCAGAACTAACTGTTAGTTTGGTAGCATATGACCCATTTAGATTAAAGAATAATGTGGCAATAATGGAACTGATTGATACATTTGACATTTTATGATGAAAGGTTAAAGGTGCTATATGTAAGGATTTTAGATTAAAACATTCAAGGATGTGAAGAAATAACAATTCTTATGTGATTTTTAAGATGCCTATGTACTGTTTTGCTTAGAGGTTAGCATGCTAACCAGCTAGCTCCAGCCCATCCCATCTTGCAGTACCACTTTGTACCTCAAGAGGCCATAGTTAGTTACAGTAGGGTTCAGTCTGCACTCAGTCCAACATTAGAGGTTGAAAAGTAGTAACTGTGAGCAGGCTATAAACCTGCTGGAAACATCCTCTCTCCACTCTTTCCTTAGCTGAGAATTTTATATATGCCACAAAGTATATGTTCCCTCCATGTACCCACTTTAATGTTGTTGCTGGTCTCTCATCTGCAGTCCCAATCAATCCTATTCAAAACTCCACAAGGTCTGGCAGTGACAGAGGGGTAGACTGCTCCTTCTCCGGCTTATCCTTAAACTGGCAGTAGTGAGATAAGTCCTGGAACACATACACAGCACTCACGTGCATCATGTGCATTCCTAATGACAGAAAGGGCTGGTAAAGAGACTGCCTGTAAACTTTGACAGCCCACAGGGATTTGTCCTAGTATGCTAGTATGGCCAGCTCAACTATGGCACAGGTTAAAGTGCATTTGTGAGTGCATTTGTTTCTTACGACAGGGTAGATACCCCAGCTTTCTGTTAATATGTTACCCTCTATTTGGAGGATGATTTTGACAGCTGGTCAGTTATTTCGTGTCGCCCATTTAAACTGGAAAGAGTTTCAATCATATTTCAAAACGACTAGCTCTGATTCAGCCGAGAGCAATATCACCTACACACACAGGATCATGGCGTTCAAATTTATACCTAGATTTCTTTCTCTAAACCTAAATCATGGTTGTTTAACAGCAAAAGCAGCACCAAACTAAGCAGTATGCATACTACTTCTACACAAGCACAATTTTTCCTCATCAATTTTGATCCCCAACTGCAGGTGTAAATTCTACAGTATTTTTACTCTCTAAACTAAAATAGTTTTTTTTTTTCTTCCACTGTACTTGTTTCTGTCAATTTGACTTTTATGCAAAACATCTTATTTTCCTCCTCCTGGTGCATGGATGAGTCATTCTCAACACATGTTCAAAGACAGCTATGTGGACTCACGGTTACTCAGAGTTTCAAACACTTCCAAACACTTGTTTCTAAGCAACCAAACTTTAGACCTGTGGCAGAGAATTTTAGGACATTTTCAGAGCAAATCTCAGTGAAGAAATCCATCTGGGATGACCCGTCCTTCTGGGACATTTAAATCCTAGACCAGTTTGAATCCAGAACCAATGAATCCCATCTCCCTGATCACAGCCCATGTCTCCAACCTCTCAGCTTACACAGCTCTTGTTCATGATGACAGAAGGTGTAAAGACTTCAGATGATGGCTATCTCTTTGTTCATTTTTATTTGCAGTTGAGTCATACTGTATGTGTGGCAACTAGAGAATTTAACTACTGGAAAGAAAACAAAAATAAAAAATAGCAGATGGCTCACCTCAATTTATTTTTCTAGTTGACTTTCTTGATTAAATTGCCATTAAATAACAGTCACGACAATCTGCATAAACACATTGTTACCACTGAAAAACACATTGTTGCCACTGAATTAGGGACACCTGACAGCTCCACAAGCAGATGAATCATTACCCATTACATGTTCAGACACTGCTCTAATAGTGTGAGCATGTTGCTGGTACCAGTGAGTTTATGGTGAATTGAGCAGTGTGTATAGTACCTCTCTGAGGCAGGATCTTGCAACTCTGAGAGGTGTTTTTGCAGGGCCTCCATAAAGGTCTCAGTTCCTAGTCATCACATCACTTGTACTTACTGAAATTATTGCAATGCTTTTTTGGAAATATGTGCCATTAAACACTGTAGTGGAAAATCAGAATATTCAACTTTTGATTATGAATTATATGAAATTGTAATCTGATAACATAAAACTAACTTATTCGTATTTACTTATCTATTCATATTTACTCATGTTGTTGTCATGTGAAAGGCTGTTGATGGAGATTCTCTGTGCAGAACAGGCAGTGGCCTGAGATCCCAAGGCAAGTACCTGTTGGTCAGGTCATTCTGACCAGACAGACAATGTTCTCAATTTGTTGCCAAAAACCCAAGTAAACAATTCTTGTAAAGAACCAAACATCTATGTGTTATCAGTCGGATTGGTTGTGCAGTTCTTCCTGATTGAGTGTTGTGTTTGACCGACAACAGTGTTGCCAGGAATGGACTGTCTGCGGGTTGGTGCACAGAGAGGAGCCTCATTGGTGAAAAGTTAAAGGAAAGGAGTGGTTCAGTGACGGTGTGTGAAGTATAGACTCTAATTGTAATGATATGTGATCAGGTTTTTGACATTCTGCAGAACACTCAGCCTCCAGAATTCTTCCAAATAAAGATTCTGTATGAGACTGACTTATTTTAACTTAAAGGTACTACAACACAACATTAGCCATGACAGTAGGAGCCTTAAAGGTCCCCTGTGGAGTTTTCTTGCAAAGAAAAACAAAAACTACGAGGTGTTATCACTAAGTTATGACCGGAACATGACATGGTAATGTGCATGCAGCAGGTGTGAGCAAGTCAGTCACAAGTCAGTATCCTGAGTTATGAAATGTGATCAACACATTTTTAAACACATTTTTGTGACCACTTGCAGGTGCACATTTGCGATTTCACCAAGGAGCAGAAGTAGCACTGTGCCGAAGTCTGTGAGGATCACTGTCAGAAAGGCCCGGGATGACCTAATCTTCACGTTGAGGATCATCACTGGCGATGAGAGGTAGGTCTGCGGCTACAACTCAGAGATCAAACAGCAGTCTTTGCAGTGGAAGAGCTTAAAGAAATGCACCGTGCTTTTCTTTTTCTTAGAGATTTGCAGTATGTGCACCATGAATTTGTCCCCTAGGGTTATTATATAAATGCAGAGCTCTACCGTTCTGAGGCATCTGCGGGAGGATTTAGACTGCTATTTTGACACAATGGAGGAGAGAGCGTCACAGATTGTGCTTGACGCGCTTACAGAACAGGACTTCCAGGGAGCGTTTCAAGCACGGCAGGAGGTCTGGCAAAAGGTGACTTCTTTGAATGGGAAAGTAACGTTTTTGCTCGTTATAAGCACAGCCTCTGAGCTTCTTGATAACACCTTGTATGTTTATGTGTGCGTGACTAATAGCTTCTGTAACCTCCTCTAATATCTTCCTCAAAACGAGCAGTGATTCTGATGTAGTGTTTAATATTGAAGTGGTATTAAGTCAGAAGCAAGAAAGAGATGCTGCCACAGTGACAAGTGGAACAAACATTCTCGCAGATTTATCAGGTTTATTTTCATCACCATCTTACTTCAGTGACAGATAATTGCACTGATGTTTGGACAGGACTGATGTGGAAATATGGTAATTTGAATGGAGAATGTCTGGAAATTACATTGCTTTTTTTGTGTTTCACAGTCAAAAGACTAAAATCAAAAAGTCTAGCCTATTCAATAAACAAACCCAGTGATTAGAGGATTGCTTTTTTCTTTATTTTCCAAATGTTTAGTCTGTTTTTGGCCTTACTGTTCATAGTTTTTTGTGGTAACTTTTTACCCTCAACATATTAAATACTCAATCGAATCAACCACTCTATTCTCTCACCTAAAGGACATAATCCTGAACTTTTAGAAAGTATTTTGTTTTCTGAGAGTTTTTTTTTCACACTTTTTAATTTTAAATTGTTATCTCACACTGTATTTTTCGGATGGATTAAAATAATAATAATAATAATAATCAAGGAGATTTTTTTCTCCAAACCAGTGTGAAAGTATTTCTGTGCGGATCTGAAAGTCCACTATTTGCATTAAAAAAGGGGTATTCATAATTTTTATGAACCTTTATGGAATGCCAATTTCTATATTCTTAACATTGGTGTTGTCTGATCTAGTAATGCTGGAGGATTATAACTTGAAGCTGAATAGATGTGTAGAATAGCTGAATAGAATAGCAGAGATACCTATAGCTGAATAGATGTCTCTGCAACACAATACATAAATGGGGAGTGCAGTGGTTAGCACGGTTGCCTCACAGCAAGAAGGTTCTGTGTGAAGTTTGCATATTCTCTTTTTGCCTGCATGGGCTCTCTCCAGATACTCTGGCCTCCTCCCACAGTCCAAAGACATGAAGGTTTGGGTAAACTGTCCGTCGATGTGAATGTGAGTGTGAGTAGTTGTTTGCCTCTGTATGTCAGCCCTGTGATAGTCTGCTGATCTGTGAGCATATCTTGCCTCTCACCCAATGTCAGCTGGGATTGGCTCCAGCTCCCCACAACCCTTAAGAATAAGCAGTATAGATAATGGATGAATAGATGGACAATACATAAGAACTGTTATTTCTTCACTTTGTTTTGATAATTTTAGTTCACTTTTAAATGTTTTATACTTACAATTATCACCTTTAAAAAAACTATTCATACAGCTTTAAATACTTTCTGTGTACAGCAGGAAGCAATTTATTAAAGCACTGATTGACAAGCCCATAGAGGGCTTAGAAATATCCATATCAAAATATTTTCATAACAACACTACAGATTTCTGCTTTATTCAGTGCTATCACCACCACAAATATTTATTAGTACAGTCAGATTGTATGTAGAAGGTTAAATTAAACCGGAGCACCCTGGTACTATTTAAGGCCCTGACCACAACACCTCCATTTGAATCTGATTGTGGACCTTTTGTTCATCATTGTTCCCCATTTCTTCCCTCATTTCCTGTCATTTCAGTTGACTTTCTTTTTTAGGCATTAAAAAAGCTCAAAATAGTAATAGATAGATAGAAGAAACCCTATGCTTTAGGTCTTTGTTACATCTAATTCACACTTTAATTTATGAACACATATACATCAGCAAATGAGGTAAATGTTAAAAAGGTGAAATTAGGGGGGAAAAATGTATTGGTCCTGGACATACAAGGTTTTAATCAGCATGTGTCTCTGGGTGCAGTGTGTTCCCAGCAGAGTTAAGACACAGTGTTAGATTAATGTTGTTTTATTGATCATCTCAGCTGTGCTGCTAACACGGTCACAGATTTTGAGGTGTTCTAAAATCACACAGAGCAGAGGACAGCAGCAGCAGACCATGGTATATACAGCAGAATTAAATGCACATATTCTTCCACACTCACAGAAGTGTTCACACTAACACACACATTCATCATACTCTTATTCTTTTTGTGCATGTTCCTCAGTATTCCTCAGCGTGTGTTTTTGCATTATAGACAGCAAGACACAGAGCAGTATGCTTGAACACATGCTTGTGCTGTCTGTGTGGATTCATCTGTTTTCTACTGTACTGTACTGTGTGTGTGTGTGTGTGTGTGTCAGAAGGGAGAGGGGTTTGAAAAGCTTATCCCCTCGACTTGGCTGCTTCATTTATAGAAGCTCTGTACAACAATAGGTTGGCACCCGAAAGGAAAAAATCTGTTAGAGGAAGACACAGTGTACAGAATACCCTCGATTACCACAGCAAGGGAAATGAAAGAGCAGCTTAAGATATTAAAGCCAAATCAATCATGTGAACATAATCATATTAGCAATGAGATTTTGATAATTTATTGTAAATAGTTAAATAATTAATGCTTACTGGACACTCAGCAAGATATGCTCCTAAAATCAGGTATTTATACCAGCCTTAGTGTATGGGAGCTGCTTCTTTTTCTTCTTAAGCTTGGGGCTTCACATCCCTTTTATCCTAGTTGATATTGGATAATTGTAATGGTTGAAATTTACTGTAACCACCCGAAAGATTTGTTATTTCAAAGCTAATCTGGAAACATTAAAACGTGGTTCCAAAAAAATGTGCCCACCTGCTTACCACATCAAACTATTACAGATTCACTTGTGCTGCAGTTGAGGTAGCAAGCAAACTCAAGTGGCAAGCCTCATCCACTCTCTAATTCTCAAATACCATGTGTTTTGCTTTGAGCACAAATTGATAGAGAATAAGAGCACATCATAAGGTAATCATTAGACAACAACAACACTTTAAAGTAGCCTTGTAAGTGGGGTCTGCGACATAATTTTGATACTTTTTTCCTTTAAAATCCATTGTAAGCCTGATTATAGGAATGTGACATTTAATCCTCAGAGTACTCTTAATAACACTGGTGATGAGAATTAAAAGCTTTTATGGCCTGCACCAGGGTTCAGGATGCTAACCCAGGTCCTATGCTTTGTTTGCCTACCATTACCCTCAACCCTGTTCTTTTGGCTGCTGTGCAGTAGAACAACATGGTCACTTTCTTCACTCACAATGTTTACGTCGCACATTATGCTGGCAGTCTTTCACATTATGTTTCACACAATCAAATTTGGCAAAACATGTTCACACCAGACTATTAAATTTATATTCTGAGATTCATTTCTTGTCAGCCTTGAAGCATGCCTCTAGAGATGGTAGTGTCGGTCTGTTGGTCAGTTGGTCTGCCACTTTGGTTAAGACTGAAAAAAATCTCATCAGATGACATTCATGGTTCCTATAGGATGAACTTTTATGATTTTTGTAAAGCTCTGTGTCTTCCTGTAGAACCAACCACCAGCTCAACATTTTCCCTCAACCTGTTAAATATCTTAACATCCACTGGGCACATTGGCACAAAATGTGGCGCAGCTGATGAATCTAAATATCTTTGGTGACCCCCTGACTTTCCTTTGCACTGCACTGATGTTTAAACATCATTTTAGGTAACATGCCCTGACTAGTTTTGGATGGATTGTTATGAGATTCACTAGACATTCATCTACCCCCAAACACACAGACACCATTTAGCTTAATGCAGCATTGTGTCTATGTATAGCCTCACAGAGCTGGTAGCATGGCTGTAGACTACAATATTGTGGCATTTGTAATAAAATGTACCATTTTCTCTGGGTTTAATTTTCTGCATCATGATTCATGTTATGAGTCTGGATCAACACCCAGCTACTGAAGCACTGCAGCAGCTGTATCATTCTAGGTGAGGAATCAGCTCTTTGATTGTTTTGGCTCATCTACAAAGCTTTAAGTGACACAGTCAGAGGATCAACCCAAATTTTAAGTCCAAAACCCTAATGAAAGGATTTGGTTCAAAATCAAAAGATGCACACTTTAACAAGGTGAACAGCGAGGTGAAATTGAATTTGACAAAAGCTGTAGTGTTATTGCTTGTTCAGCAGAGAAATTCTATTTGCGTAATATCCCAAATATTCAAAACAGCGAAGAGCTCTATCTGAGTAGAACAAATGAAGAATTTGTGTTACTTACTTTGTGTATATTTAGCTTTGATTTGCATTTATGTTTATTCAAGTGAAATGAAATAGGAAACAAATATGCTGAACCTCCAAGTACCTCAGTGTGTGTGTGTTGCTTTTGTGGTTGTCGTACTGTGAGACTGGAGGAGAAACAGACAGCAGGAAGAAGAGAAAGATGGAAAAAGAAGGAGACCTTGTCTTTTAAGGCATTGTTACCCTAATATTGTGACAGTGAGCTACAACAATTCACATCTCTTTAAAGGATGCAAAACCAATATACATATGCTTTTCAACTTCACCATGATCAAAATACACCAAATGAATCTTACTGCCACAAGGATTAACATAGCATCACTGCACCAGATGTGATTATATGTTGTGTACTGTTTTCTTATTTTATGTAAAATAGAGCAGTAACCTTGCCGTGATGAAAAGTTTGAAGAGTTTCTCCTGCCTGGATGTAGAGGAAAGGAGAATGAGAGGATGGAGCTGGCAGTTGAGAGAGTTCACATTAGTTTTTATGGCATGCTTTTGTAATGCATGCATGAGTGAAACTCTGAGAGAGAGGAGGCAACTCACAACAAAGCGTCAAGGACAAGATTCAAAGTAATGACAGCGTATTAGATTACATTTTATAAATAAATAGATCTGTGTAGGGAAATTGGGTGTCTGCAGCAGCAAATATTATACTAGATACATCAATGAATGGAAGAGAAATAAGAGTAAGGCAAATAAAGGTTATGGGACTGTCCTCAGTTAATCATTCACAAAAAGTTATGGCTGGTTTCAAAAGTGTTCCTCCAAGGTGTCCACAATTCTCCAGAAAAATTAGGACTATTTTTTTTTCAGAATCACCTCAGACACTAATCATCCTAATTAGAATTAGACCATGAATTACAACTGGGATTATTACACACTGTAGACTTGTGGGGGGTGGGCAGAGCCAGTAGGAAGGGCGCCACATGACCAGGGATAAGATGAGGATTTCAATTAAAGTTGAATAGACTTGTATTAGACATGTATTCACAGACTGGATACCACTCACATGTTTGGTAAATATGAAGCTACAGCCAGCAGGTGGATGGTAGCTTAGTGTAAAGACTAGAAACAGCAGGAACCAGCTGTTCAATGACAACAAAATCCACCTACTAGCGTCAAATGTCACTAATGAGTATGTTATCTTGTTTATTTAATCTGTGCAAAAACCCAAGGGTAAAAAAGTCCATTGGCCATTTCATTGAGTTTATGGTATGATCTAATTCTCTGCCAGAAAGTGGATGAGTGTATTTCTCAAAATCAGTTTATTCTTTTACTGCTTTCAGTTTCACCTGTGCTTTTCCTGCCACAAGTCAAACTGTCTCTGTCGCTGTTTCTTTTGACAACAATAAAGAAACGAGTGCAATGATTTCAGGTTGGCAAGGTTCAGATGATGATGGTTACATAAGTTATTTATATCCACTTAATATCCACATACATTTTTAGTATGCTGTTTTATGAAAATGTGTGAAAATATTATTATTATTGTGTGTGTGTGTGTGTGTGTGTGTGTGTACGTACAGTACTGTGCAAGAGTTTTAGGGACTAAAGATAAAGTGAGGATGTTGTCAAAAATAATTTCATTATTAAATTTTATTCAGCACTTAACCTCACGTGAAGGGCAATAAACAGAGAAAACCTAAATCAGATCAGTATTTCCTCACCCTACAGTGTGTATATAGTTTACCGACTGCCTCATCTCACATTACGTCACACAGATTAGGATAGATGAAATGATGGAAGTATCCTGAATGAGGAGGGCGACAGGAGTTGCGTCTGCCATAACAAAAGAAGAAAGCAGCAGCACACTGCACAGAGCAGAGCCCTTGTCTGCAAACTTTAGCTAACTGGGATGTATGTCCTCAATGACATGGAAAAGTGCAGATTTAAGGAGAACTGGTGAAACTGGTGCAAGGCCATATATATGAGGCAAACATTCAACTCTATGCCTACATTGAGAGCAAAGATGCTCTAGTGTCCCAACACAGTGACTAACGTCACTCTCTTAAGTCAAATACGGGACTAGGAGACCTATTCAGTGAAATGTTCAGTTGTTTATGTTTCAATAAACATATACATTAGCCCCCCTTATGAAATCAAATAAAACCCTTATCCTTCCAATGAAATGGGCCATAACCTTAAGTGTTTATAGTTTGTGTGTGTCCGCAAGAACAAAGACAACATCTGCATAAGGTCAAATTGAACATTTTTATTGGTTTGCTGAACTCAAACAAGAAAAAAGCAAAAAATGCAATGGTCAAAATTATTAGCCCTCTGACAACTAATAGTCAATAGTGTAGCCTTTCTGATCCAAAACTGACAACAACCTCTTCTGGTAGTTTCTAACTAAGTTGGCACGTCTCCTGAGGGATTTTAGCCCATTCTTCCTTGGCAAATTGTTCAAGATCATGCAAATTGCTTGGTCTCCGAGCATGGACCCGAACCTTGAGCTCCCTCCACAGATTCTCGATAGGATTGAGATCAGGGCTCTGAGAGGGCCACTCCAGAACCTTGATTTTGGTGTCTTTCAAAAAGTTTTTGACTAACTTTGATGTATGCTTCGGGTCATTGTCTTGTTGGAAGACCCAGCGACGACCCAACCCTAGACTGGCTGCAGATGTCTTGATGTTAGCCTTCAAAATACCCACATAATCCTCTTTTTTCATGGTCCCATGCACCTGAACAAGGTTTCCTGTCCCTGAAGCAGCAAAACAGCCCCACAGCATTATCTTGCCACCACCGTGCTTCACTGTGGGGACAGTATTTTTAGGGTTGAAGGCCTCGCCCTTCCTTCGCCAAACAAAAGCAGCATCCATATGCCCAAACAGCTCAAGTTTGGTTTCATCAGACCAAAGGACAGACTTCCAAAACTCACCCTTATGTTTTAGATTGTCTCTGGCAAATTTCAGTCGGGCTTTAATATGCCGCTGTGAGAGCAATGGGGTTTTTCTTGGACGATGACCACGAAGTCCACCACGATGAAGAACCCTTACAACAGTCTTGCGTGAAACATCAAGTCCAGAGGAAGCCAGTTCAGCAACAATTATCTTTGCAGAGGTCTGGGGATTCTTGTTGACATCTCTGATTATTTTTCGCTGCAAAGTTCTGGAAATCTTGCATTTTCTACCACGGCCAGGTTTATTTTTAACAGACTTTGTTTCTTTGTGCTTTGCAATGATGCAACGCACAGCTGTTCTAGAAACCATGAAACGCTTGGAAATGGCGGTATATCCTTCCCCCTGATGATGAAGATCCACTATCTTCTGTCTGAGGTCCAGACTGATTTCTTTGCTTTTTGGCATGATGATATTGCTTCTTACGAAGATTATAGAGCAACCCTGGAGTATCACTTTCATTCAAGTGGTCAAGTGATACTAACTCTGCTTCTTGAAGTCACTTAAATAAGGTTCAGTGCTAATTGAGTGTGTGAAGTGTGTTTTCAAACCTAATTGACTGCTCAGGTGTGGTTTCAAACCCAGTTAATTTGTTTTGAAAGCACAAAATCACATGGGGGCTAATAATTTTGACCATTGCATTTTTTGCTTTTTTCTTGTTTGAGTTCAGCAAATCAATAAAAATGTTCATTTGACCTTATACAGATGTTGTCTTTGTTCTTGCGGACACACACAAACTATAAACACTTAAGGTTATGGCCTATTTCATTGGAAGGATAAGGGTTTTATTTGATTTCATAAGGGGGGCTAATAATTTTGACCTTAACTGTATGGAAAGAACTGAGTGGTTAATGTTGTTGCATCTTTTATTTATTTTTCTGATTTTTGTCATTGTAAAATTGGCCTTAAATTTTTTTCTGAGGGGCATAAAAAAGTCTCAAAAAGTCTTCAGTCTAATTCGCCTAAAGCTGTAGGAATCCTGATTTACAGAAGCTGCTTAGTCTCATTTATGTGTTTTTAATAATTTTCATAGTAGTTCCCTGTGGCACAGAGAAATAAAAATATCAGGCCTTAACTATACAGGCAATACTTGTTGGTAAGATCAGTTAATTGCTGGTTGATATTGCCATCCTTATGGTGTAACAGGAAACTCCTGTATTAAAAGACAGATCCGGTCTATGTCACTGATAGTTGTTTAAATAAAATAAAATGTGGTTCCGTGTCTCCAGTATATCCATTTTGGGTCAAGCTCCCTAAGTGATTCCCTTCTGTTTAATGGGCATTTAAGTAGCATGTTTCTACTTCACAATTACTGTGTGAATGTAAAAGTAATGGTATTGCCTAAATGTGGCAGAATAATTGTGACCATCATCATCATTATTATTATTATTATTATTATTATTATTATTATTATTATTATTGTTGTTATTATGCAGAGATTGGCCAAAGCAACATGATGACATGCAACACATGGAATTCTGTAAATTGAATTATGATGTCATCAAACGTGGTGATGTTTGTTTTGACATCAGACAGTAGAATGTTCTTTTTTGTGTGATGACATCACAATACTCTTTAAGAGTGCAGGTATTTAGGTTGTTCGAAACACAACTCTACATTCTACATTTTGTAGTGCAGAGAAAGGATCGTGAGGACCTACACCACAAAACAAGTGAACACTTAGGTATTGAATACCTTATAATACGTGACACAGCTCTGAATATCCAACGTGTAATATTCAAAACACAGTTGTAAATTGATACAAGCATTTTGTATTGACAACTAGAGTGAAAAAAAATGAGTCAACCGGAGCAGTCTGTTAGCCTCAGGGCTCTGACGGATGAAAATAAAGCTCTCCGCCGAGCCAACGAAACCCTTCGCAAGGAACTTGAGCGTTCTAGAAACAAGAAAAAAAGGACGCTTCAATTAGAAAATGAGGTGTTTCGCACTGAAAATGAGGCTCTTCACAAGGACATTGAGGACCTTCGCAAACAGAAAAATGAGATGCAGACTGTGTTAAAGGATTTGGAAATCGAGAAGACGACCTTTAACCAACAACTTGAAAAGCTGACCCTGAAGAACAAAAGAGAGAAAGAGATCATGGAGCAGAAACATGACACTCAAGTTCAGCAGCTGAACCAAAGTTTTCAAAATGAAAAAGGAAACATGACTCATCAAATCCAGGCTCTGCAAAAAGACCTCCAGGAAGCCAACAAAATCCTGCAAGAGCATGAGGTATTTGAGGAGAAATTTTATATTGTGAAGCAGGAAAATGAGTCTATTCATCATCAAAATCTAGTTCTGAGACAGGAGAATAACTCCATAACCAAACAACATGAGACCCTGGAACAAGAGCTCCAGGAGGTAAAAAAAGATTTGTGTGAGAAAGAGGAAGCCATCAGACAAAAGGATGAGGCTCTTCAAGAACAAGCTCACCATAACAGTGTCTTGGAACAAGAGCTCCAGGACGTCAAGAAAAGGTTGCATGATGAAGAAGAGGAAATGAGTCAAAAGAATGAGGAGTTTCAAGAACAAACAAAGGAGCTCCAAAATATTCTGGAAGAACTCAAAGTCTTTCAATGCACCTATGATAAGATGAGCCAAGAAAACGTCTCAGTCAGACAACAAAACATAGCCCTGGAACAAGAGCTCCAGGAGGTCAAGAAAAGGTTGCATGATGAAGAAGGGGCCATGAGACAAAAGAATGAGGAGCTTCAAGAACAAACAAAGGAGCTCCAAAATATTCTGGAAAAACTCAAAGTCTTTCAATGCACCTATGATAAGATGAGCCAAGAAAACGTCTCAGTCAGACAACAAAACACAGCCCTGGAACAAAAAATCCAAGAGTTTAACAAAAAGTTGTGTGATGGAGAAGAGTACATGAAGTGTAACGCTGAGGCTCTACAACAAAAACTCAAAGACTTTGAACACAAATGTGATTTAACGAGGAAAGAAAATGAGTCTGTGAAAAAACAAAACATGATCCTGGAAAGGGACCTTGAGGAGGTCCATAAAAAACTGCGCAGTCAGCAGGTGGAAGACCTGCAAGACATACAGGGAGTCAAAAATATTCTCCAAGAACTCAAAGTCTTGAAATGCAACTATAATACAGTGACAGAAAAGAATGAGACTTTGAGCCAGCAGAATGAAGCCCTGATGAAGGAAAATAAGGACCTCCAGAGAGAAAATGAGTCCATAAGAGAGAGTCCTGAGGAGCGGGCCTTCAAACTCAAGGCTGTGGCAGACAAGTTAAATGAGGACTACATGGTTAGATTCACTGAGGACCAGCAGAGGTGGACGGGACGCTGGCTTCCCTGCTGGTTTTCCTAACTGGTCCACTACTAGCCATTGTGATTTGCAGAAATCAATTGACACTCAAAAAAAAAAAAAAAAAAAAAAAATCAAAATAATAATAAATAAAAAAAAATCAATTCAAATTAGAAACAAATTAGTTGTGCGTGTGTATAGATGAATGTTAATATGTTTTCAAAGACTGAATATTAGATGGCTGACAAAAGAAAAATACACTCAATTAAATTCCCTCATTCCCTGTCTTTTTGATTGTGAGACCATATGTGTCATTATATGTAATTGTGTCTTGAGGTGTGCCCCAATGTTCAGTCTTGAGTCCTATTTGGGTTGCATTATATGCTTATCTTTAAGCACTTTATTAGAATATATGAAAGTGTTCTTTATTTAAGCAATATTACACTCGAGGGTGTGCTTTAATGTCATTTGAGCACGACAGTGATGTGGTCAGGACCGAGGTTCGCACTGTCTAAAGCACACCCTCGAGTGTAATATTGCGATTATCCAACTATTACCAACAAAGTAAAATGCATTATCAAAATCTGTTAATGTTGAGGAGCAATTTGCTCTCAAAATGAAAAGGTTTTGGCAAGTGTGTTTCCTGTTTCCATGGAAATACATGGGGTCTGACTAATAACTGGAACACAATCAGTCACGTCAGTGGACTCCTATGTGTAATGGAACCAATTTTACCACTACAGAAAATAATCAGACCCTTAGTTGATTGAGATGAGTGAACTCTGAGCTGACGTTAATGCTTTATCGAGGTCTTGGAATTTACCGAAGTAAATCAATAGCCTACTGCACAAATAAATGCTTACTTTTATCAACCACGTTATAACAAAGATACTGCATTTTTTACTTACACAGATGTAGCTTCTGCAACCGCAAACTTTGCATGAATTTTAAGTTATAGCGCTGTGTCACCGACACAGCTGATGGAGAAAGCCAAATATTTTGATTACTCCAGCTTAATAAAAAGCCCAAAAGTCGCGAGAGAGATAGAAATAGATAATCACTTCTGTTCATCTGTTATTTAACAAAATATTCAGCTTCAGTCCATATTTGTAAAAATATTTTCACCGTGATCACAATTAAAAATGTTAATTTATTCTATAAATGTGACTTTGACATCTGAGAGGAACACCCTATAGGAGGGGAGGTTGATGTTGTTTGTTTTATATGTATATATATATTTTTTTTAATGATTATTTGTGGGGTGATTTATGACAGACCCACCAGACAGTCAGAAGTGGCAAGCTTTTGCTAATCATTGTGTCATTATAGGTGATGAAGAACAAAAAAAGTGTTCCAGATTTATTACGTTACCTCATTTACAGGCCATGAAGAACAAAAAGTGTTCCAGATTTATAAGGCGACTTTACAATGTGCTCTTAAATAATTAGATATCATGTGTGGCTATTTATAGAAATTAAATTGCATACTAACATTAAAATTACAGTTGCTGAAATAACTGTTCATAAAGTCCATGTGGGACCTCTGCCGTTTAGCCGGTGATGTTGTAGAGCAGGTTGAGGAGATGACTTCTAAAGGTCTTTCGTTTTCCTGGCCAGCGCACAGCAGGTTGCTCCACTGTTTTCTGTTATCCAGAAGGTGCCCAGTAGCTCTGGAGAGAACTGACTGTCATTATTTCTCTGGCTTCCAGTCCACCCTCAGCCAGTTTCTGGATGGTAGTGCTTCTGATTCAGTGATTTGTGTAAACCACTGATGTTCCTGCCTCCTTAGAGATACGCGATAGCATGGACCCCAGGTAATCTACACCCATTGGCTCCAATGAGTACCACACGTCCCCTAACTTTTCTCCTCTCTTTGGATAGAGGTAGAAAGCTTTGGCCTCTTTTGGGATTTTTGAAATGAAGAAACAGAGCACAACTCATTCCCTGGGTCTTCAAACATAGCACTTCTCCTGCTTTGACTATCCCTTTCATGATTTTAGTGATTTTTTTGTGTCCTCGTTGAAGCTGAGTGTCACATATTTGGTGCCTTTAAAAAAAAAAAGCATTGGAATTATCAGGCAAGTTTGAACATGACATCACAACATAATGATTCACATCACAAATTATTATGCCAATATGCATTTCTATTTGACATTGCTCTTTGAGAAACCCACCTGTTGAATAGCGTTTTATTTCGAAGGACTGAGGCGTTAGTTTCCTCAGACCCTGTTAAAGAAATTTAAAGTTAAATAAGCTACTTTTGTATGACATAATTTCATTTTCTTCATTAAGAGTGTAAATTCTTTACTGTTGTTTGCTGAATTAAAAGTAATGTTCCTGGGTCAGTGGTTACAATGGGGAGACCAGTGATCTTGAAAAGTCACTTGCCTTGGTGCTTACTGGTGCTTGGTTTATTATATGAACAAGGCGTAATACAAATCACATCTGACAGCGATCACACAATCACGCCCAGTCATGTAATAAATCCATATGTAGACAGTTCTAATAACAGCAGAACAGAGTATGTGTATGTGTCTACCCAGAATGCCATAGGCCCAGTGGCCAAACCTGCATGTAAGCTGTGTAGCAGTATTTTCTAGGGAGTTCAAAGTAGCAAGTTCAAATTAGTAGTCAGCTGTACTAAAAGATCAAATATACAATTTAATAGCAATGACTTCTGGGTCTAAAAACCAGCTGAACACTCACAGGTAAACACAGGTCACTAATGGAATGAATGAAGGTTTTGATCTGTTTCGATACAGCACCTTAAATGGTGTGATTAGTAACACCTGTGTTTACCCACTATTTCTAGTCAAAATGGCTGCTGTGAAAAAGGTCTATTTCTCCTCTAAACATAGTCATGTTTGCTGGCCTGGAGAGGGCCATGCTCCTGCCAGAAGTTATTGTAGGCAAAGCCATGCATGCAGACAACATGCTTCAAAGGGTGGGTGTAGTGTCAGGCATGTAATGTCTGGGTCTGGGAGTGAGATTCTCCACCAGGGCCCAGAGGGCCACATCCACTTCCCTGCAGCACATACTCTCCACAGCGTTTTAATGTTGTGGCGGATTTGTATATGTCTATTAACTCCAAAAGAAAAAAATAAAACAATTATGAATAGTAATATATAGTGTAAATATTAGCTAGTTAATGAAAGGTATATGGAAAAAATCCACTCACTTTTCCTCATCCCCTACCTTTTTGACTGTATAACCATCTGCGTTCCTATGTGTAACTATCTTGTGGTGTGCCTCAAGGTTCTGTCTTGTTTCCTACTTTTGTTGCATGTATGTGCTTGCCTTTAACCTGTTTATTAGAATATCTAAAGGGTTTCCTCATAACAATGAAATCATGTGCTGTAGTATGGTGGGATAGTAGAATAACTTTCCAGGGCCCAAACATGCTGAGGGCCCTCAAGAGGTCCAAGTTAGTTTTTATCTACTTTTTTTATTGACTAAATAAGTAAGTTGACAGACTATTTTTGACAAAACAGTCTCAACACATAGTCCATGTACTACGTAAGTGCCCTTCAGAGCTTATCCATCAAACAACAGAGAGAGATTGCGTAGTTATGGAGTTGTAGCTATTCAAAATTCTATTTTTTAACAGTGTCTACCTCAGCTTTTAAGTCAGCACGGATGACAAGTCCTCACAGTGCTCAGAAAAAAATAGAAATTAATTTTGGTAAACTGACCTGGGCTGCCTGTATTACTGTTACACCTGCAGGTCTGCCACCTTCTCCTCTGTAGTCTCTCCACCAGATTTAGTTCAATCTTCATCCCCCATACCCATCCAGACATTGGTTTGTGTATTTCCTATGCTCTTGCTCCCTGGCGGTTATCCAGGTGTATAAACCAACAAACCAACACACACACACACAAAGAGACTCAGACACTAACAGAAGTAGCCAAACTCAAGCCAGCCAGGCTAATAAGCTTAGTGGCTCCAGCTCGTACCCTGAACCACGTAATCAGAAAATTGATTCAGTCCCCTAAGTGAGACTCTGGGAGGCAGTTTGTCTTTATTTACTCAGTTATATATTTAGGATTGAAAGAAGGGAGAATGTGGATCTCTCTGTTTATGCATGCAGTTATAGGACACTGAGAAATGTTCTCATTCAGTTATTAACGTAACCGGTGGTAGTTGACAGAGAGTCTCTTCAGGAGAGGGAAAATGGGAATAAGGAATAATTACTCCATCTATGGTCACAAGCTTTGAGTAGTGAACGATATCAGGCTATCTGAGCTCAGCCCAAGAGATAGGCTGGGGAGCTTGGGCATCCGGGGCGGAGCTTGGAATACAAGTGCTGCCCCTTCATGTCAAAAGGAACCAGTTGAGGGTGGTTAGGGCACCTGCTTAGGATACCTCCTGAGCGCCTTCATTTATTGGTTATCTGGGCACGTCCAACTGGGAGAAGACCTCAGGGTAAACCCAGAACTCGCTGGGGGGATTACATATCTCATCTGGCCTGGGATCGCCTTAGGATCCCCCTGGAGGAGCTTGAAAACATGACTAGGGAGAGAGATGTCTGGAATACCCCGCTTAGCCTGTTGCCACCACAGCCCAATCCCAGATAAGCAGAAAAAATGGACTCCACTCTAGGATTTGATGGTGTTGTTTTTGATTGTTGAATGTAGATTAACCTTTTCAAGATTTACTGGTTTATTTATGTTACACTTGGTTCTACACTTGAACTTGATTCAGGTTCCTGTTACTAGTTGGGGAAAAAAATTAAAGGCACAATCAATGATTCAAAGCTAAACACCACCAAATAGTTTCTTAAATAAATGGGGATCAATTTTTTATACTGTAATACAAAAGGACCACATTTTAGTCATTTGTAATTATGAATAGTTAAAAGCAGAAATCATAATGTTTAACAATAATATTGTATCACCATTAATTTATCATAATCTACAAGCATTCTTGTTTTGCCAAAGTCATGTATGAATGTGATTTATTTCATATTTCAGTCTATTAGCAGCTCATAAAAACTGAGAACTAATTTATTGTTCTAAACATTCAAGGACTGTAGCTGTTTCCGGGAAATTTATTTTATGATGATAATAATTCATAATAATTTCTCAGACTGTGCTTAAAAGGGGGTAGTATCTGTGCAGAGAAACAGTCGTGCACAATCAGGGCCATTGCCAGGATTTTAGAAATAATGTGTTTATATATTTGTTTAAACAAGAAATCCTCACAGTGATTTAAAGTGGATGTTTTTCATGTGTCCTGCTCAAGACTAGTTGCAATAAATGTGACATAAAGGCAATGAAAGACACATACCATGTATGAAGCACTCCACATGCACACCAACACTTACATACACATACAAACATGGTGTCACTCAGACAGTTTTGTGATACCTTGTTGACCTATTTAGCTCTAAGCTACATTCCTATGGATGATTAGCAGAGACTAGAGACATCTAGTGTGTGTGTGTGTGTGTGTGTGTGTGTGTGCGCGCATGCATGCCAGTGCTTCTAGATTTGTATGTATATGCATAGGTATTTGTGTGTGTGTGTCTGAGTGAATGCCAACCTTTGTTTACACGTGATGCCAGCTTTTGCAGTGTGTGCATGTGTGTTCTTGCATGACTCTGTGTGTTTGCATGCTTTCTCTGTACATGCCAGCATTCACATTGTGTTTGCCTGTGTAAAAGAGAGAGTGTGTGTGTGTGCGTGCGTGCGTGTGTGCGCATGTGGCAGAGTGTGTCAGTAAAGGCATGAGGCAGCAGTCTAATTCCACTGAGTCTCATTAATGGCTTCATTAAGGCCAGGGAGATCTCATTTGGACTGAGTGAATTATTCAAACCATGAGTCAGTCAGACCCCTGTAGACACCTGCAGACACCACCCAGGTAGAAAGAGAGAAAGGGAGAGGAAGAAAGAAAGAGGGAGAGATACAGAAGGTGGATAGAGACAGAGAGGAGAAAGTGACTGAATAAAATATTTACTCTGCCAAAAACCAAGAGGATGAGTGGCACAGAGGGAGAGGTAGAGAGACAGACACTAGTACAGTAGTACAGTAACACTCATGACCAGGACTGTACCATGACAAAGATAATAATGAGACCAGAAGAAGAGGATTGCAGATACAAGTGGTTGAAATTAGTTTCCTCTGTAGGATGTCTGAGCTCAGCCTTAGAGACAGGGTGAGGAGCTCCAACATCCATGGGGAGCTCAGAGTACAGCCGCTGCTCCTTCTCATCAAAAAGAGACAGTTGAGGTGGTTCAGGTATCTGATTAGGATACCTCCTCCTCGTGCACCTCCCAGTGGAGGTCCTCAAGGCCTGTCCAACTGGTTGGAGGCCCCAGGGTACACCCAAAACACGCTGGAGAGATCATGTATCTAATCTGGGCTGGGAATGCTTCAGGATCCCCCAGGAGAAGCTGGACAGTGTTGCTGGGTAGAGAAGGACGTCTGGGTTACCCTACTTAATCTGCTGCCACCATGACTCGACCCCAGATATACAGCAGAGAATGGACAGCACAAGAAATGCAAGCAGTTCTATGGTCAGACAGGTTTTAAAACAAATCCAGATCCTAACAATACATTTGTGTATTGTTAGGATCTGGTTCAGTTTTGTCTTACTGAACTTGTACACGCTCGTTTTGTGTGTGTTAGCTTTATTTTATTTCTCCAAATGATGTAGTTTAGACAGTTTGTTTAAACAATTGGCTTGTTCACAACTTGTCTGACACTGACAATGAAGTCTGACGTGGCAAAGGAATTCATAGTGATGTCACCATTTTCCCAGAATTTAAGCTACAATATCAAGCTAAACCCTAACATAAGACAAACCACACCACTTTTCCCACCCCTCCCTCTCTCTTCTTTGTTCTGCTCCACCCAGCACACATTGTGCATACTGACCCGACGTGCACCCATGCATGAGATGTAGCTTTAATTTGGTGAGTGTAACAATGGTCTCAAATAGCAAGAGTCAATCCATCTCAGTGGGTAGCAGTTTGCTGGCTCCCCCTTATAATTCTACCTACCAGCACATCTGAAGCTCAATAATTAAGGTTTTATATCTCACTTGTTTAATCTGTACATAAAGAATAATTTTTAAAATGACAATCTCTGGTTTCAGATGGAACTGTTGATACAGAAAATGTCAGCATGTTGGGACTTAAAAAGTTGTTCTTGACAAACACTGCCAGCTTAAACTTACAACAAATTATGTTAACTTCATTGATGAAGCTTTAAGGCAGATACCAGTCTCTTCCAAAAACAGTGTTCCTTAAGTGATTACATTTCAATGCACAGTGACTGAAAAGAGGCTTTGTAGGTTTGAAAACGTTTTTCCATCATGACCTCACTGAGATAGTGTTGTAAAAAATGTCATCTTATATCTCATCTTCGTTGCTCTGTAACTCTCTTTTGTAATTCAGTGCTTCAGGAATCTCATACCACAACTCATTTAATGAAGGCTGCGTTTACTGTCAGTGCAGTAGTATGGAAAAATCAAAACACTGTTACCCTTCTCTAACTTCAAGACCATTCTGATTTGTCCCCCTGCCTGAAACTACTTTAACTGAATCTGCATCGTGTTGCTTTATCAGTGTGGTCTGTGTGTGTGTCTGCTTTGCCATAAAACACTACAATGCTCAGCCAGTCTACCTTGAATAACAAGTAAAGCTTTAAATAAAAATAGTTTCTGTATATTTACATGGTATTACCAATCCATCTCTTGGCCATCCTAGATGAAAAAATGAAATATGATTAACTTTAATAGACACTGGTAAAATGTAACTGTCAACTCAATAACCTCAGTTCTTGAGCTTTACTTTCTGTGTTACTTTGATATTCAGACAGAAAATATAAACAAAGTCTCTAATTCTTTCTATTGTTTGTTTCATCTGCCTCCCCCGCTCTCTCTCTTTCTCTCTGTCTTCTCTTTTACCACCCTCTGTCTCTCTGCCCCTCCCTCTCTTTCTCAGTATTATTGTGCAGCCATGTGTGGAGAGGCTATGACACTCTATATATTTATGTATATGTGTGTGTGTTCTTTGTTGTGCACACCCTGACGTTGCAGATTGGCACAAGTCATCATTCAAATTTGACACTGGAACTTTAACAGAAAAGTATTTTTGAGTCCAAAAAAAAAAAAAAAAAAAGACCCCGCCACCACCACCACCACCACACCCACTACACACACACACACACACACATATTTGAAACACACACTTTTGAACCATATGCACAGTTTTTGAAATGTCCTCGAAACACACACACACACACACACACATTTTGAAATGGACACAAATAAAATGGACACAAATAAAAGCTCCCTTCTTGCAGTGGACATCAGAAAAAACTCACATGGAACAAATGCACATAAACACACACGCATGCACACACGCTCTACACTTACACACACACACACACACACACACACACACACACACGGCAATCAGTATGACTAAACAGTCTGTGTGTTGCAGTGAAGGCTCTATCAATCATTCCTGAAGCTGAGAGGAGGTAGGGACCCCTAATAGCCTTTGTGAATGTGTGTGTGCTGGTGTGCACAGCAGTGTACAGTAGTAGCACATAGGCTGTAACCATTGGATGTTTGTGACAAAGCACTGGAAGGTGGAGGGATTACTCATACCCTGCAACAGTGTGTGTGTGTGAGGGGGGTTGACCGATTGTATTGTGTCCACTTACTGCCTCTCTCTCTCTAAATAGACTCTCAGGACTGGCCCCTCTCCTCTTTGACCATTGGTCATTTCACAGGTGAACAGACTCCTCTAAATTCTTGTTCATTTCAGATTGAAAAAAATGATTAATTAGTATTAATCATCAAATCATTTTACTGGCTATGGCTGCTTTTGTATCGCATGATTCTTTTGCATGGTTCTGTTTTGTTTTTTTTTTCCTTCTCTGTATGTCTTTCTTGACTTAATCAGAGCTAAAATGAAGCAGATCACTGGCAGAGGTCTCAAGTAGGAAACCTGGTCCTCCTTAGGCAGTGATTGGTTTGTACCTGCAATACATACACACCTGTTGCACCAAAGGAGGAAGAGGTGGGGAGAGAGTGTCCAAGATGCAACAGGTAAACACTGAGAACATGGAACCAGATTATGAAACAGAACCAACTTAACAGACCATGGCCAGGAGGACAGAGTGGACAGAGGTCTGGCCAATCACTGCATGAAAAGGGTGTGAATGTAGGATCATTGCATATGGAAAGTTACAGACAATCTTAGACACAGTCTCCCCTAATCTGATATTGGAAAGGTGTGTGTATGTGTGCTGCAGAAGCAGTTTGAATGCACTATACTGAGCGTCAGAGAGAAATAGTGGACCAGGTTTTCATGGACTTATGATTGACAACTTTTTGAACTTGAGCTTTGGGCAGAAATATCTCAACATCTACGTGATGGTTTGGCACCAAATTTCAGACATTCGTGGTCCCCACAGGATGAATTATAATGACTTAAAAATCCCTTGGCTTTCTTTATCTCTGTGACTGACATGAGGTTAACATCTGTAAGTTTTGAGTGAACTATCTCAGCTGCAGTGGAATAGATTGTCATTACCTTTGGTTCAGACATTCATGATCCCCTCACAATGAACTGTCATTGATTTAATGACCCCCTGACTTCGTCATGTTTGTCCAGTGTTGTATAACAGGGGCAGCAGGTGTAAGGTCAGGAGAATGAATCTGGAAGGGGAAAGTGAAAAAGCATTGCTTGCTGCTCCCTCATTACCACCACTGAGGTACCCTTCAGCCAGGCTCTTAACTCCAGCTGCTCCAGTGGAGCTGCTCAGTGGCCCACACATCACACTGTGGTTGTCCAGGTGTGAATGATAATTAGCCAAGTGTTAAGCATTTTTGTAATGCATTTTTTTGTTTGTTTGTTTTTTTCTTTTTTTCCAATTCTTGTCTACAACATTTGCACATGGCAACAACAGTATTTTTAAAGTTGAGGAGAATAGCTATGGTCAACAATGGTTAAGGTTAAACCATTAAACCACTTGCATGAGACTGAGGAGACATTGGCGATTTGAAAGGTGTGAGTTAAGAAACAAACTCTCTCTTCACTCTACATTTCACTACATAAGGGGCAAACTACTTCTGGCAATTAAACAGAACGCTGGCATGCTGTGCTGAGTATGTTTGCAGTGGAAAACAAAAGGCATCACTCCACACTTGACATGTGAAACAATCATGGAGCATACCTTAATTATAGGTTTATGTAGATGTAATTACAATCTCTCCACCTACAACAACTTCTATTTGTGCAACTTTCTGCAGCATTCTCATCAAGTGTATTGTTTCATTTTCTTTCTTAAGGCACACCATGTCAACTGTAAATCCCCCTGCTCACTGGCTGCATTGCACATATCAAAAAATATCCAGGCCTTTGAGTGAAATTAAAAAGGAGGGATTCAGAAATGAAATTATTAGACAAGCTGGGGAGAATTTGACGTGTGCAGGTGGGGGGCATGATATCCAGACGTCTTATTAAGTTTTCAGAAGAAGTTTGAGGACAAAATGTCTTTCCACAACTTCCCCGGGAGACTTTTTCTTTGAAGGCATATTTTCGACAAGACAGTTGCTGTTCACTTAATGTGTGATGCATCGCCTCTCACCTTTCAAACGCGTTCAGGCAACAAATAATGTGTGAAACAGAGTGCATGTTTGTGTGCCTTTAAAGTGAGCAGAACTTGCTTAAAAGCTGTACATATCTGGTGTGTGTTCATTCTGCTTTTTAAAGATCAGCCAGCAACAGATGTGTTGGAAATGTGTGGTTTTTGTGTGCTGTGAAACAGCATGAAAAATTATGCCTACTTTTGTCTGCATTTCCTAAGAAACTTGAGCAATAAACAGACCTTCAAACATCCATTCAAATCAGACATTTCTGCCTAAATGTTTCCTTGGTTAAATGCGTTAATTTGAAGTTGAGAGACTACTGTATGTCTTGTAGGAAAACATGAACTCTTTCCTCTAAATTGTGCTTATTGCAGAGGCAGCAGCACACCCAATGCACCAAGAATTAAGTCAGTCAGTTTTTTGGAGATCTCGCTCCCACCATTATTTCATGCACAGTTAGACATGCAGTAACAGCCATGGAAGCGTGACGAAAGACAATTATCTGATCATAGATGCACATATAAGCCCATTACATGAGCATGGGTGAGAGATGAGAGAAGGAAATCAGAAAGGGTTTGAAAGATAAAGATGAAAGTGAAAGGAATTTCCAAACCGTGGATCCGCACAGGTTCATTTGGCAGACACTGACAGGGAGATACTGGCACAGAGTGACGGAATAATATATGATCAATTTCTCCTCTTGCAGTATTCATTTATTCACACAGACATGTCATTGTATGCACAGACACGCTTGAGGAGTAGAATGGGATGGATTGGAGGGAATATGCTAAGAAAGGAGCGGAAGGATAGCTACACAGATTTATTCAGAGAAATCAGCCATTCACATGTGTGTATGTGAACATGCAGAGTAGGAGAGAGTGAAGTGAGGCACAAAAGTTTTTTTTTTTTCATGTTCACTGAAACATTTTACTACAGAACTGAAGAAAAAGTAGGTTTAAACACTCAACACACAATAATCCACACACTGAACTACACACTGTACTTTTACCTCACTTTGTACTACATTTTATTGTTTTCAAGTCATACATGTTGCTTTGGTGGTTTTAGCTCAGTTTGTATTCATGAATATGTAGGCGTGTAGATTTACCTTATTTGCCATACAGCATTACTGAGGGTGATGTCTTTCCAGTAGAAGAATATATATCTGGAATTGATATGGGTCAAATCAAGATTCCATGATCATTTTGCCATTGTCAATAATGCTATCACATGAAAAGGGGGGAAAGGGTAAGGTAGAGAGCAGAATTCAAACTTGAGTGGCAGATACAGATACAGACAGATGCATTCACACAAACAAGTTCTTTAGCAAACAGATGCAAGTTATTCCAGTTTCTGCATCATAAAATATCATATGTTAAAACAGTTTGAGTACATTTTATAAGAAAAGACACTGATCAAACTAATAATTGTACATAACTGACAGCAACTTGTCTAGTTTGCTGAAAAGCAAAAGTCAAAATTTCACAAAAACTTTGCAGAGGTGGAAATGTTGGTGTGTTAATAAAAAAAAATGTTAAACTGCAATGGAAACATTCACACTTTAACTGAAGCTTCCACTCCACAGATGCAACATCAGATCTGTATAAATAACTACTATATGCAGATAATGCAGCTGCACTGGGGCCTGCATACAGAACAGTTTTACATATAGTTACATACATATGCATGTTGTTTATTGACTCAGACATCTATGTTGCATTATGTTATGCCACTGTGCAGTGCGATGTGATTCCATTCCATTCCAGTTATTTTCTTGGCCTGGAAACCTGCTACTTCACTCTGCATCAACTTCTGTTGTCACTGTGCAACTTTAATAAGGAGTACTTTAGCATGGAATAAAACATGCATTGCAAGTAATGTGAGAAAGAGTATGGGTATGGTGGAGGAGGGCCAATCATCTTGCAGAACTGAGGATCCTGTAGAGTCACCTCAGGACATTCCTCAGGACACAACACTGGGGCTGAGAGAGGACATTTAATGACTGCAGGTACAGAAAACAGACTTAAACACTGTGTTAGCAAAACTAAACTTACTGCAAAGTGTGGCCATGATAAGATTCCTGATCAGAAGATTATTATACACGACAAATGATGAACGAGGATGAAATACAAGAAAAAATAAAACAGGGGAAAACCACATTGATTGCAATAATAGCAGCCAGGCTTCCATTGCCTGCTGCTGGAAATATCTCTGCGAGGTCAGTGAGCATCTGTGGGCCTAAAAAATAAACGGTAATGATCTGCAAACCTGATCCCGTTATCATCCATGATAATATTAGCAGAGAAACAATTACAAATCAAAGCAAGTGCAATAAACTGATGAGGCCACATATGGAACAGTATGAACAGTTTAGTATGAGGATAATATTACAAAGGGTAAGCACACACACATTCATATGGAATCTTATCTTAATCCTGTTATGACACTGATTTTAGGATTACAAGTGATCGTTCAAAGTATGTGATTAATTCAATATTTTATTCAATCATCTAAACTAATGCAATATAATACAACAGGCCTGCAATAAACCCTCCCTTCATGATCAGTTTTTATTGAATCTGTTTGAAAGAGGTGATGATTTATTTTTGGGGGGGCTGTCATTTGTGGAACTCTTGAACTGTACTTGGTTATATTGACAGGTGTGCCTAATATTTTGCTCATCCCATTTATATGAATTGAGGTCAGCAGAATATTCAGAACACTCATTTTCTCACTTGTACATGGCATTAAAGGAAACATGATGTAATGGTACATTATCATAACAACAGCGACGCATAAATTACTTGTTCTACCTGATATATCATGCTCGGGTGGGGATGAAAAGTAAACAGTGCAGTCTTGCTGTTGCTGCATCTTAAACAAAGCGCTCGGAGATGTTTTTGCTTCAAGTGGCCGTGCATAGCAGTTGTACTGCTGTGATAAGCTGTTTCCAATTTGCAGAACCTGGTCTATGTCTAAATTAATACTGTGTGAGGTTTTGTTTCTGCCACTTGTTCCGTCTGTGACTTCACAGACGACACCGCACTTCCTTGGGTCCTGAACACGTCAATACACACTTGCAGTTTGAAGTCACTTGGATAAGCAGTTGTTGAGAGAAAGGAAGGACAGACAGACAGACAAAGAGATCCATTTGAATTAAGGAGTAGTACTTGCGGTGCGTTGCAGTGTTTAATGTTTGTGTGTTTGGGGTCAAACTTGTCCCTGAATGTACTGTGTCTTTGTACTCCAATATCTTCAATCTCTAGATACTATGAACACCAGAATAATATTTAAAGCTGCACTAATCCTTGTTTTGGTCACTTGGGGGAAAACTTCAAAACAAGCTAAAATGCTCCTCGGAGCTTAGGAAAGCTGCAGAGCCTGGTGATATTTCTGTGTGGGTTTATTACTATGAGTGACAACTTTGATATTCCACATAGTGATTTCAGCCTTTGTATATATAAAAATATTGATGTGAGCAGCTTTAAATTCAGAGGCTGAAAACTAAAAATAAGGCTGAAAACTGAAAGCATATTTTCAAAACACAATAGATCAATATCTGCTTTGCTCCATACAAATACAACTGACATTTAAACAGCCAGACCTTTTGCCACACCATAGTGCAGCCCTTAAACAACTGAAATGTGACATTCCAGATTGAGAGGCACAGATATGCACAGTGTTTCCAAAAGGTCCTCATGACATGTAACCTTCACTGTGTCTCTGGGGGTGAGTCAGATGAAGAAAAGAAGCTGAAGAAAATCTGCCTGAATGATGTGGTCACTGACTCTCAAAATTCTGACATGGAAATTTAGCACTTCTCCATTTCTGAGCGACAGACTACCTGCCACAATTCCATGTAGTTCAATAAACTGTAGTCCAGAGCAATAGTAACTGGCCAGTCGAATCTCAGTGCTACTGCTGGATTTCATAATACTCCAGGGAATCTTAAATAGAGGTATCTCACAGTCTTTACAGGTTCTCATTGGCCGCTGAACAACACCTGTTAGTCTTGTTGAAGTATTTACTTTGTTTTCTACAGGACTGTAATGTAAGGTTGAATATGGTAGAAGCAGCAAAAGATGAGCAGAATGAAATTAGTTGAGTTTTCTAGAACAGTTTTGGTTCTTTCACATGAGAGACTTGTGTGTTTTTGTCTGTATTCTTCCAAGAGTTTTGGAGTGGGTGGGGCTAAGATGGAAACATGTGATGTCACATATGCCAAAACATTTGAATGAAAATGTCAAACAGTAGTGATGTGTCGTCTGATGCCAGGTGATTACTGTTGATGAAACTGTATGGAGTCACACACACACTGAGATTTAGTGTGTCAAACTCTACTACCACAGTTGGGGGTGACAACCAAACAAAAAATACTCCTGAGCCTCAGAGCCTATTTCATTATGGTTGAGGAGGGGCCATAAAATTCTGTTTTAATGATTTTTCAATTCCACAGAGATGCATACAAACTAGTTTTGAACAGAAAAGGTGTTTTTTGCAGACAGAATATTGCTTGAAAAAGTATCTGTATTAGCATAATAAGCCAACAGCAATCTGTGATTGCATCAAACCAACAAACAATGATTTATTAACAAGTTCTTCTTTACCAAATAATAACTAAGGACTTTTTCCTGCAAACTGTAACTTGTAGTTTATTTGGGCACTGATATTTAATCTTGGAGAAAAATATTTAACATACAGTTTAGACCACTTTACGTTTCAGACCTGTTGGTGCATCTCATGTATTAGCATACATTTGGGTCACAGGAAGAAGCACTGGTTACTCTAAAAGAATGAACCTCAGGGGGTTGTTTAAATATATTTATTATTGTTCATTCATTTAGATTGAAAAAAATATTCCATCCACTGAAAAATTTGAAAGAATCTGTCTCCCAAGTTGTGACCCAGCCCACCGGGTACCTATATGGGAAACAGAATAGCAACTCGTGAAACAGTTTAGAAATGTTTTAATTGTGCAGAGAATAGAATATTTATAAACCCAAATGGTTAGAAGAACCACCATTTTTTATTTGTGTGTGAACAGTTCTAACAACCTTGAGCTGAATAAGTGAATGTTGTGATATCTACTGACCAGTATTAGCATGGATATTTGAAGAGATTCAGACCTTGTTTCTCAGCAGTTTGCATCTGCAGTCTGTAACCATTCACATATGATAAATGTTATATTTGAGAGAAAACTTTCTGCACAGTATTCACCCTTTCAGCATTGCTAAGGGCTTCTTGACCTAGAGGCCTAACCTTGTCCCTGTGGGTTAGCCAATTGGCCACGAAGAAAGAGGCTTTGACAAAGAGACAAGGAAGAGGCAAGGGACAGAGAGAACAAGAATAAAGTATGGAAATTAATTTAATTCCCTGCTGAGATGGGTTCCTGTACAGTATCTAAAGTCCTTATTCCAGTTGGTCATTATCTTTTTCTATTCCATCTCTCTGCCAATGAGAAGGCAATTACATATGGGCATAAATATACATTTCAAAGGCCATTAGTAAGTGGTTTAAAATAAAGTAGGTTACTGAAGCATATATCTACTTAAGAAGATGCAAGCAATTACTACACTGTGAAGGATGAATTCCTGCGAGGGGCAAGGCTTATTCATTAAATATTTACTGTCAAATTCTATGTGTTGTATTTCACCTGTGACATTTTTCTAAGATTATGTGCTAATAATATATTCACCTGACTATATGCAGTTCATATCTAGCTGCATGTGGTATTCAAAGGATATAGAAGGTCAAATGTTAAGTAAGAGATATGTCAAGTGCACAAGCTTTGCTCTTTGTTAAATTCAGCCTCTGAGGAAGAGTTAACCCTGAATAACATTTTCAGAGACTGCTAAACACCTTGTTTTTATGCATCAGCTAGAAATGTTTAGACACCATCTGCCTTCAGAGCAAATCTACCCAGATGGAGGCAGATAGAAGCTGCTGGTGTCCAGAGGAGGACTTACAAAGGATTGTTTGTGCACAGCTAGAAAGGTCCTGCAGAGAGAAGAAAGCTGTTTTGATTGTGCTGATGTAGACAGTGGCTCCAAGCTGCACCGACCCAGGAAGTTGAGTAAAGATAGCTCAGAGTCTGGAGTGAGGGCCATAGAGTTTTGGCCTGGAGGTGTTATCATGCCCATAGGGGAGAGCTACAGGAGGTGAAACAGTGCTGTGCTCTGTGAATGAACAAGCTTCAAGTTGCCCTTTTCACATTTTCCAAGAGATGTACTATTCTGATGACTGCAATCTGCGTTAAATATGGTCCTTGCAGCAAAAATGGATGGTGCTTGGTATCTTTGCCTTTATGTGATGGTGGAAAAAGACAAGAAAGAAAGAAGTCATGAAACAATGATGGTGAGCAGAATTTAAACTTAAAATCTAGCAGTTGTGGACTGCATATGAATTTACTATTTGAGCCATCTACTGTTTTGTCCCAATTGTTGCTTTGTTATCCTGCGGTGTAAACCATCAGAGTTCTGACTTAAACCTCCTATAAAGGCACTGTGGGACCCCATATCTTGTTGTGCAGACCAACTGTGCCATCAAATTTGTTAAAATGTAGCAAAATCAAGCAAAGGTAACTATTAGCAATAATTAGCAATAATGTTAGCATGTAGCAATAAATAGCAATAATGTTCCCATGTAGCAATAAATAGCAATAATGTTAGCAAGTAGCAATGACTAGCAATGATATTAACATTTAGCAATAATTAGGGATAATGTTACCATGTAGTAACAACTAGCGAAAATGTTAGAAAAGTAGCAATAACTAGCAACAATGCTAGCATATAGTAGTAATTAGTAATACTGTTATGTAGCAACAATAATGTTAAGGGAAAGAAGTGAAATATGTAACAGCAACCATAAAATAGAGTTTTGTTCAGCCACCACTCTTCACTTACAGTGAATCTGGCACCACCTTATAGGTTATAGGGGACAAACTTTTAATTGGCACTACCTGAAACAATTGTGTGCTTTTAATGAGCTCCAATGTGCTGTGGATGAACTTTCACACTGGCAGTTCAGTTTGTGCAGGTGTAGTCTTCCCCAGAAAGTGTAAACTTCCTCATTTAGAGAAGGCTGGAAGTCTGAGTTTGACCTTCCCCTGGCACATTAAGCTTCACATTAAGTGATGTGGCATCATGGTCAACCAGGACTCACTCTCCTGGGTGGAAGTACTTTAAAAACAACCTAAGATGCATTGAATGTGCGACAACACCAACCGCTACATACTGGAGAAATGGTGGGATGCACCCAGGTATTTTAAAGTTCTCTTGGAAAACAGGAATTTGTTTTCCATCATTCACTTGCATATTTAAGTGCAGCTAATTAGCTGCCTGACTTTTATCTGGAGCAGATATTGGTGATCAAGATGGAAACTACAGACACAGTTAAGCTAGAAATTAGGATTTGACTTTATATCCTACACAGACAGTTGGATGTTTTGGATGCAGACTAAATCAGTAGCTATTGTCATATGATAGTCTAAGTAACAGAATTACTTTAATGCATCTGTGAAAACAGATCAGCAAGTAGGGCCACAAGCTATTTAAAACTGCCTGCTTCTCAGGTGTATTAGTTAAGTGAGGATGAGACTACATGATTTTGTTTGTCTTTCACAATGGTCGATTGGTTGGTTGGGAGAATGGCAACACTACAAGTTTCACCACAACCAACTATTGTTCACTTCAGGGAGGAGGATCAAGAAGTTGTAAATACGCTGTCACGAACATGCCAGACCAATAGGTAGTAATTTAACCCTACTGACATGTATATGTCAGAGAGCATTCTGTCATTATCAGTCAAAGTAAAGGAACACGTATTAGGAAATGTCACACTGGACAGGAAAGTGCAAAAAATTTGGACGTGCTTGACTTTTCATTAGGGTGTCGTGGTTCAAACAACTTGAAATTACCTGTGCTTACATTAAAGGCCTTATACACCTGTAGTTCACCCACAGATATTTTTACTTATTTTGGCTGAACAGGCCTCCTCATTTGGACTGTGTCATCATGTCCATGCTTCATTGACATCTCTCCCACTCTCCTGTTAGTTTTGTTGACAATCTTAACCTTTATTAATTTTAATAGATGATATCATGTACTGTAATCCGAAGCACAGCTCCAACTGCCTTCAACCTGAGCAGAGGTCCAATTAGCTGAAATAACTGGAAACGTGTAGCTGTGCAGGGTCATTAAGTAGTAAAGTGCAATAATGCATGTTATTTCTTTATTGCCACAGAAATGGAGAGGTCAACGTGGATGCTTGTCATCAAATAGAGGGACTTGGTAAGCCCCTGCTGATCATTTCTTTAGCCTGGGCATAACCACTTTGGAGGAATCAGAGCCCAGTGACCCAGGGATATGTAGTGCCACTCCACTGATGTAAAATTAAATATTTTTTTTCCACTGCGATAAGGTTACAACACCATTGGGGGTTTAAGTGTAAAGGTCATTTGAAAAGGTTAATAGATCAAATGAGGCAATAGAGATTATGACCACACAGAAGAATTGGAGACCAGAATGCAGCAGTATAATATACTGGGGCCAAGACTGGATGATTCACTCTAGCAGTCCTTCCTTTATTCAACACCAGCTGCTAACAGCAGCTATAGACAGCTGCTGGCTGAGAGTCTGAGGAGCAGCAGCACATTTCTGATCCTGAGCCAGTCCAATCAAACCCATATAATGGCTCTGGATCAAACAGGCTTCTAATTGGCTGAATGTTATGCTGCTTTACACAAAGTGGCATCATTGAACTTTGTGCAAATTGTTGCTCCATTTTCCTTGCTGTCCTGGTTGGATGACTAACATAGTGTCAGAAGTTAGACTTGACTTTGAATCATTAATTTCATTAAGGTTTTTTTTTCATAATATACTTAAAAGCTGGAGAACTCAGTCCATGAACCCATCAGTGGGCTATCTATTTCAGACCGTCCAAACCACAAGGCCCCATTGAGGCTCCTCAGTAACCTTCATTAAGGCAATTTTTTACTTTGTAGCTATGTAGTCAGTGAGGGTCCATTGACAAATTCCATCAGCTGCTGAATGATCTCAGAATTTACTTACTCATATCAGGGCTCTGCCCTAAAGAAGATGAAAGATTCTGAGCTCATAATCATATCATAGAATACTTGTCATATGTTTTGTCCTGTATAACATTTTGTTTGTCACACAGTCACGATTTATTCAGGTCACATCATTCATTCTATATTTTGAGTTTGAGCATGTTACAAGCTACAGCAACTAAACTAAACAAAATCTAAACAAACAGTTATTTTGTGCATTTAAAAAAGTTATTCTTTGAAATTACTGTCACACAAATCCAGTGTTGTGATGGAAGAAGCATCATATCTTTGATGTATGCCCTGCACCCTGATATTCCACTGGTATCTGCTCCTTATTTTCTGTGAGAATAAAGCAGCATAATATACTGTGCAAAAGGTGTAGCACCTGTAAGGTCTGTGTTTGACCAGAGCAACATTTAGTGTAGAAAACTGTGCTCTATTAGCTCCTTGGCCAACAATAAGGGGTTTTTGGGACCAAGACCTATAGCGAAATGATAGGAAAATGGAATTATTAAGAGATTAAAACAAATAAATAATTTGCTTGATTGAAAAATAGATAAAACTTACACATTTTGGCAAGGGGGCAAAATAGCCTTCAGTATCCAGGACTCCAGATATCCACATAGAAATAGTTAAAAGAATTATTTTTTACACAATAAAAAATGAGACCAATATTGTTTAATAACAACAACACAAAACCCAAGTTAAAATGTATTAAACACTGGGTACTTGAAAATGTCCTCAATCTGACCTTTAATATCCTTTAGCAGAGTCTCTTTGACTCGCCCTCCTGGGGCCGCTCTCCTCTCTTCCATCGCCGTCCACCCGGCCACTGAACACAGCCTGGAGACAAGAGCAATCTGCCAGTGACAAGTTCCACTAAGCTGTAGCCCACTCACCCGCCTACAGACACAAAGCTACTCGCATTCAGGCAGAGCCTCCCACTCCGCCAGCCGACTCTGTGTTGCAACCGTAGCACTCTGGATTCTTTTCTCCGCAGGTGGCTGGCTGACGCTCACACTGTGGCTGCAGTCCCTCTTTTTTCCCCCTGCTTCTTCTGGTCAGCTTGCTCCAGGTTCCTGTGTCACTCTGTGCCGTGCTGCTCCGCTGCCATGTTGTCTCTTGTTTTCCTCCAAACTTCAGGGTTTGTTGGGATCCTTCCTCCCAGCCACTCCACTGGACCATTAGTTCTGCACATTTCACAGGGACTGGGTAAAGACTGGCTGGTCGATGACAGTAGGAAATCTCAGAAATGTGCAAGTGATTAGCTTGTTTAATGCAGTCTAATGGCCAATGACAAGAAATTACCTCATTCATGCAAATACAGCTACAACACAATCAAGCATGCAATAAAAACATGAACACAGAAATTAGAGGAAGCAATCAAATATAAACAAAACACTACAAAAACATGAATGGCAAAATTATAGTCATTCTACACAACACCTGTGGCTGCATACCAACTCTGTATCCCTGTGCATATATGTTTTGATTCTGTGGTTTCAGAGAAGCGCAAGTCAACTGTTGCGTATAGGCCAATGATGTGTGCTATGTGGAAGTGTACATATATTGAAAATGAGCCTTGTTTTTACTGCTCTGCTTTCATTTTCATTACAGGAGAGAGAGAGACACTCAGAAATTCAGACAGTCAAGTAAAGAAGTCATCACTGGTCCAGAGCATCTGTTTCATGCTTATTTTGATGTTCTCAACAGGTTAATGTTTTCTTTCGGAGTTTAGCCTCATTTGCAGTCATTAGTTTAGCATGAATTAAACATCTGCGTGTGTCTACTACTTATTCTTGTAAATGAGAAGGTTGCATTTGCATAGCAGATGGCTTGATACTTAGGGTGTGAATACACTTAAGGAGCAATGATCTCCAGCTCCCCATGTCTTTATCACGTATTGCTCTGTCCCCCTCTCTCTCTCCTCTCTGCCTGCCTCACCCACTCTTCTACTAAAATGTTTCCTAGCACACATTCAGACCTAACAGAAGATTTTTTTTTCACTGTGCCAATTTTCCTTTTACACCTGCTCTCACACTTTTCACCAAATGTTTTCTGCATCCTTAATCAAGACACGCTTCAGTGAAGTTTTACCAAAGTTCTGATGACGCTAGAAGGGTGATCAAGTTTTTCCTCTTCGTTTGATTGGCAGGAAAAAAAAAGGTGTCATAAAAATCATCTCACCAAATGTCTGTGCCTGATGGTTTGGATGCATTACTCATTTGTATCATTTGTGTATCACTCAGTTTAATCATCCAGAACGGGTCCCAAATGTTATTTAGTGTGTTCCAAATCAATGTTTTATCAGCTTTGGGATGCTGGGATGTTGTTAATTTTGATCCCTGATGTTACTTTGTCTTGTAATAGTTTTATCTTAAAAATGAAAAGTAAACCTCAGGTTAGAGATGTCTTGCAAATCCATCATTGATTGGCATGTTCTAATCAAAGCCACATGCTGGTCTGTATGTGTTCTACTGTGTAGAGATATGGCATATATTCTCATATTAACACAACCAGGGTCTTGTATGCTGGTTAGCATGATAACGTAAGGTATCTCTGCAACAGTAAAACTATATGTAGACATCTTTAACAGAAATTCAAAACTGTTATTTCTTCACATTCTGTTGATAATTTTTGTTAGTTTTGATAGTTTTAAACTAAAATACCTTCATATAGAACCTTTTACAAATGACCAATATGATCTATTTCTGAAACACATCAGAGCGCTGTTAATGACATTAGCTGGTTACTGTCACATGTATGTTTGGGAGAGGGGCCACACCCTCATCCATACCTGCAATCACGTATCAAGCCTGTACCTGGTTAATCATCTTCCTCTGTTTGTTTCAGTTTTCTCACTCCACCCTCAAACCCCTCTTTGCTCCTGCCCATCTCTATCCACACCAATCCATCCTCTATCCTCTGTTATATTTAATTCCATGCATACCCCTCTTTGGTTTGGGCAATATGTCAAATGAATTTGATTAATTCATTTTTTATTGCACAATGTGTAAAATGTCTACATCATGAAAATCTAATTACTACAATGTGCACCAAAAGGTTTTTTAAAGTCACAAAGTAGTGAGATAGCTGTAAACCAACGCGTAAACTGGATGTCCATGCATAAAGCATATGGCTCTGACAGTCCAGAGCTGTAAGGGATGCATATTTTAAAATATGCATTCTGATGACATCTTTTAAAGTGGTGTTAGTGTCTTCTTATTCTCTCCAGGCTCAAAAATGACGTTAAAATCATGAGTCTGTGTTTCTGCATTTTGCAGGGGGAAAGAAAATCATAAATTGCACCCATGCTTGAAAAAAAATCTAGATCTTATTTTTTGGCCATATTTCCCACCCCTACCTCTGCTGTCTCTCCATTACGTATATATCACTTGGGGCTCGAAAAAAGGCTTGGATAACACAACACTGAGAAACATCCAACATGCTGAGTCTTCTCCCTCCTGACCTCTCGCATACCTGTCCTACAGCCCTGTCCCTCCCCTTTTTCACCTCCATCCCTCCTCATTGGTGTCCAGTTCTTCTGACATCCTTAAACTGTGAATCACGTAGATGTTACTGAATGTTTCTTAGCAATATTTTTCATTTGTATTAACACTTGTGATGCCATATTCCCAGAAGGAGGCTGATGTGTCTTCCCTCTCAGCAGTTTATATTTATGGCAAAAATCAACAATGTGTGACAAGTTTCTAGTTCCCTTGAACCTATGACAAACCTGAAATATACTGAAATATCAAACATGAATCAAAAAATAAACGTACAATCTTAGTAAGGTGGCATTATGAGATCCAGTGTCTGTATTAAACTGCTGAAGATTTCAGGGAAGCAAACTGCTTTAGTGAGGAATCACATCGAACAACCTGTCTTAACAACGTAATCATTTATTGTAACGTGCACCGATTTCAGATAGGTCTTATGAATCATAAACCGAGAGGTAAAAAAAGAGAAAAGAGGCTCCAGAGAGTTTGAGGACGTACATGACACAACATGTATAGTACTGTATGTAGGGACTGGTGGTGTACTTGTATGATGTCAAAAGTATTCATGTGTTCAGAGTATAGAAACAAACACTGTGCACTCTTAGAGGAGGCGATGAACCACAAAGCAAACTTGAACTCCACACACTCACACAAACACACAGGAAATGCATGACCAGTTGAGCAAATATCACACATGAGAGAGCGCGCACATGTGCGATGGCACTCACGCATAAATATGAGGGGACAGCCAGCCAAATGAGTAAATATCACAAACATGTACACAGACGAGCACACCTCCACATTCATACACACACAGAGCCAGCCATGCCAGATGAGTAAATATCAACTGTGAAAAAACATATCTGATAGACAGCTAACAGGCTACTGCACCAATAGGTCTAAGAGCTCCTAGAGCTCCTACAGCTAGAGCTCCTGACATGATGTTACAAAGACCTGAATCCTGAATCGTCATAGTTACCAATTCAAGAATAACTTGTCAATAAAAGCCTACTTTTTTATAATGTACACTGTGAATACATCTCTTTAAATCTGCTATAATCAGTATTTTCATACAATGGATCAAATGACCACATGTAATGTGAAAGGTTTTGTTTGCATTGACAAATTCACAAATAATCATCACCCAGGTCTTCAGTTCTCCTCAGCTCTGTGGAGCATTTAAGTGTTTTTCAGCTCATTGTTTTGGTTTTAGAGCGAATCTTCCTGTTTTAGATCGGTCTCACTGCTTTGATCAACCTCAGATTCAGCATAAAAACTCTAAAACCACCTGTACACTACCTGCCCAGCTAGTCTGTAACAGAAGAGAGAACATGGTGGAGTATTTAGCAGTTAAAGAACCAGACATTTCTCTCAGGAGTTGGTGGAAACCAAAATGGAGCTAAAAGAAGAGTGAACATCAGACTTAAATTCATGAGGTCTGTTTGTGTGTCTCTGATATCATTATGGATCTGATTCCTACAGCGATAAACCTTTTCATTAAAGAGTAAGATTCTTTACTGTATGACCAGAAACGTTGCTATATATTTTACCTTGCAGAACAGTTGGTTTCTTTGTTATTGTGTGGAACTTTTACTTATGTAAAGGATCTGAATACTTATTCCACCTCTGAAAGTCATAAATTAACACAAACAAAGCAAGCAGTAATGTAGCAACTCCCATGTTCTGCAAGGTAAAATTAGTTTTTGTCAGTGGAGTCACATGGTTATGGTTTTTGGTTAAACATGGTCATTTTATCTAGGGTTTAAGAATCTGTACAGTAGACTGTACAATACCTTCTATCCCTAGAGCTGTAATTATCATTAGGAAAAATAAGGTAACAAGGATGAACAATATCATGACAATTTTCTTTGAGTAGCCAGCTCCAGTTTAGCACACCACAGTCAGGATACAGGCACAAATAAACGTCTAATACTATAGTGTGTGTGATTCCAGAAAATGCCTGCTTAGTACATCATGCCTGCCTTGTGTTATTATAATAAAATCATTTTTGATTGTATACACTTATTAAACTACATAAAGGACGCACACATCAGTTACACAAGCATCTGCATTGAGTCTTTTTGAATGTCATCATGCTATGGACATTGTCCTTCACTCCAATTGTTAGGCCAATGGCTAATTCACCAGAGTAAGAGACAGCATGACTCAGTTTTATTGCTCTAAATTAATAACCAAGATAGAATATCACCATCAGACAAAGTCATCTGTTTTCAAATCACTACAATTATTTGTTATTACAAAATTAAATTAGTTGGCTGTGTTAGAGAACTGCAGTCACACAGTGAGTCAGAGAGGAACACAGGCAGAAACAGATGAGAAAGACACAGGCACATATGTGTTATTGGTTCACTTTTGGCTGTTGAGGTTCAACAACATGCAGTTATCTGGTAATGTGAGTGAGCGAACAACATGCTGCTAGTATTACAGCAGATATGTCATCCTTATAATGAACAAAAGCAAATTCTCATTTAGAATTTTTCTATAGACATTAAGTGATGATAAACAAATGTAATATATTTGCTTGCCAATTTAAAAACTTCTATTGCGGACATGCAGAATCCAAACAGGCAGTCAAATCCTGGAGAGGCTGACATGTTGTACACGCCACAAGGAGACCGTGCTCTCACTAGAGTGTGCCACCTAATTGATCTTTAGCTGCATGAGAGGCATGAAGCTGTATCTTATTAAGGCAGCGAGCATGAAGGATAGATCTCTCTCATATCTGTGTTTTAATTGCCAGCTCTCCTTTATAATCAGATTAGCAGGAGAGAGCAGTGAAGAGGCAGATAAGACAAAGGAGTAATTGAATTAGAGGCAGAGGCAATGGGGAGCAGGGAGGGAGAGAGAACAGAAGAGGCTGTTTGTCAGAGAAGGGAAAAAAAAATCACACCAACTGGTTGTGTAGAGAAATCAAGAGTATTAGGAATTCAGAGGAAGAAAAAAAAGTGAAGTGGGTGAGAGATGTTCACTAATAGCCTCCCCTCTGATAACCACAGCGCACTGGCCAACTCGTAGTCTTGCCAGGTTTGCGTGACAGCGTTGGCTGGAGTTTGAGCATCATAATTCTGTTTATTGCAGGGTTATCGTTATGGCAACAGCTCTGTCCGCCTCTTGAGAAGATAGTGGTTATCAAACCCACTCATCATGCTGATGAAGGAATTGAGATATATCTGCCCTGGTCTGATCAGTAAGCAAAATAAAAGCTGCTTTGTTTTATCTGTGTGGAAGCAGGCTGAGTATCCATTGCAATAAACAGGTGGTATGGTGGCCTTCTGATCCACTGGAGGGTCATGAACTCACATGGATCGGTGCATGTACTATTTATGTGGGTGAATCTAGAGCTTGTGAACACACACAACTGATGTAGATAATGGCAGCCATTGTTTTTATGTGTTACAGAGGGTCTCAACCTGTCAGTGGGTGAGCACAGTAGGTTTAAAGATAAAAGTCAGTGAATCATGGCATCAAGATAGCAAACAATTCCCCCGAGTTGTCACAGTCAAAGGCCACATCATTTAGATAAGTGGCCTTTCAACCAGCCGACACAATGATTTGTGTGCAATAATTTCATGTACCAAAAAGCATAATTTCAAATAGTTAATGGCTGCATTTGTGTAGCACTTATCAAAACCGTTTTGGCCTCTCATTCACCCCTTCACACACAGATGGCAGCAAGCTACTATGCAGGAACAACTCAGGGTGTTTAGATGGGGATCAAACTGAATTAGACAGTGTGGTAAGCTCATATATGCTCTCTGAGGTACATCTATTTAAGCTCTCTCAACTGGAACACACACTGGGTGCATCATATATTGTAGCTTCTGGATGTCTTGCACCGCTGGTGTGTGTTGATATCCTATTAAAAAACATGCATGTTTGATTACTAAATAGCACTTAGAGCCCCCTCTCATACAAGAGTCAGAGTTGTAAAAGCTTTTGTAACTTTGATTGGCCAGGTGTGTGCAGGGTTTGAACTGCTCTCTCAAGTTCCCTTTATTTATTTTTCACACTTCTATAGCCGTCCATTCATCAGTCTTTTTCTGTATACAAACACCATCAATGTTGAGGACAGGCTGAATTATGATGTGAGCCCATATCAACATTTATATGATTCATTGTGTCAAGACTACAAAGACACAGAATTGTTGGAAGGAGTTCAAGGGAGGCAGTGCGATGCAGCCAAAGGAGTCTACGGTGGCAGGCATTTTGCATTGTCCTCGAGTGTGGCATTAGGGAGCATCCTGAACGCCTCTGTTTGTCATATAATTCATGGCAGAGGAGCAAGAGCAAGAATAAAAATGAACTTTTCTCCTTCGATTTGTCTTAGGCAACGCTTCCTCTTCGGTTGTTTACAGTCCGGGCTTTGTTCGGTGTGATTTGGCAGACCATAAACCAAAAGATGCTAAACTTCATCTATCATCTAAACCTAACCAGACGCATTTCATTGGTGGAGCTTGGTAGGAAGGGTTTGAGGACTGGCAGGAGGCTCTGCACATACAAAAAAGCCAGCCATTAGCTGCAGTGATGAACCTGTGTGCCAAGAATTACTTGAAATTAAATCTGCACTAACCAATATTTTTTATATTACAAATGGATCAAATGACTATCCCCAACAATAAACAGCAAACAAAGAAAGTTAGCAACATGCTGGAGCAGTTATAAAGTTAGATATTTCCCTCAGGATCTGGCGGGGACCGAAATCAGAACTAAAAAGGGAGTGAATGCTAGATGTACATATTTTCACATGGACAGAAACTTGACCCCAAATAAAGACAAATGTCTTCTAGATGTGTAAATAGGAAACTGTTTGCTAACACGTTAGCCATGTTGCTTTCACAAGAGCAGAGTGGCGCAGCGGAAGCGTGCTGGGCCCATAACCCAGAGGTCGATGGATCGAAACCATCCTCTGCTAACTGCTGGTGTCAAACATTGAGTCCATGCTTTCTCTATCTTTTTGCAAATTTCCCTGCTGTGGGACTAATAAAGAATTTTCTTGTTCGGTATTAGTGGGTCACATTGTTGTTTGCAGCTTGCTTAAATAAATCACAAATTTAGTGAAGTAAATTTGTTGTTTGCATTCACTTTTACAATTCAAAGAAGAAAGAAAATTGCTGAGTGCAGTAATTATTACTCACTAAGCAGAAAACAGGTGTCAAACCACAGCTGGTACATATCAATTTTCTTTTCAAAGTCAAGAGCAAAGGTGCTCGAGTAAGCTGGAAGACCCAAACAGGCATCTTGTCAACTCATTTAGACTGAGGCAGGTGTAAACAAATAGAGAAAAATTGAATTATATTTTTCAAAATAAAATGTCGCCAAAGCCAAATAGACTTTCTTCCTCACAGCCTTTTGCCAATGAAATGACATTTGTCCTTCCTCAAGTGCTGCACTCATATTCTCTGAGGTCTCTGTTTCCTCTGTTGCAGCAGGTAGCACAGTTCAATAATTCAAAATTAATTGGGAATTCTAACAGTATTTTCAAATATTGTGATAATGATAGAAATCCATGTCATCAGCCTGTATGGCTTTCTGAAAGCATACTGCCAGCACTGAGAGAGATGCAGAGTGGCACAGTAGTAGAAGCTGATGAGTTGCATGTCTGCTTTATTTTCAGATAATATAGATGCACAATTATATCTGTGTATCATCCTGTTAAATGTTTCTGTTTACTGCTTTATTTTGAAAAGCCCTGTCATTTTAGTTTGTGTGTCTCCCGCCCTTGATCATCCTCACCTACCTGCAATCACTTGCTTGCCCCTGGTGTTCCTGTCAGTCAACCCTGTGTATATATTCTCCCCCGTTTCTCGCCAGATTGTCTTTGTTGTACTTTTTGTGTTCATCACTTTCTAGCATTCTCCTCATGTTACACACCATGGTTTGTGATTCTGCCTTGTTTTTTGACTTTTGGATTTTTGCCCACTCCCTGCCTGTTGTTGTTTGCCTGTTCTGGCGTGTGTTGTTGTCCACCTTTCCATCCAGTGAAGACATTGCCTTTTTGAACTTTTCATCGTCTCCTGGGTATTTCTCTGCATTTCTTTTCTTCCACAGCTGTTACAGTTAGGTAGAGCTCAGAAATGGAAAACAAATCACAAAAGAAAATCACAAATATCCCTGGTCATTTTATAAACGTCAAAATAAGAAGGGATCTGTTCAAGTAAAAGTCTCAAAACGCAATCAGCATCGTAGATTTAGTGATTCATTAAGTGAACACCAGTCAGAACAGAAATGGTAAGAGCACTGGGTGAAATTCTCCAGACATACAAGAGTTTATCAGTCTATTCAACAAAATTATGTTGTGGTCTGCTGCAGCTTTAGTTAGGCCAGTGTTTAATTTCAGACATATAATCATTTGAAGTGTATCACTTCAAGACTCACAACAAACAGCATTCAGTTCCTTCTGGAGCTGTGATAAAGTCTCTGTTTACCACATGTAGAATTTTTAAACCCTGCAGCCCAGCAAATGATAAACAGAACACCGACATTCAGTATTATCACTTTATAAAGTTGATATGGCAAACATGTACCTATTCAAACATTCAACAGATATGAAGCATAATCACTGTCCTCTTTAGCTGTGTTTTGCTTTCCCCAACTCCTGACATATAAGATCTTGCTCTTCAGCTTCTATCAAGTTTAGAAACAAGATTAATGAGAACAGTGAGTGAACCACAACAGCAAAGTTTCGGGTCGTAAAACCAAAACAATGAACTACAAAATGTTAAATGTACAGCTGACAGGACCTGAAGAGTTCAGCGATAATTTCTTGTGGGTTTGCTATTACACATGATACGTTTCAACTTTTGTTTTCTTTACAAATGAGGTCTGTTTTGGTTTCAGCAACAAAATTCATTCATTCTCTGGGTGGGTGGCAGTGCATAGACACAATGTCTTTCTCTAATATGACCACTAGGTGGTGCTAAAGTCAGACATTTTCAAATCCAGCTTCTTTGGGGGACTGCAGGACAAGCTGAAAACACTGTATTTAAATATCACCTTAAAATTAGATGTTAGCAGACAGTTGCCTGTTTACCAATCCAGCAAAGTCATGAAAGAGGTTGGTGTCGTGAAACCTTGCATGTGCATAGTAGAAGTATAACTCGTGGAAAAAAGACGTTTTAAACTTTACTTCTGGGCAAGGTCACCAAACTTCACCGTCTTCAGTGTTTTGTTTTTTTCCCATTTTTTTTTTTTTCCATCAGACTTGACCGGTGTTTATGTACATGCAGATTCATGTCCTGGTGACCATTGAAAGCAGAGTAATAGCGTTCTCCACATTCATTTAGATAAGAGCTTGGTGTTGTTAAACTAAAATAACTGTCCGAGGGTGTTGCCAAGATGGCTGCTGAACAGTGAAACTTGCCTAGAGGGACTTTAATTTGCAGTGGGTTCATCATTCTAAGCTATCCCTTTCATATTTTACACAGTCAGTTGATTCATTGTTTACATGGAAATATAAATTGGTGCAGCTTTAAGTTTTCATTTACCTTCTAATTCAAATATTAAAACATAAGTAAAACCTACATGTATTCACACAGCATTATATTAAAAGAACCCCTGCAGACCTCTGAGCATATTAAAAGCAGAGGGAAGTCGACAGCCAGTGATAGATAAGATAGAAAGGAGCAGAGGGAGAAAAAGTAGAGAAGGCATGACAAAGGTCAAACACAGCACAGTGTATTTAACCCATGGCATGCACCTTCACCTGCGGAGCCACTAGGGAGACCCCATCATTGTCAAGGGCTGCGTCAAAGAGAGCAGTCAGCAGGGTACAGACGCTGCCCCTGGGCAAGCCCTGGCAGAAAAAAAATCAAACACACCCCAGCAGTGTGAGTAATCTCACGGCTAATGTCTAATATCTAATGGCCTTAATCAAAAGCCCCTGCTACGATACTCTCAGCACTGTGTTGATAAATCACAGCGTTAATGAAAAATGGGCCGTATCACAGCACAGAGCTGGTAGGCTGCGGCACAGTCCCATTTGTTAAAGCAGCTTCCTGTGGTTTTGGTGTCGGTTTAGTTTCTTCTCTTCTTCTCTCTTCTCTATTTCCCCCTCCATCTCCCATTTGTGTGAGCATCTCCCTCTCATTCGATTTAACCTCTCTTTGTCATCTGTTTTGACTTCTCTCCACCTTGTTTTGGCCTCTCATTTAGTCACCGGCTTCCTGTGGCTGCCTTTCTTCTTCTTTCACATCATCTCTGTGTTTTCATCCTCTTTTCTATCCCCAGCTTTTCTTTGCTAGGTAACGGCATCCTATTCTTTAATCCTCCCTCCTCTCTCCCCCCTTTCCTTTCTCTCATTTGTTTCCTTACACTGTGTGGTTGTTCCAGAGTCTCCCGTCTCCCTGCCTCGGTTTGCCTCTCTGTCTAATTTGTTAACCAGAGGTGTCGTGTTGCGTTCTGTTCTGTGGTCTTGGTGGGTAGGCTGCATGGTGAACAAAGCTGCTGTGAGGAGGTAATTAACTGCTCCTCATTTAGACAACAGGCTCAATCAGTGAGACAGAATGGCTTCATGTGGACTGGAATGCCAATTGCAGAGGCCTCAGGCACACACACACACGCACACACACAGGCATGAACACCTACTCAAACGACCTTCAGATGAACAGATAATGTAGAGTCTACACTCATGCTGATGATGTATAGATTTTTCTGAGTATGAGATGAGAACATTTGCCAGTGTGTGAAGCCTCTTTTTCTGGATTTAAAACTAGAAAGACTTTGCATTTAAGCTCATTAGCAGCTCCACATGGCAGCAACTGGTAACTGTAAGAAAACAGTTTGAACTACAAGTCCCAGACATCCTGAGGGGCAACATCGCTCATGTTTACAAACCTGGGTTTGTTTTTAGCCGAAAGATACCACAGGGATGGAAGGAGAGAAAAGAGATGGAGAGTCCAGCTTTGTGTAGATAGAGAAAAAAATGTGTGTTTGTTTTCGGAAAGCAATGGGAACAGGGTGGAGGGCAGTAGTCTCTGCCATGGCTCTTTAGCATGGCTGCTATGTATTTCCTGTATTTATATACAGAAAATCAGTTTAGCAAAAATATTTTTTGGTTTTCTCTATAGGCACCTGATAATTAAGGCAGATAATGTTGTCAAAGCACAGTGGCTCTACTGTCTTGTTCTTTGACTGATGTTGTTCCATCTTTTTGGTTGAACCACAACATTGGGGTTAGCCTTAAGGTCATTTTGTACATCTACATAGGATCAACATTGTAGTTCTATGTAGCCTACGCAACAGCCTGTAACTACACGTCATAGTGAAGCAGAATGCAAAAATCCAGACTGGTCTAGTTGGTCGGCTTGTACATGTGTCCCGGACAAGTACAGAAGACTCACCCTCCCATATACCGCACTCAGTCCAGTGGTCATACACATTATAGGTAGTACAGGTAAATAAAGCCAAGATCACAGCAACACTGTTGTCTTTAACTCGTATCTGTTGATTTTGTGGCTATTAAAAACTGGATTTTAGCAGAGCAGAGCTTGGAAATGGCTTGGAAGTGACTGCTGGTTAATGTAGTCTTAATGAACTCTGTTTCAGTCACAGTTGTATACTTGTTCCATTGTCTGACAACAGAAAAACATGTAAATGAGAACAGCTGTCCATTTTTTTTTTACCTTGTCTTAATAGAAGAATATTAGCAGTAAATAAAAATATTAACCCAAGAACACAGTAGATGGTACATTTTATTCAGCCCTGATGAGTTCCTGCAGGAATTCATTTCAGGCTATACACAGCTCCAACAACCTTCAGCAGTGAAGCAGAGCAGCCCTTTTTTCTGTCTGAGAGGCAAAACTCAGGGCAGTAAAAATATAAAGGCATTAATTAAATTAACTTTAATTAATGGGTGGAGATTATTGCCGTATATCATATGATGTAGGTAGTTTAGATGTAGGAGCTTGTAGTTTCCACAGTATCCACTCATATGGACTCCAGACAGACCGGTTGTTGCTGTAACAACAAATGAGGCTCAAAATACACAATAAACCTGAATCAGGAATTATACATACACTTTCTCTCTTGAGCCCACTTTCTCTCTCTTTGTGCACACACACACATACACACACAAATATAAGAAGAACATTCAATTTGTTCTGGTAAGATAATGTTGCCTTGAAAAATAGGATCAGGTAGAATTAAAATTTCAGGCACAAAAATAAATCCCAGCAAAATTCACCACCAGCTCCAGTTCCTCTTTCGTTAATCCAGTCTGGTGAATAATTTACTGATTTGGCTCTTCAAGACTTTTTATTTTCATTGGACTCACTCGCTCATGTCTCAAAATGTGATAATACAAAAAGTTATTCTGGAGTGTTTGTGATGCCTTGAAAAAATGTTTTTAACACCTTACAGCAGTTTCTATGTAATGTTTGTGTATGGGAAAAAAAGTTTTTTGGGTCATTGTGCATCATTCGACCTGTAATCCCAACTTAATCAAACTGTACATATGCATTAGTCCTTTGCTCCCCAGCCCAACCTCAGCCCTGCTGGACCTGTAGACTTTACATTGGGATGGTGTCACAAACATAAAAATTATGTTTTGGAGCTCTCTTAACCTTTTATTGAAACCTGGTTGAAAAAACACAAAGAGCTGCTACCGACCTTTACTGTAGTTCAAAGTGTCCTGTGAAAAGTTAAAGAGTCTATGGGGAAAATGGCTTTTAAGCTGCAGGGGATGCTTTTGTTGTAGCACCATGCACAGAAGCTGTTTGACTCGTCTCCAGTTGCCTTTGACTTCAGGCTTCTCTATTCCAGTTTACTAATCACTCAGTTACATGAATGATGAAAGAATGGGGAGGAGGAAACCAACCAACCCCTCAGACAGGTGAGTTAGTAGTAGTCAGTATAACGATTCATCAATGCTTAGGTGGGTGGTACATGTCAAAATAACATCCGGATAAATGTCAGGACCCAAGGTTTCCCAGCAGAACATTGTATTGTTACGAAATGATCAATGTTATTTGCTTCATCTGTCGTTGGTTTTTGTTGTGGCTGTTCGGTGTAAATGTAGGTGTTTGTGACGATTTTACTGAATAATATCTCATACAAACCAATTTTCAGACCTCACAAAAATAGATTTTCTTTTTATTTTGTGTCTCATCCTTGACTGAGGAGCTGAAAATTGCTTACAGTGGAACTGAAAAAAAAAAAAACATGCCTATACTAACTGCAGGTAGATACACAATCCTGCAGACAAACACCTGTAAGTGTATTTATTTTTTGTTTTACAATGTCCCAGCCACAGAGTGTCTGACTCTACACGTATACAAGAGGCCACTTGATGGATGCAGCAGTTATTTGGGTTACAAAGGTTCGCCTTTCTTTCCATATCTTTATACAGTCATCAGTCTCACACACTAAGGTCTGACCCATAACACGCAGTTATAAACCTGTACACACATGTGCAGTAAACACAAGAATCTTTATCAGTGTGTGTGCAAGCAGACTATCTGATGGAGAACTACAATCTACAGGCATGCATACAGAAACGCACACACAAAAATGGTTTATATGATGGAATATACACACACGCACACACTCAAACACACCTAACCATGCAGACACTCACAAACTAAAGCAATGTTTCCATCCCAGCAAAGGAAACACATTCTTTAAGATGATTCCACAAATTTGGCTGCTGTTCGTCCACACACACACACACACACACATATTGTCATTCCAATGGTCAACCTTCTACAGTTCCTCTGGGTTCTTCAGTATATGAAAGGCACAACACAGACAAATAAAACAGACAGATTTACATTATTTAATTTTCAGCTTGTGTAAATCTGACCCCAGCTGTTATTATTCATCAGTTTTTAAGGGAAAAAAAACACTTTTTACAGCTACTCTTTGTATCTAGGAGGAGTGGAGTTGTTTGGTTCCTTTCATTGACACACAAACAGATTAGAGCTATTTGATTCAGGTGAGATAAAAAATTGTAGTGACATTTACACAAATCAACAAACTTCAGAGCTGCAGTGAAACTGTACAGAACGGATAGACACAATAATGTGTGGTAATAACATCCATCCAATTCAAGTATGAAAGAAAAATGGTTTTAATGTCTGATGTGCAATAACTCAACACCATGAAGACATACAGTAAAGATACACCTTGTAAATGCATGATATAAAACTGCTTTGTGTTTTGTAGTGCAAACAAAGCACTAAATTTTACCCCGAGATGTGTCAGCAGAGACGTAAATAAACATAAAAACATGCTGATCATCACTGACTAACCCTCTGAGGAATCCCTCCATAATCAAAAAGCCCTTAAAATTTTGAGTGGTGTGTGTGAATCACTCCCACACTCACATTGGCCAGGCTGTGCTCTGTATCTGAACTGCATAACAAAGAGAATATAATGCTGTCAAGCCATCGCAAAGCAGAAAATACAAGGACACCTGTACCAACAGCTAATAGTATCTTTAGAGCAGAGAGAGAAGAAAAAATAGGTGAACTTAGTCCAAGGAATAAAATATAGAGGCTGCAGACAGGATGTCTGTAATGTACAACTAAAGATTTGTCTGAAAGTGTCACATGGTAGAAACTAAAATAGCCACCGTATGACTGTTACCCTCCAATTCCAGAGCAATCTTTAGATCAGACCAATTTTCTCAGCCACTTTCCAAGTGATCAACCACAGGGCAAAGTGCTGTTTTTCCAACATGACTCCTCTAAATGAAAGTCCCCGATGGACTGATTTAAGATACACAGCGAAAAAAGAGGTTCACAGATGTTTTAAGCCAGCTGATCTGCACTCATTCTACTCCTGACATCCACAGAATGTGCTACATTTCATATCTGATGTGCTTACAGGACCAAATTGAACCCAAAATGAAAACCTTAGTATCATCTGTTTACCCTCCATTTTAGTTTTAACTGCACTGAATTTATATTTGCCTAAAGCGACAAATGGGTCTAAAAAACTGTAGTATAGAATTAGATGAATGAGCTTAATAATCTATTTCATTAATGTCTTTAAAATGTAGTGTGAGATTTGTTCTAGGTAAAGAAATGATAACTTAGTCTTGTCCAATAGAGCATAGCAGCTAAAATAAAGAGTCTAAACTGGCAATTTATAACTCACTCACTACTGGAGGGGATTAACTCATTTTCCTGCAGTTAGTGGGAAAAAAGACATGGAGCTGTCTTTGCTAACAGGCTGTGTAAACAGGAGGTACTGCAAACGTCAGCATGAGCAGCTAGGAATTATAATAAGATCAAATTGGATGCTGATGTCAGAGGTCACGCTGCCCTCTCATATAAGCATAAACATAATACTTGGTTTCTAAGAAAACCTCTGTTACTTCCTCATTGGCTCATTGTGTGGTCCAATGACCTCTGTGTAAGGGATCCAACACATTTTTGCTGCCCCACCCTGCTCCCAGTTTCTATTACAGGGGCTGCAGTGGTGATTCAACAATTCTACTGGCATGTAATATACACTAAATAAAGTGGACATAAAAAAAGGAGGATCAGACAGGGAAACTCTTTCTAAGGTCGCTAGGAAACATTGTGCCAAAGTGGAAATGTTTGCATCTGAAAGCTTACTTTGTCCATGACAACTTCACTTTAAAAATGGATGGTTAACCTTTAACTGCTGGAGTCACGGATATGTTAAATCTTTACAGAAAAAAAGCCTTGCATCTATCATGAAAACAGTCTTTAAATACAGGAGGGAGAATAACTAAAGGAGTTTCTTTGAAACCATGGTGTCCAGAACAGCAGCAAAATCAGAAGGAAGAGGTGACATTTGTCTACATACTTGTCAGTGTGTGCAGAAATGATATGGTGAAGGCAGCGTGTCAGCTAACAAGGTTAACAACTAGCAAAGGATGGTTTTGAGTAAAGTAAGTAAATCTCCAGGGAAGTAATGCGCCAACGTGTATCTGAAAGTTTACCTCATCATGGTAATTTAAGCAAGATTACTGTGAAAACAGAGAGGGAAAGCATTTAGGGAGACTAGAGTGAAAGTCAAGAATTTATCACCTTTCACTTAACAGAACACACATTTAAGGCATTATCCAAGACGTTTCTTTTTTTTTTTAATTGACTTTTGAATGATATTTGCTCAGAGTAGTTTCCAACTGTCCAGAATCCAAAGATTTAAAGACTAGATGGAGATGAAGATGGCAGTGGTGGGATTCGAACCCACGCCTCCATAGAGACTGGAACCTAAATCCAGCGCCTTAGACCACTCGGCCACACTACCTCATGTTCTGAGTTGTCATTTGCTTGGACTAGTGTTGTTTCTGAAAGACAAGACAAAAAACAGACTCTAAGCACTCATTGTCCATAGCAATATCAGAAAGGAACAGAGGTACCATCCAGTGCTAAGTGACACAAGTAGCAGTTTCACAGTTGTCTCTGATTTGTTGAGCTGAATTTTTGAATCTTGAAGACTCAAATATTCACTTTGGGTACAACTGATATCCAGTATATGATCTGGAACTGAAACTGTTGTCACTCCCTTTTCAGTCAAAGGCTTTGCAGTGTCCAACATCAACCAATTCTTAAATATAGTAAAGACTTTTAAAGTACACTGCATTTGCACTTGCCAATGTTGGCAAAACAGTTAAAGACAAATGTCTGATTGGTAGCAGTTGGATTCAAATCCAAATCCATTAGAGTTTAAACAGGGTGTCTTAAACCACTTGACCATGCTAGATAGATATTGGCCCTCAATTGCTTGGATCAAGGTTCTGTCAGATCTTAACTTTAAAAAATAGAGCCCCCACAGGACTCCATGCTCGACAAAATATGCAATTAGCAGACGTGTTATGGCACAGCATGCTTCTACTGCACCACTCTATTCACAGTTTTCCTTCTGGGTGGAAGCACCTATATTCTGTTATTTGGGAGCTTATGCAGAATCATGTTGACTTGCTTAAAAGGGACCAGATTGGAAAAATCTCTTCCAGGGTAAGTATTTGCATTTGAAAGCTTACTTTCTCATAATAGCTTGTGAAATTCAGGGATTCATCATCTTCCAGTTCAGAGGATGCACAGTTAAGCCAGCACACAACATCTCTTTGATAGAGACTGGAGATTAAATCAAGCACCATAGACCACTCAGCCATACTACTACTCAATATGCAAAGCATTGTCTCTCTCAAGAGAAAGCAAAAAGACAGTACAGTCAGATTCTAAACACTCCATCACAGTCCAGGGCTAAGCGAGCGGTAGTTTCACAGTTGCCTTTACTTTGATGAGCAGTATTTCTAAATCATGAAAACAAACATCCACCTTTAACCTATGCTCATATCCAGTTCAGGATCACTGAAACATGTTGCAGCTGCATTTTTGATCAAACAGTTGGCAGCATCCAAATGTAATATATATCAAATTACCTAAATGCGTCACACAATCAAGTCTGCCCTCTAATGGCACGTATTGGAAACAGTGGGCTTTGAAATCACACATCTTGAAAAACTGAAGCCTTAATAGAGTGCCTTAAGTCAGACAGACACAAATAGTAACACTTCTGTCAACACCTATCAAAATTCTAATTATAATGAAGACAGTGCATATAAGGAAGAAACCAAAGTATCGTTAGTGAAGTGTCTTTTTTGTGTGCATAAGGTCCAGAGTTCTCTCTGTCTAAACAATTGTCTCATTGTAGTCTAGTGTAGCTGTGAGTGATGAGTGGAACTTTTATAGTCCAGTTTTGGGATACAACTCACATTCATGATTGCCTTTACACCATGAACATTTTTACTTTACAAATACTGTGCAAGTAAAAAATATTCTCTGTATATTAACATACATATTTTAACTTCTGTTCTTTGTATATATAAAATAAAAAAAATCTCTTCCAGGGTAAGTATTTGCATTTGAAAGCTTACTTTCTCATAATAGCTTGTGAAATTCAGGGATTCATCATCTTCCAGTTCAGAGGATGCACAGTTAAGCCAGCACACAACATCTCTTTGATAGAGACTGGAGATTAAATCAAGCACCATAGACCACTCAGCCATACTACTACTCAATATGCAAAGCATTGTCTCTCTCAAGAGAAAGCAAAAAGACAGTACAGTCAGATTCTAAACACTCCATCACAGTCCAGGGCTAAGCGAGCGGTAGTTTCACAGTTGCCTTTACTTTGATGAGCAGTATTTCTAAATCATGAAAACAAACATCCACCTTTAACCTATGCTCATATCCAGTTCAGGATCACTGAAACATGTTGCAGCTGCATTTTTGATCAAACAGTTGGCAGCATCCAAATGTAATATATATCAAATTACCTAAATGCGTCACACAATCAAGTCTGCCCTCTAATGGCACGTATTGGAAACAGTGGGCTTTGAAATCACACATCTTGAAAAACTGAAGCCTTAATAGAGTGCCTTAAGTCAGACAGACACAAATAGTAACACTTCTGTCAACACCTATCAAAATTCTAATTATAATGAAGACAGTGCATATAAGGAAGAAACCAAAGTATCGTTAGTGAAGTGTCTTTTTTGTGTGCATAAGGTCCAGAGTTCTCTCTGTCTAAACAATTGTCTCATTGTAGTCTAGTGTAGCTGTGAGTGATGAGTGGAACTTTTATAGTCCAGTTTTGGGATACAACTCACATTCATGATTGCCTTTACACCATGAACATTTTTACTTTACAAATACTGTGCAAGTAAAAAATATTCTCTGTATATTAACATACATATTTTAACTTCTGTTCTTTGTATATATAAAATAATTTAAGTCCGTTTTAACGGTAGCATAGAACTATTTGACATGCTATGGGTAAGCACTCAATGACAACTCCTTACCATTATGCTTTCTCTACTCTAGCTGTCGCTCAGTGAATGCTGGGATAGGTTCTAGCTGCCTGCACGTTTGAACAGGATAAGTGTTTTCAAAAACCAATGGATCAAAGTCATTTTTTCTTTCTTAAACTAAGTTTTGTATAACTTCTGCAGCTATGTCCAAACCTACGCTTTAGACCGTAGAGAGTCCATCTCTCATAAGAGAAAGGAGGAGGTCTGATCTCTGTGACCTTAAATTTTGAGTCTCACTTGTGAGACAGATTTTCATCTGCAGTTGTTGGGAGAGGAATAATAACTTTTCCACTTCCTCTAAAGCTCAGCTCGCATTGCTCTGTTAAACTCCATATGGGCTGAGAGGAGCTTGCAAAGGGCACTCCAGGGAGGAAATTAGTCATTGTCAAAGAGCTGTGATTTAAAACGCTGAAGTGGAATATTTCCTTGAATATAAAGCAGTGACCATCCTAGTCAAAAACAATATCGTTAATATTGGTTCCAAAGGTGAGTGGTCCTAATGCACTTTCATGGGCTTCTCTATCTCACCATAAGAAGTGCTGTATATGGGGAAAACACCGCATTGTTTATCTCAAAGCTGCTGCGTGCCTGAAAAGGTTGTCCATTTCAAACGGTTAATGCAGAAAAGAGCAATGAACATTGTTGCTGAATTACTGCATTTACTCTTGTCTGACCTCTGTTCTCTATCTGTCAAGCTCTCTTTAAGCAGTAAAGATTGGCAGATGTGAGGTGGGGATTAATGGTTATGACCTACAGTTTACACTGACAATACACTGACATCACCCTTCACCCAGTGTTCTTCTGTGCTTAACAGGAACCATGGGGTGATTTCACCTAATACATCCTGAAAAACTGAGTTATTCCATCCGTACCTCTCCCAAAAAGTTGATGTTCTAACGAGCACTTACCCACATCTACTGTAGCACCAGTAAACCTCTATTTTTTGTTCTCATTTACATATGAACTGTTGCTAAATTAATCTACATTCCATGTGGCTGTTTTTTTTTTCCTGTGCTAGTTTCGCTGCTCCTAAGAACGTCTGAATAAGTTTTCGAAAGTTTAATTCATGACCAAGAAAATATACAGTTGCTCAATCCAACCACATGGGTTTTACAGCTACAGCTTTAGTTGGTTTAGTTGGTTGCTTTTAGTGGCTAACTGATATTAGCAAAGTCTTGTTAAACAGACTGACATTACTGAGTGTCATTTAATGAAATCAACATAGAAGTGCATTCAAACTAGCACTCTTTTACACATGACAGTAAATTTTGTTTGTGTAAATTGTCTTAACTCTCTATCACAATATCAGTACAGTAAATTTGTATGGATGTTGCTCATGTGGGCACTGACATACATTTAACTCTATAATATAAATATAGCTCTAATAAATGTAACCCTATTGTTATTTATTAATTAGTTATGCATAGTATATGTGCAACAGTAACCATGTTATTTGAGAAATATTTTGAAAAAGCCATGTAAATAATTCTTCATGTTTGGTTGCTGATCATATTTTATCACTTTTGTATTGGTTTTGTCATAGACCATACACTTCAGCTCAGCATCTGTAGTCCTTATTGGTGTGTTACTGTGCTGTAAAATATCCTCTTTTGATATGTATTCAATACTGTTTATACAAATATTATTCTAATTGTCCTAATGCTTTTAAGCATTAAAATCTAGCTTTCCACTTAAATCTGACTTTCTTTCTTCTCTCCTCCTGACACCAGTATTGATACCTGAGGTTTAGACATGCACAAATGAACAGGTAGCCCCTGATTATATTGTAATTGTTTCTATTAATAACCCTACTTAATTCACTCTATTCAATTCAGCCACATTGTTTTAGACCCTTGATGAAAATAATAAAGTCAATCATTGTTTTGCATAATCATTAGCTCACTGTAAAAACACTTTCTTCTTCATTATAATTTACCAAAAATCAACATAAAATCAAGGAGCACTCATTACTTCACCTGCCTCATCACTGATTGAATGTCTTTGTGTACTGCTTGGGCTGTTTTTGTTTTTTGTTTGTTTGTGTGTTTTTTGCATTTATTGACTTTGTTTTCACTTTGCAGAATTTATTACCACAGCAGTGACTCATAATTTGGCAAAATATTTCCATCTGGGAATCATAAAAAAGATACTAATCTGTGGCTGTAGCTGGTGGGGCAAAGCACTGATTGAAACCATCTATAATCTACCAAGGCCTGAATGCAGGACCACAGCATGACCTCAGTTGAAATTTCAGGCTTTTAACAGAAACAGATTTGTAGAAAACAATCACCATCACCAAAAGCACAGAGCAAGACTGACTGGACTGTGAATCAATGGCTCTGACTCACAAAAAAAACATTCATTACCATCTGTAGACACTGGCACTGATTTCCTTTCTCTCATCTCGGGCCTGACCACAATTATTCCTCTGTATGACTTTGTTGTCTTGCCCAGTGAGATCTCTTCCTCTTCTCTCTCTTGGTCTCTCTTTCTGTAGTCCTGTCCAGTCATTTGTCTCTGTAGACAATCGTGCATTATCAAGTGCCAGCACCAAAATAAATCTAAGCCAGATTTTCACTGCGTCATTAACCTCAAACAAGCATCAATGTGGTATAATTATGGAAACACGCAAAAGCTAAAATTAAACATTGGAAGCTTGAATTATATTTTCTGGAACCTCTCACGTATCATTAGCCATAAATACCAAGAAAGCGTTTCAGTTTTTGATATATTTATATATTTAGATTTACAACAATCTGCTGCTATTACATCCCAGCTTCATCACAATAAAGACTATACCCAAGCTTAACAAGACAGAATTATAGGTTGTTACTGAAAGGGTAGGTTCACATATTTTCCACTTACATTGTAATTTGTTTTAATTGGTGTAATTGTTCTTCCTATTCATACTGGCCTTAGAGATCCTTTACTGGCTCTTGTCCAGTGCAAAATCCACAGTCCATGTTCCCTGCAGAAGTGCATTCCCAAATCCAGGCCCAAATTCTGCCTAAGCTAATATAAGGCTTCTATTCAATTTAGACATAGCCACTTGCTGTGTCTAATTGAGACTGGACCTCAGTATTTGCTTCAGCTGAACTTTAACATGCAGGACTGTGGATTTTGTCCCCCATCTTTTACAGTGTAGTGCAAATGAAATCTCTTTAAGCACAGTATGGGCAGTCTCCAGTCACACTTTGAGCCTATCACCGGGATTTGAGTATTCGATTAAGGTAGTCTTGAAAAAAATCTGAATTTGATTTTTTTAAAAAAGTTTTCTTGTTCCTCAAAAACTGTATGAATATTTGAGGCAATAATGGACACTAAAAGCCAAAGGTAAACTTTTAGCCACATTAACATTTCTAGGGATTACAACATTGTGCTTCATAGGTGTGAATGTGAGTGTGACTGGCTATATATGTCAGCCCTGCGATGTACTGGCGATCCGTACAGGGTGTACCCCGCCTCTCGCCCAATGACAGCTGAGATAGTTTCCAGCCCCCCCACGACCCTTAATGAATAAGCGGTATAGATAATGAATGAATGAATGAATGAATGAATGAATGAATGAATACATAAACAACACTGGGCTTAACAAATGGATGGATTGCTTTGAAATTTTGTACAGACCTTCATGGTCCCCAGAGGATGAATCCTACTGATGTTGGTGACCACTTGAGCTCTCCTCTACCACCACTTCTGTGGTGACATTTGAGGTTTTCATTGAAATTTCTCCTCATCTGCATATTAGCATTGTCATGGTGAGGATGTCAATATGACTGATGCTAGCATTTACCCCACCAAACCACTGTCCCAAAGCCTAATAGAGCTTTATCATCTCCACTTGCATCAGAGTTTTAACTGTTAATTGCAAAATAAAACATGATCTAATTTGGCTACGTACATTTGCTAATATAGTGCTCTGTAACAAATCTGAACAGGTTTGACTCAGGCCTGTCCCTGAAGTCGCAAGCCCCCCCCAAGAGGAATCTCCTGAAACCACATCTACATGCTAATGCTGGAGGAGGCTGGAGGTAGAGGGAGTTAGGGAATTGTCTAATACAACAGCTCTGCAACACATCTTACCTTCATGGAGGTTATAATGTTCAGTTAGAGAGGTGCTGATTCAGCTGCATGGTCATTTTGGAGGCTGCAGTCTGTGGTGCTCTGGGTGGTACATGGAACATATGATGAAGCCTGCATCTGTGGCTGCTTGAACTACTGTGATGATCAATCTGTGGAGGCTAATCACTTAAAAACTCACAGTGCGTAACAATACATCAAACCTTCTCCCTGGCACACACACACACACACACAGAAGTGCACTTAAGCACGCTATTCTCCTCTTAAATAACTCTCCTCTATCATCATCTGCTCTGTTTTTCCTCCTAAGTTTTAAACCCCCTCGTTAGCTTGAGATGGTCTCTTAAATCCTCCATGATGGAGGAATATATTCTCTGCTTTCAACTTATCCCCAGGGATGAGACAGAGAGAACGGCTGGATAGACAGACAGGACAGACTGAATGAATTAGTGGAGGCCACAAAGTTTTATATCTCCCCTGTGGACAGCCAGGGTGATCGAATGGACTGATGGAGAGATGGATGGGGAGGTGTAAGGGAGGAAGTGAGAGGGCTGGAGTCCTCTGAATGAGTGATTGGTTAAGAGATCGATGACTGAATCAAAAAGGAGGAGTAAGAGGGCGGTCCATAATGTTAATTTTCACCTTTTGTTTTGTTATTATCCTGTAGGATTTCCATTCATCTATGCTCTTAAGCCGGATCTCACACAACACGCACAAACAGTTCACACACCAGAATATTCAGTTCATTCCACCCATACTTGGTAATAAAACCACATCACAATGCAGACAGCAACATCACACTTTCAGTCAGTCACACACATCTGGGAAATTTACCAGTCAGACAGTGTAGGAGGAACAAACAGTCAATATCACATACTTTTGGATGAGCAGGCATCAAATGAAGCAGATCCATGAATCAACATTGAACCTTCACCGGCACCACACTCACAAGCACAACCTGCAGTTTGCTTTGGGCAGTCAGCAAATGAGTTGCAGAATCAAGAGCATAAATGTTGAGAGCTCTTACTGAAAACACTCCCTGTGTTAAGGATTAGGTTTAAGTTTTGAAGAAATTGGTGCGGTGGTCAACTTTAGCTAAGATGCAGTTTTACAGAACATCAATAGGATGTTCTCTGCAGCTCAGTAATGATTTTTGTAATGAAATGGAGCGATTTGCCTTTTTTCTCTCAGCCTTGTTTTCTTAACTCAGCTGAGGATATCCTGCAGCTGCTTAAATTCTTTTTGGAAGACAAATGAGTATTTTTGCCACTTCTCTAAAGGAATTTCTCCTTGAGTCTCACATTAAAATGTGTCAAAGCACTCCTGCACGTTTATCATTGTTCAGCAAAACTCGGAACGATCAACTTGTCAGTTACTTTTTCCATTAATCTATTATAATGGTTTGATTCCAAAATATTACAAAATAGTGAACAATACCTCTCACAATTTACTGATGCCCAAGGTGACACCTTCACATTGCTTGTTTTATCAGGCCAAAAGTCCAAATTCCAAGTTTAAAATCATATAAAAAGAGAAAAGCACATTTATTTTTTTTAACATGGAAGTAGCTGGAACAAGATATTTGATGTCTTTGTTAGAATAAAATACTCAAAAAATAAATTGTCCAAATAGTTGTTGATTAATTTTCAGTTTTTGTCATTGGTACAGCTCTTTACAACATTGTTTCTATGTTTACCCATTCGTTTCCCTTAAGTCCTACAGTAACTTCCACAATCATATACTGTATGTGATTGTACTTAATCACATAGTAGCATCTTTGGCTTCCACAGTACCATGGTGATGTTTGGTCCTATGTGTCTGTGTGTTTCATCAGATTCTTTTGAATACGCAACTAGTTGTTGTGTCATTTCATTTCATTTTATTTCCTATACTGTGAATTTTCTACATTTATTACTTCTTAGCTTATATTTGCATATTCTATTTTATACTTAGTTAGTTATTTATTCTGTAATTGGCTTGCACCGGGACCAGAGTATCCTATTTCGTTTCACCTCATGTTCACATGTGTTGGAATGACAATAAAGCTCCTTGAATCCTTGAATCCTTGAGTCAAGACTAATAAATGACAGCGGCTTCATCCTCACACTGCAGGTGACCCATGGTGGCGATGACCTAATTTACACTATGGGGCTCCATGCTGCATAAATGTGTATGTTAATGAAGATAAAATGATTTTTGGTAAAACTTGTTAATGTTCCCATATATGAAGCTTATATTGTCACTCTGCATGTGATAAAGTATTTACTATACTAATTAATATATCAATTAGCTTAATTAATGACCTCATTACAACAGCTGTTTGTGTTTAATATATCATACTGATTGGAACAGCCCATTAGGCAGCTGAACCATCTGTTTTGAGTGTATCAGCAAGCAAATCTGTTGTTTAACTTGTAGACAGCTTTAAATCTGCTGCCAGGTATGTCACAGAAAAGAAGCTCTACTTCAACTACTAACTTTAGGAACAGAAACAGAAACAGCCTGGTTAAAGACAGGTTTGATGCATTTCCATCCTCAACTATTCTGTTTATTTTTAAACTTTTGGTAAGGTGTGACTGGCAGTGTAAATGGTGGTGGTTAGAAATCTCCATTTAGATCGAGAGGGGAAAGGTTAAAAACAAATAAAAGGGGCAGCATTAGTCATGCCTTGTCATATATACTGTTGGTAATAAAAAAGTGTTAGCAAAGTTTTAGCAACTTCATATACTACTACATCAAGAATAATATAATAGTACAGAGGTCCTGCTGCATGGTGCCTCTGCTCTGCTACATAAAAGCCAAGGGGTGCTGATAGCCAAATTAATATGAAGAGACAAGTTATCCACCACCACCAACTGCAGCCTCAAAAATGAATGCGTTAAACTAATTCCTTTATGATGCTGCCAACAAAAACTTCACAAGGGGAAGAAAATAATATCTCCTCACACAGTGTATGCCATATTCTCAAAATGTCAAGCACACATAAATTACTAAATGTTACCTGCAGGTGTTGAGTTATTGTGTTTTTGACACAGTTTAAACAGAAAATGAACATAACTTCACAAAAGTGAGATTTGCTATTGCTGCTGCTGCTTGTCAGGTGTCCTATACTTTTCTAAAAGTTTCCAGTGAGGGGAAAGTCATTACTGTTTTACTGTTACAGAGCGTGAAGAAGTTTCTATATATTTGAAAAATCTAATTCATGTCTGATGACTTTCTCAGTGTTTACACAAACATGGTGCTGACTAAGCTCTTTCTTTTTCTATAGTTTAAAATGAGGGCATCAGTCTACCTTGTTCTTTAAGATGTGTCTTAAAGATGTAGCATCCCTGCCTCACTTGCCGCATGCAGTTCCTTTCAGCTGCACAGAGCGTTTTAGCATATTTTAGCTCATTGTTTCAACAAACATGAATGTGATGTTTAGCTTACTAAAGATTAACTGATTTTCACATTTTATGTTAATCATGCCTCCAAAGTCATAAATACCCTTGTAGCTGCATCCAGAAACTGTATGTTACATCTTTCTGCTTTGTTTCCAAATACAGAGTATAAAACTTATCAATCATGGTGTGGAGCAAAAACTACCATGATGGAAAAATAAAAAGCCTGTACACTAACTGCCATAATGCGTTGCTTTGACTTTTCTCCTACAGTGACAGAGATGTAAATTACAATTACATTAACTTTCACTGCACAGACTACACTGAATGCATGTGGTTGTGTATTTTTGCAGGCAAAATAAAAAGACACACTCATATGGTGCTTTTCTGTTTACACAAATGTGCCCCTACTCACTTTCCTCACAGCTCCACATGCACACAAACTGTTCTGTGGACTCCAAGTACTAAGTTTTGATCAGCATTTACTGATGAAATTAAATCACTGCCACAATTCTGGTCACATTGTTCCAGGGGCCTGTAAAAATGATCCTTATCCTCCAATTCGATTTACAGTGTCACTGCTACATTCTCCCTTCACTCTACTGTACTCCACACACACTCACAAACATATTCACTAATGTTTTCTCGCTAAAGCCATATGCCATGAAATTATTAAATTATAGCAAAAAGACCTGGAGGACATTATGGTCATTCTGGCTTTGGCCATGTCCCAAAATGATTTTTTTTTTTTTTTTTTAACTTTGTGCTTGACTTGTTTCTGCTGAAAACCACCCTCTGCTCTCATTGAGTATTGGCCTGACTGCACAGCATTACCGCCACAGAGGACAAAATGTCACTCAAGTGTTTGTGTCCCAGCTGAAAACACAAGCAGACACCTGTTCAGGCTCCATAAAACTAACTCCCTGTGAAAATCCTGATGGTTTACCTTTGAGCCACTATTACTGTGGTTCTCTTCTTCACAGATTTTATGAGTAATCTGACTGGTTCCGTTTCCTCCTTCTCTCTCAGGGATTCTCTGACAGGACATGTACATATTTGTTATGTACTAATCTAACACAGATTTCATGGCTAATGAACCTCCTCTCTCTCCCCCTTCCTCTCTGCTTACTTCCCAATCCTTCTCTGTCTGTTTTGGGGTCTTGTAGGATCTCACTTACTTATTGTTGGATCAGCACGTGTTTCTGTGTGTGTCTCAGAGGCTTTTAACAAAGCTTGTACCGTATTTTCTTCAGTAATAATCCACTAGACAGCATTATGGTTTCTAGTGTAGAGGCCAGTATACTAGGCCTCTCTTGTCACATATGCTCAGGAGCTTTAATGATATGCTTTGATTCTCTTAGACAGCAATGCAGCAAAAAGTGGCCGTGAACACAAAGAACACAGCCAAAAGTAGCAGGTATCACATTAATGCAGCAAAATGTAGCAAAGGATAACATAAAAAAATACCCTGAAGTAGTGAGAGAAGGGGAAATGGCCCAGTGAGGTAGAATGTTAAACCAGCCTGTAGTCTGAATGTCCTGCTGGTTCAAAAAACAAAGAAACATTATGTGTAAAACAAATGGCAGTGTGCCTCATGATATAAAGTTCTGAGAGCTAGTGGTGCAATAGAAATGGGAGAAACGCAGACACTCAGTGCTGAAATGTTTGTAGTTTGACCAAACGGTCTTAATTCAACGTGCAATTACAAGCAACACCAACAAGCATGAGAAATTAACACTATAATACATATATAGGGATATAATATTAGGAATTTGGCTGAAATAGAAACAACAAAAACTGCTGCTGGTGGTGGTAACTGGTAAGAGAAGTAATAAAGGCAACTTAGCCTTGGCAAATGCAGAAACTTAATGAGAAATAAGTGTAAAAAATGCAGCTTTATTCTTCCCGGCTGCAGCCTTGATAAATGCTGTTGTAACAAGAAATAAAATCTATCCATGAATTTCTTAATCTATAACGCTTATCCTTAAGGGTCGCGAGCTGGAACCAATTCCAGCTGACACGGAGTGAGAAGCAGGGTACACCCTGGGCAGATCACCACTTGATCACAGAGCCAACATATAGAGACAACCAACCATACACACCCACATTGACACCTACAGGCTGTTTAGAGTTGCCAGTTAACCTGCATGTCTTTGGACTGTGGGAGGAAGCCGGAGTACCTGGAGGGAACCCATACAGGCTCAGGAAGAACATGCTCCACACAGCAAAGCCCCAGAAGAACCGGCCCTTTCCAATCGCAGCTCACTGTAGCATCCAGACCGCTCTGGGGAAGTGGTGATGCTCAGAGGGCATAATATAACCTCTTGTAAACGCAACAGTGGCTGAAGCTCCTGGCACCACCTCACCACCACCTGCTCCCAGTAAGAAATCTCATTAGGCAGCAGAGGAAACTTACACTTTACCCCTTTTAAGTCTGGGGACAAGAATAAAAGTAAAGGATTTTTACTTTATCTTTAACTTGAGTCCAGAATGTTATCTCTATCAGCTGAATATGTGCCCTGATTTATATTGTCTCCCCATATACGTATCTTATCTCTAGTAGAAGTATTTATTTAAATGCTCTCAGGATGTCTAAAAAGCTGTGTGCTCCAATAAAACAGACACACACAGTCAAAGTTTGACCTGCACATCACCAGAGCAGTGTTTAGTGGGAATATATTGTGGATGAGATCAGGGTTGCAGAGAGGAAACAAACACTGTGTCCTGCTTTGATAATGACATTGAAGTCTGTTTTACAGGACCTCACACCTTAGTCAATAGCTGACTTGTGTAACTGATTCAAAAGCACCTGCTAGCAAAGTTATGGACCTCCAACTTTGTTAACTATTGTTTATGGACAAAAGAGCTGCAGCACCAGCCCTGGTGACCTGTTCCTGCATGCAGCAGTTCATTGAATCAGCTCCTTTGTGCAGTCACGTATCGCAGTACACAAAGAGCTGCTCCTAGACTTAAGATTTCTTCCAGACTTGACAGCCAAGCTGAACAAGAGACGCGGCACACATGATCAGCACTGTCAGTGCAGTCAAGGCAAAGGTGGGTCTGTGGACCTCACAACAGAGAAACGGGAGACTGATGCACTTCCCCAAGTTGGAGAGGCTGGAACAGAATGAGAAGTTTCTCCGGTTTATTTCTGTCTGCTCTGGATGGAACGGAGGAGGATGTCAAATTCAGCTCAAACAGGTTCAGTTTGATACCAAAGAAGGATTTGCTTCAAAATGATTGACCTGCAAGGTGATGAAATGAAATCAAAGCATAAGATTTGCCTGGCCTGACTGACAGACACCTGGCTGACTGTGTAAGACTTGGTGACGGTAAACATAACTACAGAAAGTTTACTGCAGTCACAGCTGAGTTTGAGGGATTTTACCATAGTTAAAATGAAATACCATGCTGTTCTTTATTTTCCTTTTTGTAATTTATTTCCTGTTTTTTCATGTCATCATCATTTTTTTGTCCGCATGGATCATTCTTTTTTTTCTTCCCATTGTTTCGATACAATGTGACATTGCATTTGATAAATTACAGTCACTGAAGGATAAGGCTGGTGATATTCTTTATTTTTGTTACTGTCAACAAATGAAAAGCACCAAACCATCCGTCTTTTGATGCTTTCCAACTTCTGAAGAGAAAGAATTAACATTTTTTACATTAGAGTTTTATACTTCTTCTAAAGGATTTATAGTTTTTCAGCTTTATCAGCAGCTTCATGTTTGAAATAAACTAAACACATTTTTAAGTTTCTGTGTGAAAGCTGCAACATTCTTTGGAGGCAGGTCATCTAGCCAGCTCTATCTCTAACTAGCACAAAGATTCAACCTTCTTGTATATTTTACATATTTGAGCTGTGTTTGAACACATTCTGTAAAACTCCCTGACTGGGCCCAGACTGGGATAATAGTTTCTTCTGAGATTCAAACGTATAACATGTTTTGTTTAATTTTGTTTACCATCTATGTCAATAACTAACTGTTTAGTTTTACTACTACTACACACAAGTTCTGCACCTTTGGAATATTTGTTTTGTAGCTCACATTTTTATTTCATATTTCTTGCATATGTGTCTCCGGCTTTGGATTGTATAAATAAGTGTTGTGCTATTTATTAGTTTTTAAAAGCACAGTAAGGGTAATTGTGTTAGTATGACAAGCTGAAGTTGGCCCTGTGACAAAACACGATAGATTAAAGAACGTTCTTCTGGCTAGTGTTGCTGAGATATTTCTTTCAGATTGGTCTTTTGTTATTTGAGCACCTGGTTGGCTGGTGAAGTGGTGACAACACACTCTCCCCAAAAATACATTCTGACTTCCCCAGTCTGTCAGATGCTTTCAGCCCATTTGTTCCTACTGACATAAATCTTTAAAAAATGATAAATTCCTAAGTAGCTGTGCACTGTAGTTTTTAGCAAATGTGACTCAGACAGGAGGAAATGGTATATTTTGGAGGGACTATTTCCAGCTGTGGATGAATACTCAGTCGCTGCTCTGGTGAGTATTTACAGCAGTGAGACAATGTATGTTGGATTGAGTCACGATAAATTAGTGTCTATCTATTCTCCTCTCTTCCACTCTACTATACTCTCTAATGTCACCACAGTTTCCTCTCTTCTTCTGCCCGTGGGCCCCCCGGTACCCTCCTCCCCTCTCACTCTCATCTGTCCCACCTCCCATGTGTCAGTGTGTTCCTGAGTACGCCACTCAGGGATATATTAGGTCTGTTAAATGCAAAGTGATACAGACACGAAGAGAGGGATATAAAACAGTACTAGGATGGATAAGGGGGGGATAAGGAGGAGGAACTGAAGGTAAGAAACGATGAATGTATAAAAGAGAATTAAAGGAAACAAGGAAAGAGAATTGAGCTGTTGTAGTCATTCTTTTCTTTTAGAGTACCATTTCATCCAATACTCTGAGCATGCGTGTGTCCACACTGGCAATGTAGCTGTTTCTTTGTGTCTCGTGGGCCTTCTTTAAAGTGATTCATGTTTCAGGCTTTAGAGGCAATATTCACTGTACCATCAGCTCTCCTCTGTTCTCTTTTCCTTCCCTATTCACTGCTGACTTTGGTTGAAAAAGCTCCCTTGTTCCCTATAATGCAAGGCTCAAACCAGCCAGGTCATATTTTTTTGAAGTGATACAAATACTGTACATTTCTCACCACAATAAAAACACATGACACTGTAATAGCTTATTTGAAATTATTGATGAAGGCCCAAGTCTAAAGACAACTTTTATTCTTTATTCAACATTTTTTATTTATATCTCCCTCCTGTGCAGTCTGTTTGAGACTTTATCTGCTCTCTGTTAGCTATCTGTTCTGTGCTACCACCAACAAAAGTAGAAGCTTTACCCTCTCAGTGATTGAGAATATTTTGACTTGTGTGAACTTGGGTTAAGTCACATATACAGTTGGCCTGTATATGGATCATGACCTACAACAGTGTAGGTCCTTAATTAGTATTTATGAGTTTCATCCTCATGGGCATGTAGAGTTTTACTTTAGAGTTAATTACATTACAGCCATATTCTATCTGAATATACAAACAGTGATTGCAACCCTTATAAGTATGCTAGCAATGCTAACAATATTGTTAGACATATACAGACAGGTGCATATGTCTGTATATGTCTAGAATGGACTCTGCTAAATCAAAAGGGGACCACCAGAAGCACCCCAGTAGAACTTCCATCAAGTGACTGGGCAGTCATAATTTACACTATCATCATTTCACAGGAATCAGCAATTACCACAAAACACTGAACACCTTAAGGTCTCTGTTTGTACATTCTGAAGATGACAACACCCTAGGGAGAAAAACTGGAGTGGTACAGTGCTTCGAGCGAACACTACAACATCCCCCATACACAACCACTTATTATCACTAGACTGAAGTTCCATACTTGGTTCATGATAACTGAGCCAACTTTACCTCTTTAAAGAGGACGGTGAGTAAGTGGACCTTTAATTGAGACTGTTTGGTCAAACTACTGTTCCCATTGTCAAGAATGAACTTAAACACAAATAATGTTGCAAATAATAATGAATTAAGATTGGGATCTGGGAGTTTAGAGGCCATTTTGCAACACTGTTTTGGTGGATAAGTGCCAAGTAATATCCAAATGAATTCCAGGACGTGAGGTTTCCCGGCAGAGTACTGTATTGCAATGGGATAATACATTCAAATATTTTGAAAACGTTGGACAGATGGTACAACTAATTGCAATGACAATGATCCATCACTTAGATGTGAAACAATGCCATTCACATCTGCTCCCTTTACTACAGTATATACTAGATCTAGAAATATGCCTAAAAAGCACTCATTTTGCCAATGCACACACCAGCCAACAGTTTTATACTATATGTGCTGTATCCCATCACTTGACAGCCAGCTGAATGTATCAGTATGATGGCTCTCGGGGATTCACACAGTATTGGCTGCTGCTATTTTATTTCAGCAGCTTTTTCAGAGCCAGATACCTAAATCACTATGCTCAGGTAGCTACATGCACTATGTCTGACATGAATTTGGTTTGATGTGCCACGAATGACTTCATTTCATTCTCAGTCCTCTGAAAGTGAGAGTCTTCACAAAATTGAAATACTGAAGGGCATTAGTGTGTCACATCCAGCGTGTGAAGAATAACTTTGCGTGCGGTGCAATATTGAATGGACTAGATGGAATTCAATTATAAAACAGAGCTGACCCTAGAATGTATAGAGTAAACTCTTTAGCCGCTGTGCACGTGTCAGTGTGGACTGTCATTCATCACCAGAGGAGTAAAGAGGATGCATGGGGTTCAAGTGATGTTAACAAATTAAAATTTCAATTACCCATCTTTGATGTGTGTGTATGTGTGTCTTGGTATCTTTCTCTTTATAGAAACAAGCCTTTTTTCCACATTAATCCTAAAATTTACTAATTTTTAATTCAGTTTGACCTCAGCAATTTAAATCTCCAAAAAATATTTATGTTAAACATAAATAATGTGTTGCTTGGGTCAAATGTTTAATCATGTCATTTTGAAGGCCAGTTTAAAGCCAGCTTGACTCAGGACCTGCACACAAAAGCTCCATTCACATCTTTTGTTGAACATCAAAAAACCTCACAGACCATGATGGATTCTCATCAGGTCAGACTCGTCAATATAACCATGACACGTTGTCTTATTATTCACAGAGTGAGATTGACAGAGAGATTCTGACTTAATGCTAGATAATTCCCAGTCATGGAGAAATGCACTTTTTTTTTTTTTTATTTACATGTGCCAAAATAATTTCTCATGTCAGGCTTTTGCTCTATGAAGCTTCTTTACTTTCTCTTCCTTCTTGCACCTAAATCCCTGTCAACTGTGGTGACGGGATAACACAGCAAGGGTCAAACTGACATTATTTCATGCGTTCATTTCTACTTGGTCTGTAGTTAGATTACATCTTCAAGTGTTTTGTATTCTGTTGAACTTACAAGCCAAGAGCTACTGAGTGTGGATGTTAGGGACTGCTATCATGGATTCTGTGTTTCATCAGTGCAAGTTTGGTTTCTTTGAGTTACTCTTACTCAGTTCTTTTAGGTTGAAGACAAAGTTTACAGTTTACACATTTACAGCTTTTGGGACCATGTTTGTTCATGTCTCATTTTAATAGGAAAAAAGTTAAGGGCCTGTCCACAGTGGCTGAAAAAGGAGCACCTCATATGGATACAGACATTTTGATAAAATAACATTCTGTCCATAAAATTTGTGGACAGGACAGACAAGTCAGATTAGGTAACAAAAAATCCTGGCATTCAAGCAAATGAACAGATTGACAAACACAAGACAAGGTTTGGATTTGTTCCTTTTCCTTTGCTCTTGGCATCTCCCTCAATATTAAGCACCTTTTTGGATGTTCTTTTTCAAATGTTTCCCAGGTACAACTCACCCCCACAGTGTGCTCCCTTGCTGTCATGTTTTACCATCCTCTCACTTTAGTTGACAGAAAACGAAGGGTAGCAGGCTGCCCACCTGTTGATGTTTTCTTAACTAATATTCTGTCTGGTAATATATTGATCCTCCAGATGGCCACTATATTATGTGCAGTGTTGCAAGGTATTAAATTAAAAAAAAAAAAAAAATCATTTTTGACGGAATCAAATTTTCACATTTTTTTCTGGAAACTGAATCTTAGCAGTGAGGCCAAGTCATTTGAGGTGCTGGGTTTAGGCTCTGGTCTCAACTGAAGCCTGGTTTCAAATCCCACCACTGCCATCTTGGTTTCTGTGTAATTATAATACCTGGCCACAATCTCAAAACTAGGACAGGAACCTCAAAACTCCAGAGATTTCATGTGTATATTCATATCTTAATAGTCTGTACCAGGAGTAGGATGGCAAAGCACTCCTTTCTTCTGCTATGCTTGTCTATCAGTATTTTCAGGATATCTCCACTCAATGCCTTATGACAAAGTAAGTTTTCTAATTATAAGTCTTCCACAATGGTACATTGCTTTTCAGTAGATTTAAATGCTGCTGCCATAACGTAGAGGTCAATGGAATGAAACTATCCCCTGCTACTGCAGATACCAGCAGGTCTCTACGTCCTCTCCATCTAACCCAACCATATCCATATTGGCAGTTGTATTTTTAAAGTCTTAAATATGTTTAAGAGTTGGTTGATGTTGGACACTGCAAAGCCTTTGACTGAAAATGGAGTGACAATGTTTTTCCACATCATATACTGGATATCAGTGGTAGCCAAGATGAATATTTGAGTCTTCAAGATTCAAAAATTCAGCTCAACAAAGCAGAGACAAATGTGAAACTGCTATTCATATCTCTTACAGCTGGATGTTATTTCTGTTCCTTGTTGATATCACTATGGACAATGAGTTCTTATAATCTGATTGTGTTTTATTTTTTCTACAGCTGGTCTTTGCAGCAGATGGTGAGGTAGTGTGGCCGAGTGGTCTAAGGCGCTGGATTTAGGCTCCAGTCTCTATGGAGGCGTGGGTTCAAATCCCACCACTGCCATGTCTTTACCTACAGTACTTGGAACATCTGGCCCCAGTCTTGGCTTTGAAGCAGAGAAGTAGGAAAGCTTGTCTGAACAGATGTCATTCATAATGGTTTGATGTTGTGGTCTCTTAACAGGAAGGTGCTGAATTCCTGACTTAGATTCATGTAAGTGCTTCTCTCTTCTATCTTTCAAGAATGAACTTCCTCAAGTTATCATGATGATGTAAGCTTTCAGATACAACTGTTTCTATGTTCACATGTTGGTGCATTGCTTCCCTGTAGACTTACCCAGAAAGACAGTTTGAAAACCTGGTTCTTCCCTTTGCAAGTCCACTCCATTTAGTTTGTAGTCCAGAGGCACTTACATATAGAAAAATGTTTAAAGCAGAGAAAATGAGTGTCAACCCAAGACCTAAGAGCAGAGTGGCGCAGCGGAAGCGTGCTGGGCCCATAACCCAGAGGTCGATGGATCGAAACCATCCTCTGCTAACTGTGTACATTTTCAAACAAGCAGTCATGCAAGTGCTCTGTGCCATCTCCACCTTGTTGGTTCAGCAGTTGACAATAAAGGTACCATAGCTGCCTTTGACTGTAATTTTGCTTTAGGTAAACTCCTTTACACTCACCACATTTAAACACTGTCTTGGTTATAGCTGTGGCATTTTTTAAGTAAAGATTTGACAGAATTTTGCCCCAAGCAGTTGAGGACTATCACCTCTTTTAAAACGTGGCCAAGTGGTTTAAGACACTCTGCTTAAGCTGTAGTCTTTATAGTAAAGATCTGACAGAATGACAGGATGTCACTGGAGAGAAAATCAGAAACTGCTGCTTATTTTACTTAACACTCGATGGCTGCATTAATCCTCACCAACGTCAATATGTACACTTTCTGTTTAGAATCTGATCATTTTCCTTACAGATATCACTGGTCCAGTCAGGTAAGAAGTCACCATATGTGGTAGTGTGGCCGAGTGGTCTAAGGCGCTGGATTTAGGACTCCAGTCTCTATGGAGGCGTGGGTTCAAATCCCACCACTGCCATGTCTTTAGCCTACAGTACTTGGAACATCTGGCCCCAGTCTTGGCTTTGAAGCAGAGAAGTAGGAAAGCTTGTCTGAACAGATGTCATTCATAATGGTTTGATGTTGTGGTCTCTTAACAGGAAGGTGCTGAATTCCTGACTTAGACTCATGTAAGTGCTTGTCTCTTCTATCTTTCAAGAATGAACTTCCTCAAGTTATCATGATGAGGTAAGCTTTCAGATACAACTGTTTCTATGTTCACATGTTGGTGCATTGCTTCCCTGTAGACTTACCCAGAAAGACAGTTTGAAAACCTGGTTCTTCCCTTTGCAAGTCCACTCCATTTAGTTTGTAGTCCAGAGGCACTTACATATAGAAAAATGTTTAAAGCAGAGAAAATGAGTGTCAACCCAAGAACTGAGAGCAGAGTGGCGCAGCGGAAGCGTGCTGGAATGGGACATAGAATGTGGAATCATAAAATCTAGGAAAATGCAATGCATGCATTCAATAGAACATACCACCAGAGATTAGTCTTCTTCTGTTTTATAAATGGCCAAATTTTCATTTTCCAAAAACATTTCCAGTCCAAAAACTGTCCCCCACATTTTGATACCACTTGTAGCTCAATAGACAGTTACTGTCGTTTCATGTGTAAAATGGAAGAAAAAAGACTCCAAAAAAATCACTTTGGGTTGTGGCCTATGTTCACAGGTTTATTAAGTAAAACAAAATTGTGTTTGCTCCCTACATCCATGTGAAATGGATGGAAAGAAAACTTGTCTGAAAAGCCTCCTGTGTAGACAGTGTTAATCTAAACATTTCAAGATCTTGCACTGTCAAAACTTACTGTTTGGCCTTGCTGTTGGAAAACAGCATCGACACTTAAGGCACTGTCAAACAGGAGGACAGGCAGACAGACAGCTTGGTGGGCAGGGACAGAGGCTTGGAAAAGATTTGTTTGATCACTCTGCATATGGAAACACTGCTTGTCTGCAGACACCAAATACTGAAAAAGGTCAGAGCAGAGTTCACAAACAACTTGGGATTCCTACAGTGTTTTTGTGAACTGACACAGAAATGTCCCAAACTCTTCAGTGCATTGGTTTTGTCCTTGCATCTTTCCTTGTCTTATTCTCTACACATCCTTATATTCATATTATGCTGATTTTATAAAGTGGAAGTACAAAATGTTAGTGACACTTTAAGTTTCATACAGTGGTGGCAACCCAGATTCATTACACCAAGCAAATTTTATTATTTTTTTTAATCAATCTACTATAAACTATGGTTTGAAAGTTAATCACAATAAACAGCATACCACCTGGTTATAATGCTTTATTAGTGGCAGTATAACAGTTTTCACTCCACAAATTAAAATCAAAGGATGTGGGTTTATACAGCTAAAGATGTGATCTTATGAGGTGCAGTAGCCTGAGAGTATACAGCTGTGGCATTCAACTAAAGAATAGGATGGCAACAGTGTCCAACTGAGCACCTATTTTCATACTCTGGATTGAATTAGATTTATTTTTCAGTAAGACTGTTTGGGTTTGTTTGTATGTCTGCTGATGTGAGCTAGCACATTGTACTGGTTAAAAAAAAACAAACTAAAAAATAATTTTAAGAGAAATCGATAAGGAGGAGCCAGTCAGCATCCTGCTCTGTGTCCCCCAATACTCCCATCCTCTTTGATTAATTACATAAAAATAAAAAATAAAAAAAAATAAATTAAATTAAAAAAACAGTGAATAAGTGGTTGGTTTTATTGTCACAATTTGTCAGTGTTTTACACAACGCATTCCTCTCTCTGTTGATCACACATCATGTGGTTAATTTGCACATCAATATATTTTCTTGAACTGTTATTTTTTGTCATGAGCGCTTTCATACAAAAAGCTAATACTGTGCAGCAAAAAAGCTGCATAATTTCTTTTCAGAAAGATGTTGATTTTTCTGAGCTTTTACACAGTGAATAAAGGCATCACAATCACATAGACTGAGTCAGAACCCAGGGTCAAACTGTCCCACTCACATTCTAAAATATGTGCCAACTAGCCATGGTAGCACTTGTAGCACTGTAAAGATCTTTACCAGTAGCATTAACAATGTGTGACAGTGAGGCAGCATACGCAATGCAGAACCCTTACACATGTGCTTTTCCTGAGGTGAAATGTCAAAATGTCTGCTGTGAAAAAGGCCTGTGATAATAACCATAATCAAGAAAACAAAACAGAAGTAAATTGAAAGGATATGACAGAATGTAAACTTTCTCCCAATACACTTTAGGTTCTAATTTCTGCAGCTTTTAGAAGTGTTTCCATAGGAAAAAAAATCAGCAATGACTACGTTGCAGATGGTTAACTCTGTGTGTGCGTGTGTGTGTCTGTTTGGACTGCCTTTGCATGTCAGAGGTAAAGGAGTTTCGTATAGTATAAGCATTTAACAAAAAAACCTTGCATACTTGTGTGTGACTGTTTTTGCATTACATAGAACTGAACTGGGCTGAACCGTGTAAACCACGCAGTCTGGTGTGTGTGTTATCTGAATATGTTGTTACACACTGATGGGGAGTCTGAGCATCTGTTTCAGAGATGGGAAAATATCCGAGAAAACAAATCACTTCAGCTTTTCATAATGAAAACTGTAGGTGCTTCATGTTACTGTTGGTCAGATTTCTGCAGGGGTTGGTGTCATTTCCCACTGAAAGGCTGTTTGTGAATTCTCGTATTCTTCACATTGCCATGGTGACTTGGCTTACATGCCATCTTGTCCCCCAAATTCTTCACCTGCCCATCAGTGTGTTAAGTAACATGCCCTCAGAGCACTTTCCAAATGTCTGTCTCTTCCTCTGAGAGCATCTTAGGCCCTGTTCATACCTGGCATTTATGCGTCACGGGTGATCTCATCACCAGTGAACAGCTTATGTCAGTTCACACCTGGTGTTAGAGTGCGTCTCCACATGTGAGTCTATATGCAAATGAACACGTACATCATTTCTGTTTGCGAATACCAAATTCTTGACCAAGATGTTGTTTTTAACTGGTGGGAGGCAGCAATGCATGTCCTATGACTGCTGGAAATGATAAAAAGAAGAACAAATCAATGCAGACTGAGTCTATTCATTTGTGTTTTCCAGGCAAAACCAAATCATACAAGATGTTAAACACACTCATAATATATCTCTTTATAATGACCTTAATTTAGTTTTAGGAGGGAACTCAAATTCACTTTTATGTGTTCATCATCTTGACTCTCCCTCCCACCACAATGGGGTATGTGCTCATTAAAGAATAAGAAAGCACATTAGGACCTAAAGGAAATGAAATCAGCCCCTCGCCCACTGAATTGATATTGCATTAAGATGGATGCAGCAATCTTCCCGCAGCCACATGGAAACTTGCTGGGAGTCACACATAAATAAAGGCTGCTAATAAATTTGGAATAGGATTCCCAGTAACTGAGATCATTACAGCGTGTGTCACATATCTATTAAAAGAGACAATTTAGGGAATTAGAAAAGGATTTCCCATTTGACATTTGACCTCCATGCATTTAGTAAAGTACATGATGTGTTTGAGTGGATTTGAAGGATTCCAAGTTCATGACATTAATTTATGAAGGGACTAAATGAGTTTTTGAGCCAAGTATCTGAATAGAAAACAGCTGCGGAGTGCAAGTAATGAAAGTAATAGATTTAATTCTTTGTGTGTAATGCTTTAAACATTGCTTCCTAAGAATATGGCTATGTGCCTGTTTGTAAGACAGTCAAGTTACTACATGACAAAATGCATGTTTCTGATTCATTTGAATGACTGCTGCATTGGTTCAGCAGGTGCAGGTGTCTCAGGCAAAAAAAGCAGGGTGGTCCAGCAAATGAAGTCCAGCCAAGCCTTTCTTCAACTTGATATGACCTGACAACAGACCTGACACCTTAAGGACAAGATCAGTTGTGGTGGTTTTTTTTTTTTTTTTTTTTTTTTTTTTTTTCCCCATTTCAGCACCATATTAAGAAATAAGTTAGGACTTCATTACAAAGGTAAGGTCATTTCAATCAGGTGTCAATCAGGAAAATGACTGAGCATATCAGGTCATTCTTAACCTTGAAATCAGTAGTTTCACACTTTGTGTTTCACCATATTTATATATTTTATACCACTGCAATGGCTGGTTCATGAGATGCAACACTATTTGGAATTACAAATGGACTGTATATCCAACAATTCCCACTAAATTCTTTAAAATGATTCGCTGAGACAAAAGACAACTCTACAGGTCATCTGTGCAAGCAGCTTATTACGACCCATAATTGTGTTTTGTTGGTAAGTGACGTCTAGTGGCCATAGTAGTTATGATGGGAGCAAAGGAGTAGGTCAGGTGAAATAATATAAAGAGCGTTAAAGTCTGCATTAGGATGAGGTTGAGGTGGATGGATAGGTCAACATAACACAAGACGTTCACAAAGGAGACTGCTGTACATTTTTTCTTTGTGAGAACATTGGCTCTAGTATTAGCCATAATAAGGTTTTAATTTTAACTGTATGCTGAGTGTGTTGTTTCATTCCAAGTCAGCGTTACAACTCAACTTGAGTGGCCTGGGTTAAGGTAGTGTACCTGAGCTGCAGATACTGAGTGACAAATTAGTCAAATGCAAGTTGAAAAAGATTGACCCCACTTAACTTTGGTAAATCTTGGTGAGCACCAACAGTCAAGCCTGAGGATTCCAGCCAGCCTGCCTCCTAATCATCAGTCAGCCTTTTTAGCCTTTAGTTTTACACTTTTGACCTGTATGCTTTTTTGCTGACAACACTGGGAATAAAGCTTTTGTATCTTTCAGTCAAGCTTCTCCTCACAACTCTTCAACTTTTCATCTTTTGCTGAGCTTTGTAGAGTTCAATGGGGATTTTAAATCGTCAGCATCCTGCAGGTTCCTCCTACATATTTAATATTCCTTTTTGCAGGAAGCTTCCACTTTGCAGGACTGAATGACTCACAGAACACCATTATTATGATCCTGTCAAATCATTGTTTTAGTGTTGACTGATGCCAGTCATCCCTGTGGAAACACTGGTATAACTGGCAATGTTAGATGAACTGAACTGAACTGAACTGAACCCTGTTTCTTTCTGCAGCCAAGCATACAGTATAGCATAAGGTCCTCATTCACCCATGTGTCCAGTACAACTTTTGTTGAGACAAATCAAAATTGATGGAGTAATATTGGATCCATTAGCCACAGAGGATGATCACTTGGATTTAAACCACTGGCAAAAGCTGACAAATACTTGGCCAAATGCAATCTCTCTCCTGACAGCTTCTTAAAACTCTGAGTGTGAGAGTTGCCATTATGAAAGTATCCATGGAGTGTATTATTCAGGAGGTGGGTTGTTTTATTCTCATTTATCATAATTTTGGAATTCTATAATACTAGGATATTATTACTTACCCCTTTTGGAGGTTGGGTTGTAATAAATCATTTATGGTTTGCCAAAAAATAAAATAAAAATTATTTTTTAGAGCCTAGTGAGCAGTAAGCCCTGTGTATCCCAACCATTTGCAAGAGAAAGGAGATAGTGAACCAATATGAGCCTGGTTAAGTTTATGGAACAATACTGTCCAGACAGAGCAGTGGATAAGCGCTGCACTTTGAAGAGAATGAAGGTAAGTGAACATTTTTAGTGGAAATTCAATTTATTTGTCATTTTAGTAATTAGTAATTAGTTCTTCTTATTCTTTATTTTTCAAAGCAATGTCATTTAGATTCATGTCTTCTGATACAGCTGATCACTTTTACTTACAGACCCAAAGAACTGAGAGCCAAAGGCATGGTTTGCAATTGTCCTCATCATAGCTACATCTACTTGCAGCTACAGAAAGGTTAAGTGTGTGCAAGCAGTTTTCAGTGTGGAGATGAGGAGGAGAGGAGGAAAACACTCAACAGTTCTGGGATTAGTCATTGACAAGAGATCGTGTAAACAAACAGCTATCTTACTTAAAAGCTAAATAAATGCTTGTGTTGTTAACACCAAAAATAATTATTATTTAATCCATTCCCATTTTATTTTGGATGCCACCCCCCTGAATCAGCAGCAAATGTGTGAAGGTAACTTCAAGAGAAACATCAAATCTGACCTGGTTTACTGGTTAATGATCAAGTTCAATGATTAAAATTTCACCACACGTACTTGAAACATGCTTAAATTCTCCTGCAGAATATAGAGATATGAGGGGCAGTTGGAAAAGACATGAATAAAATGTTCTCTGAGGGTGGATTCATCATGTTTGTCCTTGGTCCAAATTGTCTTGTCACTGCTAGCAACCGTCCCAATCTGCCCACATTGTCTAGACCTGTGCTTATTATGTTTGTGTTGTAGTTCTGTTTCCACAGCCATCATCCTGTATACTAGTCAATTAAAAAGACACACACAACAAAACAATCATATAACCACTGGATAAGAGCTGACAGGGGCAGACCAACAATGATAAGCTCTGCCAGGGATGCATGGCCAAACACTAGGATACATAGACTGTATACATAGTCATACATTCCTACAGAGGATTAACAATGAAGTTGCAGACTTGTGTAGAATATACACCTCTACACTTTTTACTACCCATAATCCTGTAGTTAACAATCATCCCTCTCCCTCTTCCCTCTCCCTCCCTGTCTTTGTCACTCCTAATAAACTCTGTTCTTAAGGAAGCAGACTGGGGAAACACTATGTTCTATGTTGCAGATGATGAAACTCTATTGTAAGTAGGAAACAGTCCCTTCATTAACTCAGAAAGACTCAAACTAAGGTGATGATAACGGTATAAATCTTTAGTCAGCTGCCAGTAGCCTTTTCATCACTTATTAGATGTTAGGTAGGTGGGAGGCATAACAACAAAGTCAAACATGGTCACAGAGGAAACAGCTGAATACTAAGCTGCATGTAAATGTGTGGATAGCAGCTGCAACTATTTATACTCTAAGACAGCAAGGTGGAATTAAGATCAAAGATGTAGCTAATACATGGATATAGTGGTGACAAATGTCATTGAGATCAACAACGGTGGCTGCAGGGAATGAGCATTTGAGGCATCTTCTGTGACATGGTGGCTGAACTGGACTGTGGACTGCCTGCTAAAGTTCCTTGTGAATTTAAAGCATCCAGCCTGTCAGCAGTTGCCTTCAGCAACTTTGAAATAGACCTCCTTACGCAGATGACCAGAGGTGCAGATGGAGGAAGCAAATCCTTTCCTCCTGTGATAGAGCCTCAGCTGCTCTTGAATGCACCCTTGTCCATAGGTACCTAGCCCCACCCCTTTTCTTTCCCTCTCTGTCTGCCCTTTCACCTGGAAGTACTTGGCAATAAAACAGACCCATAAGGACCACATGCCCAAACAAAAGAATACTGTGGAGAGAAGCCACTACAGGTTGCATTGTTTTTGCCCTGTATTATACTTGAGTTTCATGTAATAGACAATCATTTTCTTGTGCTCCAGGTGAATCAGCTTTGATTGGGTGTCCACTGAGCAACAAAAAAGGTATTTAAGATTGCATTTCTTAATTTTATTGTTTTACTGAGTTAAGTTACTAAATCATTTAGGCAGAAAAATGCTAGAATGGTCCTGCTTCATATATATATATATATATATATATATATATGATTTTATGCTGTGCTCCTTTGCCAGTTTAAGAGTTAAAATCCTCATCTCTGTGTTTAATCCAAATCCACTCTTACAGCTTCCTTAACCTCTGTCATACTATCTTCCCTGATTCAAACCATGGCCACATTCACACTGCTTCTGTGCAAGTCCACGTCACATCTACCTCCTGTTATCTGTGTTAAAAAGCTCCTGTCAAAGCTGGATTCATGTTTGCAAAAGCTCCCTACTCAGCCTGGGCAGGAAGGCTCATGCACACAGACACTTGGGTGAAGAAGTGCTTGTATCATGTGAGGAACTTATGGCACATAACTAACTTTAAGGAACCTCTACACACACACACCATTAAAATTATCTTTGCAGGAAAATCACCGTCTGGTTTGGGAGTAGCTTCAGGCAGAAGTGCAAGACCCTGTAGAAGATGGTACAGTCAGCTGAATGCACCTCTAACCTGCTGGACATTTAGACCCAAGACAAATGACCCCAGCCATCTTAACAATGTCCTCTTCCCTCAACTATGGTCAGGTAAGTGCAGCCTGAGGAGCAGGAGGAGCTTTTTTTTTTCCTTTTTTTTAACTCGGGCCATTAGAATTCTTAATGAGGCCTAGGGCCTGCATGGTGGGCCCTTAAGTGAAGACAGGGGAAATACTTGCACTTCCTTGCATACTGAGTAGACCATTACTGCTACCCTAATGCCACCAGCACCTGCCACAAGTGCTGTACATCTTTGTATACTGTATGCAGGCATACATATTTCATTACACATTTTATCACACTGTGTTCTCTATAATTTAGCTTCTTTATATTTTAGTATTTTAGATTTTTCTCTTTGTTGTGATGGTTATAATGTTATATTGTGACTTAAAAATGTATGTTTGCTGCTTTATCTTGTGTGTTTATAATCCATGTGGCTGTTCCTTGCACTAGGCACAATCAGTGGAGAAACAGACACATTTCACTGCAGTGTACTGGCAAGATTTTGTCATGATGTTTTCCACTAACTGCAATAGCACAAGGGACAAATGTGATGTCTGAAACTACTGCAGCATTTTTTTTTGTCCAAAAAAAGTTGCTTAACTAGTGTTTGTGGCAATTCTGTGCCTATTTCAGTGTGTCAGTTGGATGAGGTACAAACATAGTTTGATTGGATTAGGCTAGGAACTAGTAATTAGACCAACCATCCCCTGAAAATATTATACATCACAAACCCAGCAAGCCAAATTGTTGCAGCACTGGACTCAAAAATGGTTTGCTGTGTTACTACCAGAGATGAAACTAATGATTCCTATGGGCATATTTAACTGTTGTAGCAATGGGGAGAAAAATATATTGACAAAAGTAAAGGCACTAACACTTTACTTTGAGTTACTAAGAGCAGTGCCATTTCCTGACACATTTGCATCTCATTTTAAGTGCGCATAAAGCCCTTATTGGAGAAGGTAAATGAGACTATAAAACCACCACTGTTTCCTCTCTGCATCGTTATCAGTGTCATACAGGTTTGGTGATAAACACCAGATATAGGCCAGACACTCAGGTTAACAGCAGCAATCAAACGATCTCAGGTGTCTCTTTTTCAGAAATGGAGTAAAAAATACCTACAGATTTGGTGTGTGTGCGTGTGTGTGTGTGTGTGTGTGTGTGTGTGTGGGTCGGTGGATGGTGGGGGTGGGGGGTGGGGGTTGTTGCAGTAGTTTGTGCTGAAGAACATTAATCTGGATACTGGGACAAACCCAACAAGTCCTATGACTTAATATGGCAAAATATGACACCTACAAGTAGTTTCTGATCTAAACAGGATGACATCACTTGTCTGTGCCTTTTTAAAATCACACAAAGGCACAAATCACTGTTGGAATATGATGTGACAATTCTATGGTTAATGTTGGGTGAAGTTCGAGCACAACGCTGAGCTGGTTAGGATTAGGGAAAGATCATGGTGTGGGTTAAAGTGCTCAGTTAAGGTTACAGGACCTTCTTTGTCATTATGATAAACACATTAGTAAGGTGTAATGAAAATTCTTATATACTCCATAACTGGGATTTATTGAAAATCTTGATCATTTGTGTTGTACTTCAGTTGTACCATATGCTCTGCTTTGAACATATTTCATTTAAAAAAATAAAAAAGACTGAAAAGAGTCCTCGAAAGAATCCCGCTTTTGAAATCCGCAAACTATGAACATCAGACAAAAATGTAACAAATTCAGCAGTGTCAAGTCATGTTAGAGGACCTGAAAAAGTTTGAAAATAGTAATGGTCAGTCTCTGATCCTGAGTTATGCTGCTGGATAATGGTCAGTAAGTGGTTTTGTGATGCCACAGTGGAGTTGACCTTTGTCATTGCTCCATCATTGGACTTGTCGTGAATTCATCCACAAATTATGAGAAATTATTCAGCTATAGTTAGTCACCTTTGACCACCAAATTCAAACTAGTCCATCTCTGAGTTGAAGTGGATGTTTGTGGGTGAAAAATTGTGAAGACATTTCCTCAAGGCGTGTCTGAGAGATCGTGTCCACAAGTATGGGGTGGACAGGCAGATAACCTGAAGGCATGAAAATGACTAATATGAGTGGCAGCTGTGATGCTCAGGGAGAAACAAGACAAGGGAATATCATAGCCTGCAGTAAGTGATGTTACACTGCTGGATGATGATAGTGAACAATGACCTGTATGAAGACCCTGTGGCAGCTGTATGAGGGAATTGGAGAATGAAAATTGGTGAATGACAAATATGCTGGTTCTTGCATGAGCCCCAGAGTGTGTTGTTAGATAGCTACAAGCTGTGTGTTGTTGGTGCAGTGGCTGTTTGTCATGAATAAACATGCTTTGCTTTGCGTTCAGTCTGAACTATGAAATCCTGATATTAAGGTTTACTCTCCCCTCCTCTTCACTAGTCCTCTTATACCTTCATTTAAAAAAAAGAGAAACAAGTAAGTTTGGAGGGAAAGACCATGAACTCAAAATAGAAAGAGATAAAACAAAAGCAGGAGTGGTGAAGAGCCAGACCAGGCCGTGACACAGCGTGTTACATGAAGACATGCGGCGGCGCCTCTCATCCCAGAGGGAGTAGCAACCCAATCATGTCTGTGAGAAATATGGTGTCACTGTGTTTGGTGAAGAGAAACGTGTTTGATGATCTCCACCAACCTCCATGTTGGAGATGATGAAACCCTCTCGTAAGCGGGATGCAGTTCCTTCCCTGTCACAGTCAAAGTTGAGACAGCCGAAGCGAGGTGACAGTGACAGATTTAATCTGCAGCCAGCCGCTAACTGGCTTTTATCTCTGTTCTCAGGGGTCCTGTGACGAAACTGGCCCCAGTGTTCTTTCTTTTTTTCAGTTGTCTTCCCATCCTGTTCGCACTTGTCCTCACACACACTCTTTCTTTCCTTGCTTTTCTTTCCACCTGCTCACTGCATTCTCATTCTTCTTTCCTTCCTTGCGTCTTCCCCTTTTTCACTTCCCTCTCTTCCTCCTGACTGCAGTCCTCCATCTGTTTTTTAGCATTAATCTTGTTAATCTCTCATTGTCTGTTTTCCTTTCTCCTCTCCTTCCCTGTCTCTCCTCACTTGTTCTCATCTTTTGCTCCTTGATCTCTTCCTTTTCTCGTCCCCTTTCTCTTCTAAAATCCTTTCTTCTCAGTTTTTCTTCCTCTCCCTAATTCTCTTCACTCTTTTCCCCCCAACCTCTTCTCCTTCTTCCTCCATCCTTTCACCTTTCTTCTTTTCCTTTCAGTTTCTTGCTCGTTCTTCCTTTCCCCTCTCCTTCTCTTCTCTGCTTCCTCTCACCCTCACCTCTCTCCCCCTTTTTCCTACACCCCCTGTTTCTTTTCCTTTCATCCTCTCCCTCTTCTGCTTATTTTCTCTCATTCTCTACATTATCTCCTCCCTGTATTTGCCCTCCTCTCAGTTCAAACAGCCTCCCAACTCTTTGCTCTCAATCTACTCTGTCACTCTGTCTACACTGCACACTCCGACCTGCTCTCTCCTCCTCTGGCGCTGTCAGTTTTGTGTGTGAGCCAGTACGTGTGAGCTGAAACATGATGTTATTTAATGACACAACAAGATTGGACAGTGCACGCATCTACTTAATTTTGTTTGTGTGTGTGTGTGTATATAAGTCATTATGCATGCGTTTGTCAGTGAGAGTGAGTGAGATACTTCCTGCCACTTCAGCAAAGGTTAATAGAGAACTGCTTCACACCTTTTTTTTTTCCCTGCACATCATAGAGAGAATGCTGATGAGAAGAGGGGAGAGCAGGAGACATGAGGAGAGGAGAGTGTGGAGGAAGGGAAAGAAAGAAAGAAAGAAAGAAAAAAGAGAAAATTAAATGTGAGTTTAAATAGACAGCCCATTAATCTTCTCCTGGTGGCAGTCCACCATCTGTGAGTGTTTGTTTATCACACACAGGCCAATTATGTTGCAGATACAACTTAATACTTGGGGACACTAATGATGATATTAAAGTTCTGATCATCATATTTAATACTGTCAGTCTTCAAAAAAAATCCCACATAATTCAGTGGTGAAATCTTGGTTGAAAATTCTGTGAACAAAACTGTCTCATTATTAAGTCCTAACAATATTATTTGGCAATATCTGATATTCATATCAGTTGTAATGTTTAGCTAATTAGCTTTTATTTATTGCTGCATTAACACAATATTGTTCCCCCAACAGTTTCCATAAGGATCTACTACTTAAAAAATTACACCATTTTGCCTGATGAGAGTATAATAGCAATGAAATTATAACTTAAAGCAACATTATGCAACTATTTTACCTTAAAGTAACAGCTTCAGAATAATTTGGATAGTACACTGACTTGTAATATGGAGGATGGTGCCTCTTTCACTTCCACTCAGCGCTCTGAATGTCTGTTCTCGCTCTATGTAACTTGGGTTGAGAGGTCACAAACTCTTGCAGTGTAGTGCGAAACACTTTGGGCACTACATCACACATCACCAACTATGGGTCTTCACTAGGTATAAGAAGAAGCTAACTCAGTATGGACATCATGCCAGAAGTGAAGAAGCTGAATAAGTTGTTGATGGAGGGAGCTGAGAAGAGCACTTTGAGATTCGCTCTCAAATGTAAAGTGCTTTACAAATAAAATGAATTATTATTATATATATTATTATTATGATTATAGAAGGGAAAAAGAGAATGGCTGAGATGGCCTTCCTGCTGTTGGAGTTGGAGGTAATATAAGCTGGCATGCTATGTCTTGTGTTGTCATACCTGCTTGATGTGGCTGTGTTAGCCAAGCTGTCAAATCCAAAAAAAAAAAAAAAGTCCTTCAGTGTGACATGCATGTTTAAACTGTCCATGAGGGACCAATTCTTACATAACAGGACATTAGAGTCTCTGAATAAAAGCTGACTATGCAACATTTAGGCTGTATGAAATATTAAATGAATAATTAATTACACCCTACAAAGCATAGCCACCACCAATGGGGTGACACAGTGACCCTACTTCCTAATTTGATTTCACCTGGCTCCACTTACAAAATCAGTCACTTAGTTTGGTCAGTTAATACTGTTAATGTTTCTGAATGTGTTTGGAATACAGTATGAGCTCAGAAGAAGTTAATAAACAGTGTTTATTAACTGATATTATGATATTAATATTTTAAAATTTTAAAGTGATCATCATCATATTTACTTTGGACTTGACTGAGGACTTGTTGCTTTTCAGTGAGACAGGACCTGTTTGTCTGGGCTCAGGACTTGACTCAGAACTCTAGTCAAGACTTGACCCATACTTATGATTTGCAAAGCAATAGCACTGGAAATTGATTGCATTGAATTAGTTACAGAGATGCTGAGTTTTTAAAGCCAGATCATTTTCAAGGTTCTGCCACAGATGTAACAGAAGGCGTGTCCATACACAACCACACTGGATGTTTTCAACACTTCATCTTCCAGCTCATTGTTAGCTAAGCAGCTGAAATTTAACTCTGGGTGACATTATCAAGACATCTACCTCTGTGAAAGTATCACATCAAACCATTAGAATAAATTAGCCCTGAAACTTTAGATTCCTTTTAATATATTTTAAGCTGGTGTCAGCTCATCTCTAACTCATTGGAGAGCCAAGGTTACATCAGCCACTGTAACTTATTACAGCATCACTTTGAGCCTTGATGCATTATTGAGAAAAATAACTCTGTCTGTCTCTCTTTTTATCTATAAATTAAGAGCAACAAGTCCATTACTATCCAGAGAATAACTAGAAGCAGTGGCACTGCTTCTGTAGAAGTAACAGAAAGTGTAGTTTGGACAAATAGCACTGGATTTAAGTATTTATGTAGTTTTGATTCTTATTTGTATGTAATCAGTAGTCTCTGAGCCTATAGGACAAATGGGTTTTCCCACAACAGCATGCAGTATATATAACTAATGCTGACCGTGACCTCTGACCTCCCTGTATGTGTATGACATTAAACTTCAGTCATGGAATGGTTGTTCACACAAATTTCATCTAGACCTGCCTGTACTAAAAAAAATGTAAGAACTTTTGTAGAATTCTCTTTTTTTCCCAAAATGGTCATTCAGTACCTCAGACAGTACCTGTATGATTAAACAGTACCTGTACCTGAATTCTAGATATGAAGGAAGAGGGGGGAACAGTTCTCGCCAAACATGGAACAAGAAACTATTCTTTTCTACTACTCAGGTTTACTTTGGTATGTACTGCCTCAAGGAAACAGCCATATGCTGCGCTCCAAAGTCTGACATGAAAAGAGCTCTAGCCCTCCCCAGCCCTCTCAGCTCTTATGTTACCAAACTAATTGCCAGCCATACAAATGAAAGCATTAAAATCAGAGCAGGTGGTGACTGACTGACACGTGTTTTCTCCTCTTAGCTTACTGTAGCTGTGTATTGTTCGCCCCTGAGACTATTCAGTGCCACAGACCCATACAAACATGTATACTTAACTTGACCAGCTGTCACATATACTCACAGCCCTCTACACTTCCTGCACAGACTACTTGGGAGCTTCAGGACTCAGAGTGGCTCATATGCCACAGTCACAGTAGACTCGGCGCTTGTTAGCCTCTTAGCCTGTTAGCCTGTAGGTATTAGTCCTAATTCCTTCTGCCTGCAGACTTTGGAGAGACTTTATGATGCAGTTTTAGGTAATTTTTAGCAGGTATGTTCAAATCACCCATTCATCCATCCACCAGTCACTTATTTTCACCATGCTGTTCTGGTGGCAACAGAGCAGTAAAACTGCCAACATGAACTTTTCTTTAGCAACTTTCTCCAACTTTTTCATTTCTTCATGCACTCCCAAGCCATCTGGGCGACAAAATCCCTCTAGGCACTGTGGTATTGTTATATGACTCATTTTGTATTTTATTATTAATATTATTATAATTAGGCTATTACACTTGGTATAAAGAACTGCTGTCTTTATATAGAATTATTTGAGCATTTGGACAACAGACTGTCTAGAATGTACGTCTACGTTTTCTGCCCTCAGTTTGAGCTCATGTATAACTGTAGTATGTACTGCTCTGCCCCCTTTGCAAGTATATCGCCAATTCACAAGAGAAGTTATATCAAGGCACTGTACATATAGAGCAGGTCTAGACTGTACTCTTTATCTTATAAAATTTACAGACAGAGACCCAACAGTTCCCACCATGAGCAGCACTAGGCGACTGTGGCAAGGAAAAACTTCCTTTCAAGAAACATCGAGCAGAACCGGACCCTTGTGGTAATTCAACAGCACCAGCCCTGCAGCAGGGAACTTCCCTCAGAGTTAATGAGGCCTGGTGAGCACAGTGCAGCTGCTACTCCTGGACTCTATTTGTCCATGAGTATTTTCTTCAGGTTCAGTAGTATCAGTTTTAGGATTTGATGTTTTTTTTTTTTTTTTTTTTTTTTTTTGTAGTTTTGCTACAACTTAGGTTTAAATTGAGTTGACTGATAACTAGAGCAGCTGTAAGCGAGTAATTAGCACACACTACTTGTCCTGTGACTCAACAGTTTCTATTTCTAAAAGTTGGAGCCCTACATACTGTCAGTAAAATTAATATTAGTTTGATTCTGATTTCTGTTTGTGCTTCTGTCGCAGTTTTAGATTTGTGAATCCTCAGAGATTTGTGCTTATCTGAGGACATTGCACTGTTAACTGTCCAGTTTTGAATAAGGGCAGCTCTTTACAAGATCAATACATCCTAATGTGCATGTGAATTTATGCACGTGTTTTCTTAGTTTTCTGTATTTACTCTTTCAAATTTAAGAGAAAAAATATTCATAATGATGAGCAGGTCAAATTTATAAGCTAGCTGTTCTGCAGGTTGAGAGGACTGTCTGTTACAATCAGGTGATGATCTGTTTCCAGTTACATTGGATAACTGTCAGAGAACTGTCTGTATACATGAAGGTCAAAACCTAATATATAGTAGACCGCCTTTTATCTGTTTGCTCCTCTCCTCCTCTCTGTGCTCACATATATAGTATTTTAATACAGGCCAAATTAGCTAAATAAGCTGCTCTTATTGACATGTTTTTCTTTATCTGTTGTCAGACAATGGAACAAGTACAAAATCATGACTGAAACAAGACTCATTAAGACTTAACCAGCAGTCACTTCCAAGCCATTTCCAAGCTTCTGCTCTGTTCTGCTAAAGTACTGATTCTATGTGACATTGTCTGACAAAATAATCTGACACATGAGTTAAGCACAACAGCTGTGCTGTAATTTTGGCTTTATTTACTTGTAAAATGATCAGAGAGAAAGTTAGAAGCTCATTCACATCTGTCAGCTGCTGTGGAGTCAATTTAATTAGACCAACCTCACACTTGTAGGATAACAGTGGCAACTCCTCTATGGAAAGTAGCTAAGGTGTGTCCAAGAAGTCAATAAATTTGTTGCTAGGTGCTTTTTTTTAATAAACATCACTAAAGGGGTCTGAAAAGTTACAAAAAAGATAGTAAGCAGCCAACACTGCAAAACACCCACCTTTGGGCCAATTCATTTTGTGAAAGAGCAATGACCAGTGGGGAAACTCCACCACTGGCCAGCCTTTATCAGTGTTAACTTCATCACTTCAGCACCCGTAACTTAATCACTCAGTCATGTGGCATTCGGCTGACCAGTGGTGTAACACAATCACTCACTCAATTGGCAACATTCGCGTTTTCAGGCCTGGCCTCACTGTTGCAGTCCAGCCAAAAATGGAACTCAAACTCTTTAAATCAGGTAATCATAGTGCTGACAGAGGCTTAAAGCTGCAGTCAAAACATTTTTTGAGATTCAGTGCAGAGACGCATAGGAAGCAGGTGAATATAATTGGTATAACAAAGCCATCAGTGTACCTTTATTGAGATGTAATGTGTTAATGTCTATTGCAAAATCAACCTTAGTAAAATGAGAACAAACAGATATTTAATTCCTGATATGTTTTAATAAATGAGGCCAGCTTATAGAGAGATACCTATCTCCCATTGAAGCAGATAGCTGTCTGAGATTTGTAGAATACACAAAGGGAAAGCTGTCAGTGCGCCACAGAGGAGAATGGAACTTTAAGCTGTTTAATTGGCTCAGGCAACAAAAGAATTGTTTACCATTGTTGAAGCTTAAGAAGATCTGAGAGGCTGAGTTTGAGAGAGACACACGCAGGGGTTGCAGAGAGAGGAAAATGAGGGAGAGAGAGGCAAGGACTTTCAGGTATAAAACAGAAGGATAGACAGGGACTTTTTAAAAGAAATCGTGACAAACAGGCAGAAGAAAAATGGGAGGGAGATGTTGATGAGGGGAAAGAAAATATATAAAGGAACACCTGTACAGGAATACAGAAATGGTTAAAGTGAGGTATCAACGAAGGTGAAGGAGAGAGAGAGAGAGATGGAACCTGAGTGAGTAGAATAAATATGATTGTTTCTTCAGCTCAGAGCCTCCTCAGGCGAATTAGAGCCAGACCCTGTGCAGAGAAACCTGACTGCTTCTCTTTGATCCTCCCTCTAATCAGATTGGAGCTCAGGGTTTAGGGAAAAGACATAACATTGTATTGCCTTTTTTCTCTTTGAAAACTGTGTGTGTGTGTGTGTGTGTGTGTGAGTGTGAGTGAGAGTGAGAGTGTCTGAGTCTGATTATGCATCTGTTTGTGTATGCACATGGTAGGGGTCATTACAGAATCATCTGTGTGTGTGTATGTGTGGCAGGACTGAATTTTTAGGTGATGAATTGGAAAGGTTATATTATGTATACTATACATACATCTGTATGTTTAGCTGCCATGAAAATAATATAATATTTTAACCACATACCTGCGTAAATTAAGGTAATAATAAAATACATTTGAACCTCACTTTAAAAGAAATAAAGTATGCATAAACTGAGTCCAAATAAATAAAGCCAGAATATCATTGTTTCATATTGATTTTCTATAAAAGTGGAAGTTGTGTGTGTAATGGTAGGAGGCCCAGATGACTGTAAAGTTGAACTGAAATGTCTATAATGAAAAATGAGAAAGCTATAGGCTCATGGGGCTGTATTCTATATGTTTTCATAAAAAGGAATGTGCATGCAGTGAGAGGAGGTCCAAATTAAAAAAAAAAAGAAAACATTATGTCTTAAATGTCATGTTTAAAAAAATTGGAAAGCTATTGACAAATCCTTGAAAAGCTCCCTTGGCCCATCACCATGCATCTCACTTAAGCTCCTCACTTACCTTCTTCTGTAATGTTGTGTTCCACACTTCAGTATCAGAACATGAGGTATAAGAGACTGTGCTGATTGAGTAGTCTTTTGAAAACTGATGTGAAGTTATAGGATATGAATGACACTAAATGTTTGAGGATTGAATTTCACCATAAGCACCTGGTGCTTTGGCCACTAGCTGCTCCTGTTCACAATGTAAAGTTAACAATCACCTGGATTACAGTGACACTGAAGAAAAAGAATTCTACTAATCTAATTCTGAATGGTTTTCATATCTGTTCAGAATGCATCTTCTGCACATAGTTACAACCCTGGAGAAGAGGAGACGAGAAGTTTAACATGTCATACATTGATATACAGATCCCTGTGTAGACTGCTAAAAAATGTCTGGTCTGATTTCTCTCACTCACATTGGATGCTCTGTATTAAGATAAATAAATAAAATAAAAACTGTGTATGTGTGAAAAATGATGGTCATGATTTTTGTAAATAATGAGACTAATACTGCATTTCATCTCAAGTTTAACTTTACTGTGATCTTATCCCTTTAATGAGTCCGGTGGTTAACAAGACAAAAAGGACATGAACTTTTAATCACATTTATCTAATAATATCCAATTATTTGTGGAAAGTCCAAAAAGGTGTTTACTATTCAGTACTATGTGTTATTATTTTAGGAAGAGGAAAGTGTTATTCTGGTGTTGATGCATTGTAACTTCTAGAAACAAACATGGCAAGGCAACAAACAGGACAGCTGCAGTAGTTTTTATGTCTATTTTGGAAATATAAACAGGAAGTCTCTACACTCTTTAAAAGAAAGCTGGGTTAGAGCTGTAGTATCTGTCTCGCTGTGTTTTTGGTGCAAACTTGACCAGGAGTTTCAACTTTGGTGTGAGTTACAGATAATTACAGAATTTTCACTCTGAGGTGAACTCTTTCTTCAGTTGAACACCTTGCCAGTTTATCACCTTTAATTCTAAGCATTTGACATATGATACATTTGTATTATACATTATATATTTCACTTGTCAGTTCACTCTGCATCTCCTGGAAAGGGTCTGTTCACTGCCCCGAATCCTATAACTGATGATGCAAGCTAAGGCCAAGACCTTTAATCACTCTCTGAGATTAAAAAACTGTGACACTCTGAAAGAAGGGAGACTTAACTTGAACTTTACAAGGAAAATCCAGTGTGAAGTGAATTTAGTATGTATGTATGTAAGTATTCAAGAATCTAAAGACTGAAGGTTGAACTTTGATTAAGTGGCTGTCTCTTAAATGGCAACAAGGAGGATAAGAATGGATGGAAGGTCTTTTGAGGACTTTTATTTTCCATGGTGCCTTGATAACACAGCAGTCTAAGGTACATGGCATCTTAAGTTAACAGTTTGATTCTGGCTAGGAATATATTATAACCCTTTTCTTCTTGGAACCTTAACACTATCCAGTGAAACAACTTGTTTTTCAACCAATTTTGAGTAGACACACTGTTATCATCCATCCATCTTTTCATCCACTTATCCTTTGATGGTCATGGGGGGCTGGAGCCAATGCCAGCGGACGCTTGTCGAGAGGCAGCATACACCCTGGACAAATTGCCAGTCTGTCAGTCTACCACTGGGCTAACATAGAGACAACCATTTGGCACTCACATCCACTGTAATCAAGGATGTATTACTGACGGAGAGTGTTGCATAATGCACAACAGTACTAAACAGTAGTAGCAAGGTGGTGGATCCCACTGATTACCCACAAGCATTTATACTGTTATTACAGATATTTGTTGACAGACCCCTGCATGCTTTTCTTCCAGTTTCTCTCATGCCATCCCCATTGTTGTTTTCTTCGTACTTGCTTTCCAACCTGTAGAATATGAGCATCCCACCAATGTTATCATGGTTCAAACTTGAAACCAGATGTTTTTGGTTCCAGCTGGGAATCAACTTTTTGGTTTCCAAACCAATTTAATTTTAGTGGAAATGCTGAAATGGTTCAAAATTAGGTGTGCAAACCAGAATGGGACCCATTCCATACTGGTTGAAAATGGATATTAGAAGTCCCTTTTACACAGCCTGTTCAAGGTGTGAATGTTGTGCCGTTAATCTGCCTCGCTAATCTGTATAAATGGTACAAAGGCAGAAAGGAGCGGGGTCATTGTTGTCCCACCTTTAAACCAGCATTAGAAGTAGTCACATGGCTAAATCACCATCTGAGCAAAAGGGAGAGTAACCATGGCAGGACAGACACTGTCCGATGCCAATTTTACACATTGACTGTAAGTTACACATCATAAGTCTGATTCCACTGTACTGGCATGCTCTGAAATTACACACTGTACACCGGCTTTGTTTGGTTCAGTGTAATGAAGAAAAGGCAGCATGATCAAGATGTTCTTTATAGCACTATAGCATGATCTGTTTGTAAACGGGGCAAGAGACAAGATGGTGAGACTAGTGGAGCATTTAGCACTTAAGTCTTGCCAATGATCTCATACTTTTCCGCTGGTCAGCAGCTGGTGGTGGTAGTACACTAAGAAAAAGCAATGGCATGGAAAAAGTCTAGCAAGCACAGGCATTAACCATGCAGAGTTCAACATATTCTAAAATATTGGCTTTGCTAATATATTATGGGGCTGGAAATACAATTTGTCAGCCCTCAAATACTGTACACACACAATAAAATTTTGGTGAGAAACTCTGAATGTGAACATAACTGTGTTAACGTATCCTTAATTAATTCCAAGAAATTACAGGTTTAACTGACAGTCAGTACACAGCAGGTCAGCTCAACGTGCAGAAAGATTTGTTCACAGGCATGCATACGATCCAACATATGCAGAATAAAGTCAGAGATAATGTATTAATACAATACTTACTTGGTTTAAATTAGGATGTTCTTATTAAAGAAATGCCTCCGGATGTCAACAACCGCTTAAACCCACTTGTCAGAGAACTTTGTCTCTATTTTCCCTTTAATTAGTTCTAAATTGCACAGTCCACCCCCCGGACACAGACACACACACACACACAAAAAAATCAAGCTTCAATAAAGCTTTAGCATACAATACAGAAAACATTCAGTGGTTTTTCAAAGCAGTTATAAATGAAAGCAGTCTCCTTTATACAGGTTTAGCAAAGAATAGGATTTATGCTTGGGTAACAGAGAGAGAGAAAGATAAGAATATGATTAAATGAGATTCTTTATAAGAAAAGCTTTACCACTCAAACAGTTTCATTTATTATCACACACGAGGCCCTCGACATTTGCATATAAAGAGGTGAAATCAACACAGAATAGGTTTTCATGTTTCAGAATGCCTGTGTGTGTGTGTGTGCGTGTGTGTGTGTGTGTGTGTGTGTACATGACATTTAGAACTATTAGGGTCTTTTTTCGAGGGAAATTATTTCTATAGGTTGATATTAGTGTGATCATAAAGATTTATACATTTCCTGTTCCAGGCAAACTCACACCACCCACACACACACACAAAGACTGAATTGCTCCTCCCATACTACAATAAGTCCTCCAACCTGAATTAATATATGGTTTATTTGTCCATACCCTCTGATCCAACCTATAGGAGTGTCTCCTGAAATGACACCCCTACAGTGGCAGCATCCTGGTCCATTCATCCACCCCAATCCTCCCTCCTCCTATCACACACTTAGTCACTTTTTATACTACATCACCTTCCTCCTTTTCTCCCATTAAATTGCTACAGAGGTCATCTAACAACAGAACGCACCTATGGGTCATAACATGCTGCTTCCACAGATGACCTATGAGCTCATTTTTACAGGAGGGCAGTCTCCCTACTGTATAAGGTGTGAAACACTCACAGTGACAAACACACAAAAGCATGGCATAGACATAAACATGCTCACACATTTTCAAACGCACACTTGCTCAAAGATGTACGCTTGCACACAAACACACACACACACACACACACACACTGACACAGTCTATGTATCACTTTGTGACAAGGCCAATCTTTAAGCCTGACTCTTTTTGAGAAGTCTGTGATTGATCTGTGAGGGTCTATTTCCTGTCTTCACCTGTGATAAATCACCCTTATATTGACAGTATGTGTGTGTGTGTGTGTGTATTAAAACTCTGTACAAGCATTACAGCCACTGGGGAGTAAAACTATGGTGTGTACGGGAAAATATACAGGTATATTTCATAAATTATGTTAATGTTGCTGTGTAATTGCATCCACATAAGTTAGCTTATTTAGAAAAAAAATATACTGTTTAATGTACTTTTTCATGTAACACATAAACAAAACCAAAAGAAAGTGAGAAAGGTCAGATGAAGAGTAGATGAAAGAAAAGTATTGATATGTGAAGAGCCAACTCAGTCTCAGTCCATTTTTACAAAAGCACAACTATGTTGACTGTGTTGTGCAGTCCCCAGTAAAAAGGACAAGAGGAAACAAAATGGAACTCATTCTCTGTATCACTGAGATGACACACTGAACAACTCCAGTTTTTCTTCTCCCTGACTGACATCTTGTACAGTTCGGCACTGAGTGGCAAAATAAAAGATCTCAAATAGGCACACGAACCCTTTGTCTCTTAGATGACATGTATACAGTGTCATCAGTACAGGATTCATATTTGATTACCTTAAACGTCTTAAGTTTTGGTTTGGTCCATTTATTTGTAGTCCACTGTTCTTTAATAGCTAATACATATCTCTTAACATATGACTACTGATCTTTTGATTATTTGAATATATACTGTATAAACTCATGTGGTTCTTTTTGAGAATAATCCCTTTGCATAATTAATTTATTACTAGGGATTCATTGTAACTTAATCTACTCCAATCAAGGTGTGAACAGTGCTGTGGGCAGTGTTGCTTAATGATCCAACTCATTTTCATCCTGAATTCTCCTTGCCTTGTTATTATTACCTTCTACTTCCCCTTCCATCTGCCTATCCACCTGTTCTTATTTGATAAATTTATTAGAGATCCTCCAGAAACATATTTCCTGCCTTCAACTATGATACATTATCTCCTTGCCAAGCTCTCTGATCATCCAAGGTGGGATAGTTAGGCCTCAAAAGCAGCACACTGGACACTGAAGATATACCACCTGTCTCTGAAGGTGTTCCCACTTCCTCCCTCTCTTTCTACTTTTCTAAATATACTCAATACCTCCTTTCACATCTGTCAAATGATGACTTTGATAGGTATATTTCTCCTGTTTTGCTGCACAGATGAGGAGTTGCCTTTCAGCTTTCCTCCCATTCTAACTCTTTTGATACTTGTCCCTGACAGATCTTCAAGGCCCTTTTCCTTGCCATGCATGTCATAAATCATGCTTCCATTCACATCAGATTATCCCTTGCATCAGTATGGTGATTGCTAAATAACTAGGCCTATTCACAACACCTCTACTAGCATAGGTTTAAACAGTTTTTAAAGTGAACAGTTAGAAAGTGGGCTTATTAGTACACATTGTACATTTACAAGTGAGAGCCCAAACATCTCAACTAACCTTAGCAGAAAAAAACAGATATTGTCAAAAGACACTGGAGCAGAGCTAGTATGCTAGCTAATATGGCTGATATAAGCCATCAGTTTGTAGTTTCAGTGAACACACAACTCAGTGTCTTGTTGTCATCTTTACCTACTAGAGGCTACCCTCCAGTAAAAAACGAATTCATACTTTGTTTGTGCAGCTGCTTATTACAACACACAGTTACGTTATGTTGTGCGACATCTAGTGGCATCTATGAAGTAGATGACATACTGTAAAGAGCAAAAAGGTCAGTGCAAGAGGAGGTTGGGATAGATGGTTGGGTTAAGAAAGCACAGGACTTCCACACAGTAGGGTTGTGTTTAGTTCCTGTTTGAACCCATTAGTTATTGTTATAACAGTTTTAGCCCAAACCACAATCTCTTCCTAAACCTAACTAAGTAGATTTTATGCCTAAACCTATTTTTCATTTTGTGCTGATTAAACTATCCTAGCTTTTACTGCAGGTGTGATCATTTTATCATTGGACCGATACAGTCACATGACACACGCAGTTGGAAGACAGTGAAATAGGTGTAATGTGTATCTGCCATGACTTTATATAGAATAATAGTATTGTGATTTACATGTGTTAGTGGCTGCTGTGGCTCAGGGGGTAGAATGGGTCCCCCACTAAAGAGAAGGTCAGTGGTTCGATCCCCAGTTCCTCCAGTCTGTGTGCCAAAGTATCCTTGGGCAAGATACTGAACCCAAAATCACCCCTGATGTATCATTGGTGTGTGAATGTATGTGAGTGTGTTAGAGTGCTTCATACATAGAACAAGTGCTGTATGAATGTGTCGGTGAGTGGGTGAATGTGATCTGTAGTGTAAAGCACTTTGAGTGGTCATTATGACTAGAAAAGCGCTATATAAGTGCAGTCCATTTACTATATGTTATAGGGTTAATTGTGAAATAAAATATGAGTTTTTTTACATTAATAATGTGAAGCGAGCTCAACAGTGGTGGCAGCATTTGCACTGTGGATGGTTGTATCACGGTTTCGGTCTCACTCAGCTGTTACACCCCTATTGTGTGTTAAGTTTGAATTGACTAATGTGCTTGACTGCCTCCCCATCTGATATGATACAGTATGAAGAACAGAATATTTATAGTTCAGTGTTAACTAAGGAAAGAGATGCCTTGCTGCAAGGGTAGGACCCTGGCCGTTGGTTAGTGGCATAGCCCTTGCAACCTGTACTGATGACGTCACCAAAGTCCTTGTGATCCAACAAGACTCAAGAGCCCCTGGTCATTCACTCTGAACAGTTCAAGTTCTTCCACACCCTTGTGGTACTTACTGTATGCCTGCTGTGGCCTTAGAGAGACCAAGGCTGGATTGTGTAGTCCAGTAAAAATATATGTATATAAGAAAAAAAACAAAAAAACAATTGAACAAAAAACACAATGTACATGTTCGCTTTGTCAAAGTAGTTATGATCCCTGACTACAGCATCCTCTACACCTCTTAAGGGATTTGGAATGAGTTGCAAACTGTGGGAAGTTTAGAGAAGTGAAAAAATACATTACCCAGTTACACAGCCTTTGCCTTTAAAACCATCCACCTGGGACCATCATGTTTTTCCTTTCAGATTTATGGAGAAATAGGGGTGAGGCCAGTCTGGAGATGATCAAATTTGTCATTAAATCCGTGTTTATCAAATTGGGAAGAAAAACTCTTTTCTATTGAACTGTGTAAAGACATGTTTGCATCTCCTGCTCTCAGTGCACTTCACCATCTCCCACAATACACTTGGCTATCTTCTTCTGTTCTCATCATCTTTTCAAGAAAGTTAGATTTTCCCAGCCGTTGCTCTCTATTGTGCGGCGATGAATGCAAATTCTACAATTCAGAGCATCTCTGGGGACGTGGAAATGGCCTCCGAAAATTACTTTGCACACCTCACTGACTGTCAGACGGGGTGGGGGTTTGGGTCGGGAGGGAGATGAAAAGGAGGGAAAGTAGGGAGAAGGAGAGACAGAGCAGTTCAGAGGTATACAAAGGAAAGAGTAAACAAAGTGAAAAGACAGGGGCTGAAGCAGAGATGACTTGCATACTAATGTCATGTGATCTTTAGCCCTGCCTGACCCTTCCTCCATGCCCTCTAACCTGAGAACAGGACGTGTCAACCTCCTCATTAGAATGGCTTTTGGGATGCTCTGATGGTACAACCACAGGGTCAGCATTTAATAAGAGGCCAGGGCAGGGGGGTCAAAATGTATTTAGAGGGCTGTTGACCCTGTTTGATTTCTGCAATCTAAAATCTTGTAAAAGTAGCTGGTGAAGAAAAACATCAAGTGTAGCAAAACATGTTCTGGATTTGAAAAGTATTTAATCCATCTGAGGTCAGGTTTTATCCAACCATTGTCTGCACTGAATCACACAAATTCACAAGAGTTTATTTTGTGGGCATGTTGATTTTCTTTTTCTTTATTACATGGGTAGGAGAGTAGGCATATTTTGACTTGTGATATAAAAAAAATCACTGAATCTGATCAGGACACATCAAACACGTCAGGAGAAAATGTTTGTATGTATTTTCAGGTGAATTTAAGAAGACAAAAGAAAATGATACATGCTCACATTCACAATAGTCTGCAGTGCTTCAAATAAAACATTGTTAAATATACTGGTATCTAATGCCTGTAGAAGAGAAATTACAGTTTCCCTCAGAGATAATGGTCATAAATCATCTTAAATCACATATTCCCAAACTTTTCATTGAACTAGAAAATTGTACATTGACGTGAGCCATTCTCGGTTAATATATTTACCCTTTGGAGGATTTGTATCAGTCCAAACTCATACAGGTCTAAGACTAAAATGACCTGCACTTATCTGACTTTAGCTGTGAGTTAAAAGAAACAGGGCAGTCATTATCAATGATAGTGTAATTTTATTTTCTTTCATCATTTGCTCTTTTTAGTGCTGCTCTGGAAACTCTCATGGTAGTACACAGCCTTTGTTCTCTGTCATCTTTAATTTATGAGAGCCACAATTATTTCTCCTTTTCCATCTGCATGTCTCTTCGTCATCCCGCAGTACAACTCTTTTCTTTTTGTTTTATTTTCAGGATTTTGTGTATTTACAGAGCAGATCTGGTGGGACTGGTGACAACAGACCTGCTTGTCTTGTGTGGAAACCTCTTAATTCCCGGTCCATGTAGGACTTTTATTTATTTATTTATTTTAAGTGATTTTAGTCAGAAATTGACACTTGTGAACTTGTTGTTCACATTTTTTTTTTAAATGTATGACCGTTTCATCTGAAAGGACCAGCACTGGCTAAATTCAGTGCAGATACCTGATATTGTTTAAAAAAGAAAAGAAAAGAAAAAAAAACTCTTTAACATTTCATAAACCTCCCTCTCTTATCTTTTACTGAATGGGAAAGAGTCTTAACTTGAGTCAGAATACTTGATCAGTCTCCCATGGTGAGGTTGTTGCCCCCCATGTGCTACGTTTGTTTTTCCTCTCACACAGTGGCTTTTATACTTTCATTTATATCACATCTATTTACAGAATACTTCTCTGAAGAGATAACAAGAACGTTGTTTAGGTTGCAAGGGGCTCACCACTGTGGTCTGGTGACAATTTTAAACATAGCACAATTAGAACAGAACAAAACTTCCATAACTCCCCTGCTCTATTTTGTACTTCTTAGCATGAAAGTAAAACTTTAAATACAACTTGAGTGGCTAATGATGGGGATGCAAAGGATTAAAAAATAAATTCAAATAGATCAAATATTCTTAGATATGGAAATACTTTATTTTTTGCTTCTGTTCAAACTGTATTGATTCATATTTACTCATTTTGAAGCTGTATTTTGTGGTGGTGCTGCAACAATGATTTCTCTGAAGCATTAAATGTCACTCCGACCTTCCTCCAACCTAATTGTTCCTTTATAGAATCAAGGACCAGATCAATTCTGTCAACAGGCTTCTCTTTTACAAAGCTGTATCAGCATTTATTTAATGCATATCCCACTCCATAGTGTAAAGCTGGCAGCTGTCACCCAGTAAATGTGCACACAAACCCAAGTCTATCTGCAGCAAAACATGGTTGGTTAGCAACTGCACCATTTTAATATTTAAAAAGTTACCATCTTTTACTGTTCAAAATTCCCTCAGTGTTGCACCTAGGCAGCAGCAGAGTGCTGGCCAGGCAGCCTGGTATCACAAAATGGAGTATGACTAACACGCCAATTTCCATAAGTTATCACAGCACGTTTTTTGCTTTTTGTCATTTCATGCCATGTCATTTCTCTCCTTGTCTGACCCCTGACCTTAACATCAAAACAGCATTAAATGACATGGGAAATGTCCTTTAAAGTGATGTGCTATTTATACACAATTCCATAAGATCACATGACCCATCTGATCTGGTCAGTTACACATTTAATCCTGCAACAAATGATTTTCTGAACACAACATTAACATATCATCACCTTTTCATTTTACAATTAGCAAATGCTTACTTGTACTTGCAGTTGTTACTAAGCAAAATCATCATTTAATTGTGTCATGTCTCTCTCTGTCTGGAGAAAGTAAGTCCCACATTCATTCATTCGAAGCAACAGTATAACCACTGCACCACCGTGCCACCTGAGCTGCTGACAGATTCTCTTTATATGATATCTGATATCTTTGGCTTTACATTACATTATTGACATTAGTAGAGAGCTGGTTAGCATTTACCACCAAATATAATTTGACCTTTGAATGAACACCTTGATTTTTCTTATTTCCCTCCATGCAATTTTGTAATTTCGCCAATAATTCAAGTTTGTTTGGTGTAAGTAAAACACAGTATGATGTGCTGTAGGTGTAGCATAATATAAGATGATATTATTATTATTATTGATATTATTTTGTAGCACCCAAAAGGTATAACATCAGAAGTCTGAGACCTCTTTCCCTTTCAAGTGAATGGGGAAGTGGTCTCAGACTTTTGGACCCCACTGTAGTTTTTTCTGTACTGTCCCACAGAAGAATACTGTGTAGCACTCTCCAAAATCAATCCAATCAAATACTGCATCAGGCATATCTATACACTAAAAAGATACTGAGAAAGAAGGAGAGACGGGTGAAAATTAGACCACGTGATGTGCATTATAGCGCAACTTGCTACAGAAGCACATTTGTGTAAACCAGGCAATTAAAAATCCATTCGAAAATGCATGTGTGCTAACACCATTGGGACCTGGAAAATGGAAAAAAGAAATGGGTTATGATTGCTTTAGACAGCAATCACAACAGAGGATTCCCATGCACTGTATTTAACACCATTCCCCTGGTATGTGGTGGTCTCATCTGTATCTGTGTAGGATAATTTAAGAAATGAGTTCATTTAGTAAGATTGAACTCATGGTGCAAGTCATCTGTTCTGCTATGTTATACCAGTGGCTGTCATCAGTTCCTTTAGTGTGTGTGCATGCAGTGATACAAAGTGCATATATAATAGTGGGCAATGATGGAACAATTTCATGGCAATGTGATTATCTGCGTGCATGGTTCTGAGTGTTTCCATTTGTTTGTATATGACTTACATCTGAATTAGTGCTATATCTGAGTCTGCGCACATAAATAGCTTGAACCTTAGGGTTCAAACATGGATTTTGCTGCTGCTGTGTTGGGATGGTACCATTCAGACCCATTCAGAATAATACCCTGAGATGGATTACAGTGTCAAGATCTCTGCCTTGGTTGTATTGATGACAACAACTAAAACTGGAAGTCCCATCTGTACATATTATCTCCTCACTTTGATTTGACATGATGACAATGAGCACTTCTTACACGCTGTGGTTAAGGTGTTTCATTGTGCTTCAACCTAACTGCGTGTCAGATTGGTTGGGCCGCATACAATAATTTTTGTAACTTTCTAAAACGAGCACAGCCACTTCACTCACTGTTTGTACAGCTGAGTGCAACGCTTCAGCCTTCAAGGAAAGACTGCCTGGAAGTATGAGCTGCTCCCCATATGAATGATTATGGTGTGCTGTCCCTCTCTATGTCAACCAGCCTCTCCCCTTGTCTTTGAGTGCAGCTGTTCAGAACAGCTATTAATATGTATATTTGGTAGTTCATTTCAAGCACTTGAACACCTTTTACTGTGGCTGAGGGCCCAGTCCACAAGCCTAGAAGGGGATACATTTGGATTCAGCCACTGATCCCTCTGAGGGGCCTCATCTTTTCCCTGGATCCCCTCACAGGGAGGTCAGAGGTCAGGCTGCAGAGCACCATACTGGATTTAAACAAAATCGCTGTCTTGATCAAGGACACCTCACGAACAGAAATATTGCTACAAAGGGTTTCTGCAATAGCCTTTATTTACTGTTAGTGAATGGCAGGCTGTAGTGACAGTGATCATAGAGTGAAGCCAATTTATCTTGTCGATACTCACATCAAACTTTAAAACCTCTGATGACTAAACCAGGATGTGAGGCTGTACCAGCCTGTCTCTCTGGAGAATTATTGTCATTTTGACGTCAGGTTACTTTATAGAAGAAGGGACAAAAAGTTTAAAACAAAAAGGCCTGTTCAGTTTCCTGAAATGGCCGTAAAGGGTTTATCATGAATTTAATCTTCAAAATTCAGACTTGTCTCTCGTGGCCATTTGGGGCCGCCAGTGTGCAGAAAATGTAAAGTATGACTGATTCAGCTCCTCATTAAGTAGCTTAGTAATTAGAATGAAAACGTATTCAGGAATGACTCGTGACTTCAGTGATTGCACAGGTGCCTCTGTGTGTGTGTGTGTGTATGTATAAGTGTGTGTGAGTTTCTGTATCTGCAGGTGGCTAATTACCCCTCTCAGTGTCTTTCTCTTTTCTTTTTGTTAAGTTGTTCTTTTCGCTTTCTTTTTAGTCCCGTCTCATTAAGGGGTGTTCAAACTGTTTGAGTGAGCAGAAAGTGAGTTGAGTGTTGTAATGATGTAATGATAATCTCCCTAACTCATTATGTAGAAGATGGATTTTACTCTGCAGTTACTTCTGATCGTTGTATAAATCACCAGTGTGCATGTGCGTGTGTATATGTGTGTGTGTGTGTGTGTGTGTGTGTGCATGTTAGTGTGACTCAATGGACATCAGTCTGGCCTGGTGAGGTAAGTACATGCAGTGCTCAAACATACAAAGTACATCCCCAAACACCTGAACTTCAATCATTCAACCATTTAATTCCTCTGCAGCCTCTGCAGTGTGTGTGTGTGTGTGTGTGTGTGTTTGTGTGCGTGTGCAGGCATTTATTCCTGTGTACATGTATAAGCTTGAACAGTAATTATCAAGCTGTTTAAGACTAACTCTGTGTGTGATTTTCGGTGTGTGTGCATGTCATTATCGACACCGCTAACAGCCCATGGTAGTGTAGGTTGTTAACAAAACACCTGTTAACGGAGACAGAGGTATAAAGCCTTTCAGCACACAGTCACACAAACACACACACACACACAGACACAGACACACAGTCTGTAGTAAACAAACCCATCCAGATCTAGGTGGGAACAGCTGGGAACTTTATTGGGGCTCTTACTACTCAGCAGGATTTGCATATGAAAACATCCTGAGCAGTGCAAGTAGCTTCATTAATCCAGAGTGTAATGATTTGTGTGTGTGCATGTGTTAATGTGGTGATTTCATCTTGAGTCTATCTATCTATCTATCTATCTATCTATCTATCTATCTATCTATCTATCCTAGTTCCAGCTGCATAACTATTGTGTGCATTTTGATGAGTGTGTGTGTGTGTGTTTAAAGATCAGGAAGCCGTGTTTAATCACTTGTGCCTTTTAAACATTGACCCAGTCAATATATTCAGATTGGAAAATGGGCTCTAATCAGCCTTATCGGGGGGGGTGTCAAGTAAACACTGTATCGCTGCCACGTTTACGGCAAGGTTGAGCCTTAATTATGGGATGGATTAGCATGCAGTGCTAATAGGCATGCTTGTGCATTCCATCACAGCGGAAACAAGTTACTAGTTGCTTTACATTTTTCAAAATATGCAGCATGAAATTGTTCAAGTCTTGCACAAGTGTCACGAGGCTCTCACTGTAATATGTACGTTGTTCAAGTCATTACAGACTTACAGCATGCTATACTGAATGTTGAATTTAAAATGATTATATTGTTGTCAAAGTCAGTGTGACAACTTGGCATAATGACAAACAAAGTTGGAGAAATTAACACTATGTTCAACTATGTCTAAATCAGACCCTGGACCAGTCCCTGCTCTGGGTATACATGGTCACGCCTTTCACATTATTTTAGCATTAAAAAAAATAGAAATGTGGTTGCATGGGGGTAAACAGGGAATAGATAAATGACTATGTTTGTGCTAAGTCCAAAAAACAAATCAAAAAAAGGAAAACCAAGGAGTTGAAACATGAAAAGATCCTGTGATATAGATTTTTTTGAATGTATTCAGTTATGCACTCCTCATTAGGAACAACATAGTAATACTGAGTAGGGCCTCTCAAAACAGCCTCAGTACTTCGTGGCATTGATTCCACAAGACGTTGGAAAAATTCCTTTGAGATTCTGGTCCATGTTGACACGACTGCATCACATCATTTTTGCAGATTTGTCAGTTGCAGTTGTCAGTTTCATGCTGTGACTCTCCTGTTTTACCACATCCCAAAGGTGTGTTACTGGATTCAGATCTGGTGACTGGGGAGGCCACTGAACTGACAGGAGTGGAACCCAGCACGGTGCTCTACTTATGTAGCCCACCTGCCTCAAGGTTGGACGTGTTGTGTATTCTGAGATTGGTTTTCTGTCCACTTCAGTTGTGAGGAATATATCTAGGTTACTGTGGCCCTTCTGTCTGATCCAACCCTTGGCCTCTCTCATCAACAAGGTGTTGAACTGCTGCTCGTTGAATGTTTTTTTTGTTTTCACACCATTGTAATAAAAGACTGTTGTGTGTGTAAATCACAGGAGATCAGCCCGTCTGGCAACAATCATGCCATGGTCAAAGTCACTGAGATCACATTTTATCTCGATTCTGATGTTTGAACATTACCTGAAGCTCCTGACCTGTATCTGCATGGTTTTATGCATTGCTCTGCTGCCATTTGATTGGCTGATTGGATAATTGCATGCATTAGCAGGTGTACAGATGTTCCTAATAAAGTAAATAGAGTGTATTTTTGATATGTCTGATAACCTTGTACTGCATTTTGTCAAATGAGGACTCCATACACAGAGTGTTCATCAGTCTCCTACCGTCAATTAGTGTAAAGCAGAGACCTTAAACTCTACTACAGCTGCTTTAGTGATTTATCACTGCATTTGAAGGCATCATGAAAATAAGGTCAGGTTTCCTGGGTTGAAGCTTCTGTAAATTATGCAGAGTTTCTGCCTGGCCTCACTCATTCCAGCAGATTTGCTGAGACAACCAAGCTTCAGGATTAAACTTGTTCTAATTGACTTAATATTAAAGCACCAATTCAGAAGTCAGACAGAAACAAGAATTACCTCGCTGCTTAAATTTGAAACACGAGGAAAGAGACATTCAGCTGACATCGCCATTTATAGTGTTTCCAAAGACTGGAAGCTTCCAAACGCCACTTATACTATTTAGGAAATAAATTCTTTTTTTTTTTTTCTACATTTGCATGAATTTGAGTCAGATAGCGGGCAGTGACTTTAAAGGACTGACTCAGTTAAGCTCTTCAGTTGTTGACACTTGGGCCATAATTAACTTACACTGCTAGATAACTGCCCAGAGTGTGTGTGTGCACGTGCGTACGTGTGTGCATGTGCATGCATGTATGTGTGCATGTGTGAGCACTTGAGTTTATCACCATGAAATTAAGCTCTTAGTCCAAAGTGTCAAGTTAAGTCTTCTTTAGATGTCATGTTTTCAGAAAGTTTAATGTGCAGATAGAGCCTTATTTAAAAAATAAATAGGCAAGCAAAAAGCCCCATTAAATGTGAAATGCCTCCTAAAAGAGAATCTCCTTATTTAGAGCAACTAAGCCAGTTGAGTGTGATGATGCATCAACTCCCTGGTCACTAAAAGGCAGTAGCACTGAAGGAGATAATTCACTTCTCTACAGCGTCACTACTTTTTAGTAGACAGTGGGAGAGTATTGACTCATCAGATGTAGCATTCATCTTTCTCAGGTCAAAATTCAGCTTTATTTTAGCATATACATGTATATTTTAGATACATGTAATGTCTAATTTGTTGAAGAGCATTATTAAAAATACCAAATATGTCTTGCAAAGTGAAACAGAATATATGTATTTCCATTTGTGTAATGGAAAAACTATGAAAGTAAAAGTTGCACCCTGGGTTTAAACACTAAATATGAAAATGGTTTCAATAATGCAACACAACAAACTTGCACAGAGTATACTGTGTATGCCACATATTTGCATGAGATAATGATAATATTTGGTACCACTGGAGAACATGATGCTTTTAATTTCCAAATAGTTGCCCAATTAACATGAGTCCAAAGCCCCTTTTGAACTTGAGCAAGACATTGAATTCCTGAGAGTGTAGAAGCCAGTGCAGGATGTTGGCTCAAAGGAGACTCCAGGAGCAGAGAGTAAGACTTTTGTGTCTGATTTTCTTAGGGCACAAATGTGACAAATTCTGTTTTGAAAATGTGAGTGTGTTTGCAAAGTCCGCCTCATTCCTCGTTACATATACCTTTAAGGGAGGATTGAACAAATATTACGAGGAGGCATGTTAACAGATGTTGGTTATGTGTTTTGCTGTATTTACTGAGCCTGTCCTTTTTACCATTGTCAGTTTAGCAGGAAAAGTCTCTGCCTCTGGTAAGGAGATGTGAACAGCACATGATTTACTGGAGCCACAAGGAAGGCTGTAGTGGGAGGAAATATGCATTAAATATAGAGCACAGGTTGTGGTTTGTGTTCATCAATCTTAAATTAGTATTAGTTTGGTGATTTTGAGCCTTCTTTTTGATTATATGCAGGATATGGTGTTTACATAGAACATGAAAAACCTGGTTATCCCTGTATACATGATCATGAAAGTATCCATGTTTCTGAACGTGTGCCTGCAGGTGTGTATTGATTTCTCAGCAGCTCAGCCACTATGAGATGGTTCAGAAACCTTGATAAGGTGTCTACATTCCATAGTATCCTGGTGTTTATCAGAGTACCCCAGGTAGTATATTCACCTCCACCTGCTCCATCTCTCCCTCTCTATCTTATACTTCATCTCCTCTTTGTTTACCATGGACATGTTATTGCTTCTTAATATTTTACTAATTCGATATGTGCTCAAGATTACATCATAATCGTATGAGTCATATTTCGAGTCATAGTAACAGTTTTTTTTACAGATGGTGTTGGAGTAAACATGTTGTAATCAAGGTCACTATGTTATCATTTATTCTCTGAGCTTATTGAGCTCATAGAAAATCCACTTCTGAACTGCCTCTGGGTGCCCTCCTCCTCTCTCAGCGTGCTCTGGAGCGCAGCACCAGGATCAGTCCAGGAGCTGACTGTGTAATGAGCTGCTTTCAAACTCATTGAAAACTGTACATTTGCACAAAGCCATTTCCCTGGTAAATCTGGGCCTCATTCTGTAATGAGGTAAATGAAGTTTTTCCTACAGCATGTTGGAGTCCAAATAGTTAACTCCACTTATTCTAATAGGAAAAGGCCATGCTTTGGAACAGCTCAAAAAAGCCTATTTCTTACAAATTGCTATTCCAAATGGTCTCACCTGAAGATGGGGTGAAAAGCCTGCTGTCAAAATAAAAGGCAGCAATCATTCAAATAGATGCACAGAAACCAGCACACCTTCTTGTTTAGTGCTGTGAAGGAATTCCTATGAAATGCTACCTGCTAAATGCAGTGTGGAGAGAGGCAGAGACGCTGTTAGTCTCCTTGCTGAAGGACCACTTTGATTACAGTAATTAACCCATCTCGAAATACATGTGGAAATAATTCATTAGTGTTGCATGACTACTGAGAAAAACAGACAGCCCAACACCTGCTGACAGGGTGTATGTGTGTGCGTGTGTGTGTGTGTGTGAGACTGGGGCCAGTAGTACAGAAGATCAAAGGATGTGAGCCTGCACACTGTATAATGCTCCACTGCCACCTTTATTAGATCTTCAGAGGTCTTCATCAGGTCAAGCAGGACGAAGATCCTCCTGTGAATTAACACACTGCTTTATGGTCTAATATAAAGGCATCAGTGGGGAATTCAACAATGTTCAGTCTCATGCTCTCATATTCTCACATGACTTCTCTAATATACCAAAGCACATGAGCAGTTATGTTTTCACTAACACAAAGCAAATTATTAGGACTAGTGGGGGCTACTTTCACTTTTTCCATTATTGTCCTCTATTATGAGGGGACAATTCAAAGTGCAGGGAAGCTCAGGAGACAACATTTAGATGATTATGGTTGGTGAAGCAGCACTGTAGTCCCTGAAGGATCAATTCACCTAATCACTATCCCACCTCCACACATACACATTCAAGCATGACAATGGTTTGATATATAACTGTGTCTGATGCAAAAGAGAGCTTGATCTTAATGAAATTACCTGATATATATATATATGTATGTATATATATATATATATATATATATATATATATATATGTGTGTATATATATGTATATATATATATATATATATATATATTTTTTTTTTTTTTTTTTTTTTTTTAAAGCCTATAGCCACACCAGTAATGCTGTAATGCTGTTGTTCAAAATGATCATGTTAACATGCTGATATAACACCAAAAAGCTTGGAGAATTAACTCCACCAGCTGTTTATCACAATAAGCCAACTCCAAATATTTCCACAACAGTAGAGGACAGACTTGTACTTTAATTAGCATTTTCTTCATCCAGCTTTCTAGAAAACCTGCACTGAATTTGGCTGCAAACGTGGCTGTTGTCTGGGGGACCTTGAAAGTCTGCACCAAATTTCACATCAGAGCCTCCAATAATATGTCTGGAGCCAAAAAAAATTTTTTTTTTGACTTTTTCTTTGGGAAAATGCATGTCCAAGTGTCAGATCATCAAGTGGAATTGATCTGCATGGCTGGATAACATGAGGGGCAAGTGCAAATATAATAATAATATGTTATTTTGTAATTTAGCTGAACAGCCACTTCAATTAATTTCAACAACAATGAGACTCTTGCAACTCTTGTAACTTCCAGGTGGTAAATAACAGCTCCATGAGAACAGACAGGAGGAGCTCACACTGTGGCAAATGTCCTATAGTAGTAGTTTCAGACTGAGCAGTAATATAGGGAGCAGTGTGAAAATGCTATGTGTTTCAGCTCTAATGACCTGGCTGAGTTTCCTCCTGCAGCCGGAGAAAGGAGAGAAACACTTTTGTTGTTACTTCCTCTTGTGATGTCAGACTTTTACACTGGCTTGAGTCTGCCTTCATTAGTCTGCTTGCATGAGGCTGAGTCACACTCCTTTGGTCCTTGCTAATCTTGAATCTCTATGAATATGAAACACTTACGACGCTGCCCCATTAAGTTGGCTTCTCTTTGTGTTTATATTTTCTGTAAATTGCTATCTTTGCTATTTTAAGATCTCACTTTCTAACTCATGCAGTGTGCTTGCTGAGTGTGTTTCTGCGGAGAGTGTAGCCTCTTATCAGCGGGAGAAGCACTGGTGTCTGTGGGGGCATGTGTGTGTTTGTGACTGTGTGTGTGTGGGGGTGGGGGGGGTGGAATATTACATGAATATGAAAATTGCTCCCATAAATAGGCTTTACTTTAAGTTCTGTGAAACTTTAATTTCGACCCCCCGTCGCATATGAATCTCATTTCCACATCTCCCCGGAGGATTCTCTCTGTGACGCTCGCTCTCCGTCAGTCTCTCTATTTTTGTTTTTCTGTCGCTGTTTCTTTCCTGTCCTCATCCATCTTGCCTCGTCCTCGACCTTTCCTCACCTCCACTCCAAGTCTCGCCATCTCTCTCGTGTCTCCGATGTCTAGACTTTCTTTTTTCACCACAAAATACGTTGTACAGGAACGATGGAGAGAGAAGAAATTGGTTCTCTTAGCTTCAGACGATGATCACATCCACTGCACAAATATTTGAGTGGGCAAAGTTCAGAGCTGACTGCTGAGTTTTGTGGATTAAAAGAAACTTTTAAGAGGAACACAGCAAAAGGAGAGTGAAAGGAAGAAAGACAGACAGAGAAAAAGAAATGCCAAGATGCTATTCAGTCAGATTTGTTATATTTTTGGTGCACTGTCTTTGAGGCTGGAGCCTATCCCAGCTGTCACTGGGCGAGAGGCGATGTATACCCTGTACAGATAACCAGTCCATCACAGGGGCCAACACATACAGACAAACAACTATTCACACTCATATTCACACCTAGGGGCAATTTAGAGTCACCAATTAACCTGCATGTGTTTGGACTGTGGGGGGAAGCTGGAGTACCCAGAGAGAACCCACACAGGCTCCGGGAGGACATGCTAACACAGAGAAGACCCGGGCGAAAAGGGTTCAAACCTGGAACCTGCTTGCTGTGAGGCGACAGTGCTAACCACCGCACCACGCTGCTGCCCTCTTATTTAGAACATTCTCAGTGATAACCTTTTTTGATACACACATAGAGGCACAGTTATGTGGCAGTGGAAGTAAAGTAAATGCAGTAATTAATAATATATCATACTGTATCTCCTGTGTTAACAAATCCTCACATCCATAGAAATCCTTTTTTTTAAGAGATGTTGTTCTAACCAACAAGTAAAACAGTGAATACAAAATCAGGTGAAAAAGAAGAAGAGATAATCAAAACTAAAAGGGAGTGATCACAGTTTGTATACCTATATATTTTAAAAAAAGGTTATAAAGACATCATTTCCTGGAAATAGAGAGAGATAATGTCAGATAATGCTCACCAGGACAGAACTGAAATGGTGAATGATTATTATAATTTCAACATATTCTCTACACACACTTGAAACATGCTTTAGAAAATCAGAAAACACAGATGTAGTTGAGGATGATTTTTGGTGTCACTTGCTTGGAAAAAGTTTTTAGTAATTTGAAATTGTGTTTGACTGTCTGTCAGTGACAATGCTGAAAACAAACCATGAAGAGAAGTAAGATTTTAAATGATAATAATCAGTACAGAAACTTTGTGTATAGAAACACACTTGGTGTATGGAGTACATCCTCTGACACAGATTACCAGCTCAGAAGTCCTTGACTCCTTGCTGGTAAATTGTGATTTAGAAATTTATGTGAAGTTATGTGAATTTAGAGGAGATACGATCAACAAAATCAATACACAGCAAACAGCAAACTGGAAAAGAAATATTTACAGACTGAATTTAACATCCATGACCTTTAACCCCAGATATTATTCTTGGCTTTACAATTTAAAGTTTAGAAGTTGTTTGTTTAGTTCAAATAAACACTTATATCAGATGCATATGCAACATAACATGTGGAGTGTTTGGAAAAAAAATGGTTGATTATTTGAACAAAGCTAGCTAGCTAAATCAGGCATGAAACCAGTGTGATCCTGTTTATAAATACTGTAAATCCACTAAAGCTCTGCACTAATAGTGTGTGTAAAAGAGACAAAAAAAAGGTCAATGACAAAAAGACAAAATGGCAAAGAAAAATCAGGAGGCCCTAACAGCTGATGAGAGTGATGGAAGAGAAACAGTGCAGAGCTTTCAGGCAGCTGCAGAGGTATAACCTGTGAGGACCACCGACCTCAGCAGCATTTGTTCCATTCAAGTTGACTGGTCGAGGGGAAAAACAATAACAGAGGAGAAGAAAAAGACTGGAAAAGAAATGGCTCGTCTCCAAATACACACTATCACTCAGTTCATATTAAAGATCAGATCCACGATGGCAGAGAAGAAATATAGGTGTTATCAACATCACTCTTTGCTGACTCTGAGTGTGTGTTTTTATATCACTCACAATAGTCTCTTTTGTCACTCTTTTCCTCTTTATCTCTCTTTTGTTCTTGATCTGTAGCTGTCTGTCTCTCTCTGCAGGGAAACCTGACAGTTTTCTCTGCATCTTTCTGCCTCCTTCACTTCCATACCTTCATTCTCTCCACACACTCCTTCCTCCTTCTTGTCTACCTGTTAGACGTTTCTTTCATTTTGAACAGGACTGTTATTGCTCAACAATATTGAACCATAAAGATAGCCTTTTCTTCAAAAATCTCATATTATGAGGTGACACTTTTGCTCTTTCTCTTACGCACGCACACACACACACACACACACACACACACACACACACACACACAGTACAACCCTGGACAGAGGCTGTGAGTGTGCATTTAAGCATATTTTACTGATTTACCTTAAGCTTTTTTAAAAGGTGCAGACAGGTGGTGCAACATAGAATGAAAATTAGACAGACGCTGCATCCTGAGTAACTTTGTGCAACAAGTTAATGAAATAAAAACCTCAATTATTTATTTCTGTAAAAGGTCACTTTAAATGTTGTTGTTGAGTGTGGTGATAGATGGAGCAGTAGTAGCAGTAGTAACAGTGATTAGATGAGAATCCAGCTCAGTAAATAATTCACCTCTAAAGCACAAAGTGTGTATTAATAAGAACTGGCAGCTGGAGTATGATAATATGCACATTCTTGTTGCACTGATTTCCATCTTTCACAAAACAGGGCAGTCACTAAATGACAGTTACAACTGTAGAGTAACCTATAGACTGTAATGTGTCAGTACGATTAGATTTTCACATTAAAGACCACAGATGACAGGATACGGTGAAGGAATTCTCTAAAGGTTTTTAACATCTTTACAAGTCACTGGTTGCTAGACTGATGGCAGCTGGTTGGAAATTATTGTCCAACCCAGATGGTAACAGCACTGGTTGTGACATTAGGCTGGGCCTATATTTATACATACATTGTACATTGCACTTGTACAAATATATAACAGATGTATGTATATAAGTGAAAATAATATACAATGATAATAATAATAAAAAAAAAAACACAGGCCACGACATAGTTCCAGTAAAACCTTTAGAGAAAGGTATATGAATTAACAAGACTAGCAGGGGCATAGCTACTGAAAGTTACATTAGAGTTTTTCTCACATTCTTTTGGTAAATTAGCACAATTCGAGTCCATGTACCTTCATTGCATGGGTGTTGCAACAAAAAGCCTCAGAAGCAGATACCCGAACACTTCAGTGAAAAAAATCAAACATATCTGCACAGCAAGATAGTGGTATGTGCAGAAATTAATGACTACAATGAACTGCTTCATCCTCGATCCTCTGTCTGAATGGTGGCAGCATATCTTGATTCTTGTGTGTATGTGAAGTCTATTCTCTTTCCAGGTCTTTGTGATCCATATAAAATATAAAGAGAGAGAAATAACCTTTGTAAAATATATTTTATATAGAGCTTTAGTGGGTGTTTGTGATTTGGGTGAACTGACCCTTTAACATAACTTCAGTATGCATCTGACCAGGTCCGATTCTAGTAAATGGAAACTTTGCAGTCACTGTGATGTCTGGGAGAGACATCCTCATTCATGTCTCACTGTGTAATGGTGCAGGTGTCATCAGCTCAGGTGCTATTACAGCCGCTGATCACATTTAACAACCTTGTTAAAGAGCTACACAACAGTGAGGCTGTTCTGCACCAGCATTATATCTCATTTAGCTTCTCTACAAAGATTTTAGTTTCTGCTGTGCTCTGTTGGTAGCAACTGCTCCATCTGCCACTAGATCAAGATTTAATACTTTTCCAGCCATCAAATACTATCTCTTATCTAACACCCAGACGAGTGTTAGATAATAACAGAGACTAGTGTAATTTTAAGCTGCCAAGTTTAATGACATATGATATCAGTTTTGATTGTTTTTTTCTTTTTGTTGTTGTTTTTTTTTTTTTGGTTTGTTTTTTGTCAGAAGAAGATACGACTACAGGTTTTCATCTTTGTAGTCATTCCTACATGTAGGAAAGTGGAAAGACTGTTACAGCCACAAAGGTGATTTCAGCTATTCTGAGTGATCAGGACGTTTCAACATGACATAGTAGGAAATCACAGGTGTAAATAATAAAATTAATGTCCGAACTCCATTAAGCCACTTCAGTTTAAGGGTCCTGGTGTTGTGCGTGCTGGCTCACTCTCATGCCTTACTGAGACACTTGAACAGAGCGGAGCCACTGTTATTATTAATACCTGTGCTTTTCCTATGATAACTCAAAATATCTGCTGTGTAAAAGGCTGCTCACAGCTTTTCTCAGGTCTCTGCGTGTGTGCACAGACTGTGCTTGACTGACATCTTCCTCACTCTCCTGTTAGCTGTGCTGCAGATGGGATAAACTCCACATTTATTATTCTAAAACACCTGACCTAACCCAGGAAGATGCACCGTGAAATTTATCTATGGATCTTCATGGACTATGTGGTTGTAGAAGCTTGGTGAGGGCTCACACAGCTAGTTTTAACTAGTTTGTAACTGGTGAGCTAACAGCTAACTAGCCAGCCATGCTAGCACTAGTGAATCAGTTTATTTTTTGTGTCCTGTGTATTTTTATTCCCTTGTTCAGAACTTTAAGCCATTTCATTCAATACAGATTCTTTGGTACAAAAGACGAGAACCAAGTTGTAGTTGGTGATCCATTCTTTGTACAGCTGTTCTTTTTCTATGTGTTTATTGGCGGATTGCAAACAAACTTCAGTGGTTGAATACCACCACCTACTGTGTTGGAGTGTGTAGAATCATGGTATTAGATCATCTGAACACTGACTGGTCTGTTTGGAAAAAAGAAAATCACCTCATCACTCAGTCAGTCAGTTGGTCAGGTACTGAACTGGCCCCGCTGTTGCAGTCCAGGCAAAAAGAAAAAAGGAAAAGAAAGGAACTTGGAAAGGAACAGAGCCATAAGATTCATCTCCCTTCAAAGAATCAGCTTACACCACCTCTTACTAGCAGATTGAGGGTGGTGACTTAATGTAATGCCTAGCACTGTTCCACCGAACCTCAACCTGACTAGAGGTCTAATCAGCCAGCCCCCTTTAGCTGTGGTACTAGAACTGGCCCTGATTGTAGCATCAGCATCAGATGCAGGAGCAGCGACAGTAATACAACTGATTTCTCCCTGGGTTAAGGACTCTTGTTGTTGCATTTGCTGGGTCCCCAAATGACAGAGACAGTGTTATGTTTTAACAAGCCCTGGTCCTGGGGTGAGTCACTGCATTATAAATTTTTAGCTTGGGTCCTTCACTGAAAAGGTCTAAGCACTTATGCCTTGAACAATTTATATGACTGAGGCTGTTACTGAGGGGAGAATATGTGTGGAAAGTGAAGCCTGGTGGTAGAAATATGGCTGCCACTGTCCCTGCTCCATTAGCAGTGCCCTTCAGCTAGCTTTAATGCTAAGACAAGCTATCAATCAACACCACGCACACACACACACTGGCTCTGAAACACATGCACACAAATCTCAAAGGTCACAACTGGGTCAGTCAAATGGATGTGGTTGTGGAAGTGTGTGTGTGTGTTCAGCATTGAGATATCTTACCATCATTAGTCTTATTAAGACAAAAATACACACGAGACTTCATAAGAGTAAAATATATCAATTTATGTTCAAACTCTATGTTTGGCTTTATATTCACTCAAAATTTGCAAAAAGCAAAAACTGAAACAAGCTGCTGTTAATTTGTGGTTTCTTGGTAAGTTTAAATTGTTTCTGAATAGTAATTGGTCAAAAAGGAACTTCAAATCAAGTCATTTATGGAAATACATTTACAATTGACTTCTCATCTTGGCTCTCCTGAGTTTTCTTGTGTTGCACTTTTTAAACAATGGAACTTTAAAGTTAAAATGACACAAAACAACATTTCAAACAATGTTGGGAACAATGACAAACTGAAAATACCTTTGAATCCAGTCTGAATCTGACTGCCACCGCTCCATACTACTGAAGCCTGATTTGAATCCGGGCTAAAACCCTGATACACATCCTGGAGTAGCTGGAGTTGATGAGTTTTCAAGGAGGCCTCAGTTACCTTTTTCTCTGGGTGGCTGAAAAATATTGTCCTGAAAGTCAAATCAGGCACTTTTTTTTGTTGTCCCTGTCCTCCTCTTTACCAATTTAATCATAGCAAACTGTTTTTCATCACTGAGCACAGAGATGTAGTTCAGTGATACCAACCTCCATCACAGTTAGATGGTCTTTTTATTAAAATGAAGCCATATTTATCCATTAAAGTGGCTGTTATGAGGGGGAATAACCCCACTAAAGTTTTCCAATGTGCCATTTTCATAACTCAGTGTATTTCCAGGGGAGGAGGCAGAGTCATTTGGCTGAGACAAAGGTTAACTAAGGGAGCTTCAAAACCTTTCCCTGTCTCTTTCTATTGCTCTTTTATTTTCTATCACTGTTGATCCCCTACATGTTGATCACACTCACATCCTCTCTCTGTTCTCAAACACAGACTGTCACCTCTATTTAATGGTCAAATTACGTGTCTTTCTTTTTGTTTCTTCTTTCATTCACCACCATCTCTCTCTTATCGTATTCCCTCTCACTCCAGCTTCTTGAATCTTTCATCCTATAATAAGTAGATTTTTAAAAACCAAGGCTGTTATAGTCAAACTCATCAGTGCTTGTCCTCCCAGTACTCCTGTGCTATCTGTCTCATCCCATATGTCATCTCTCCTCACCTCCGTTCAAAGGGACACATTATTCACTCTCTTATTATTTTCCAATCACCCATCTGATTGGTGCTTTTTAATTACATAGGCAATAATATCATCTCCCCTCCCAACACGCTCTTAGTTTGAAGTTGCTACTGTGTTGAATGGCATAATGGTAAGCTCTTGGCAATGCTCCCTTAAAAAATTGATCCTGTGCTGTATTATTATCCATCTTAAAAACCCGCTTCAACAATACTTACACCTTATCACCATAAAGTTGAAGTGAAAATAAACTTCACTTTGGCTCATGCAGTGTTACGCAGTGGGCATGAATTTCCAATAAGGACTTATAGTGTCAGTACTGGTAATTTGATTGGTCTAATACAGTATCTGTGTGTATCAGTGGGCACTAAAAATGTTAGAAGTTGCCTTCACTTTTTGAGTGGAATAAGACATCATCTGAACAATGGGTCCTCCCAAATGTTGAATGCTGTAGGGGGGTGGACAGCCAGTGCTGCTGGGGTGCCAAAAAGGGACAAAAACATCTTATATCCAAACCCTTTGATAGAGGGTATGATGCTCTGTGTCAGTGGAACACCAAGTTGACAGAGCGTCTCCCTGCAGTGCTGACTTACACTTGTGAAGCTGTGAAGGGAAACGCCTACAGACGTGGCTTAAATCTTAGACGCTGTTTTCTTGAGATATGTCAAAACATGGGTTTTACCCTATTTTGAAAAACTGGGCACAGATGCATGATAGCTGTTACAGTTGCAGTCATTATTGTCTATATTTCCACATTTCAGTTCGACTTTGAGGATTTAAAGGAGCAATTTCATGGTTCTCTTTAAAGAGACAAAAGTTGATTTTTTTGTGTGGCCCTTTAAACCAGAAGCTGAAATGAGCAGGGAGAGTAAATCAGATTTACTATTTTTGTAGGCTCTAAATGTATGAATGGTTTTTTTTGCAAGGAATAATAAAACCCTCTCAACTGACATGGCTTTCCCATGTATACATCATGTTTGCTGTATGCTGAAAACCCTGATTAAACCCAATCTTACCCCCACAATTAGGTCATTTCAACTGTGAACAGAACACGTTTTCTGCTTGAGCTCACCACTGATGTTTAAATAAATTATTGAGCACTTAACACTTAATGCTGGAATCATTTCCTCACATAGCATTACAATAACCTAGAGTCAATATCAGGGTTGTAAAGATTAATCTCAACATTTTAACTTCAATAAGACCATAACTGTGCATTTAAAAACATCAGCAAGAACATTTTTTTCTCTCCAAGTACAGTAATACAAGGGTGTTTGAGTGTGTTTGTGTTACATACTCAGTATTGGGAACATCTTAACATTGAGTTGCAGTGGTTTTGATCTACATCTCAGTTGTCTTGGGGTTCGCAGGTTTATTTTTATATTTTTCTTCCTTTTCTTTATTTCTTCATTTCTCATTTCCACAGTGCCTTAGAGGTTAGCAGGATCACCTCACAAGAAGAAGGTCCTGAGGACTTGCATTTTAGCACCAGTCCCTTTTCTGTGGCTTTGCACAGTCCCCAGTGTTGTTTTCCACAACATGTTTTCCACAGGCAGTGTGGTTTCCTTCTCACACTTCATGGGCAGATCAGGGATAACCTGAATTGCCCCTGGCCGTGAATATGATTGTTTTGTTCAGTGTTTGAATGGCTGACTGACAATCAGCCACAAACTCCTCAGGGTGTTTCCCTGTCGATGGATGGATGGATGGATGAGTGGTGTGTGTGTGTGTGTTGCTGTAATACCTGATACATTTTCAATCAGCCTGTGCTGTATAAATACATGAATACAATAAATACTGATTTCTGCTGATTTTGCCTTAGTTCCCAGAAGTCATTCAAGATTTCATTTGCTTTCAGTAACCCATAAACCACACACACAGACACAGTGTTGCCTTATGTCCTTGAGTTTAAACTGCATCACTTGTATTATAATCACACATACCAAGTGAATAAAATGAATAATTTTCTTGTTTTCAAATGTTTCCACCATTGTATTCTTGTGAGAGTGAAGAACTTAATAAACAAGTGAGTGCTGCACAGTGACATTTCAGAATCAACTACAATGATTGTGGCATTATCAAGTTATGACTTATGACTTCTATTCATTTGTTATTTCAAATGATGGATTATGAGTGCCAGTGCAACACTATCCAAGTTGTATTTAATAGATTTTAGAAAGCAGTAGGGGCTGACTAATGGAAGGCTGGAGAAAACCTGCTGTAGAGGAGACAGCTTTAGATTTGACAGGAAGTAATGGGCACAGACAAAAACAAAAGAAAAAATCTTCTTTTTAACTACTGTACTCTACAGATTTTGTATAAATGTAACAAGAGAATTCAGTAAGTTATAGTGGCTTTTACCTGGACTGACCTTATCAGTGTAGCCTATGTCAAGAAAAGAGGAAGCGCCCATTAAATACTAAGACATTTAGCATGTGCAAGATAGCAAACTGTAGACCGTTGGTATGGTTCTGGCTAGTATATGCAGAATTATATGTTCTTACTCTAATATATGTTTGCATATGTCTCTGCATCTGTGTCACATTTTACATACCTTTCTATATTTAACAAATCCTGTAGCTATTTTGTTTTGTCCTCAGATAAGCCTATAAGCTGCCTGTGCAGCAGGTTAACAGCACACAGTTACTGCCTGTTGTTAAGCAACATATAGCGGCCATAGTAATTATGATGGGAACAAAGTAGATGATGTAGATTGAGGGAGAAAGGGCACATTGGGAGGAAGTAGGGGTGGATGGCTGGGTCAGCAAAACTGCAGCTAACTGCAGCTCAGTTCCCATTTGAACACAATAGTAATTGTTGTTTCTTTAATCCACGACTGTTCCACAAGTAATTTTAACCAAAACCGCAATCTTCTTCTAAACCTAACCAAGTACTTTTTATGCCTAATCCTAACCAAACTGTGACCTTTCAACAAAGTTAACTGTTGTTTTAGTTTTGTCACCATGACGACAAAGCTCCAGTAAGGCTGCAGTTGGCATGCTCCAATGGAAAGTACCTGAGGGTAAAGGGATAAGCGAAAAAAAAAAAAACTGAATAAAATTACTATTAATTTTGTACACGATCACTTCTCTACAGCCTGTACAAGGAGCTAAGCTAGGTTGCACTGAATTAGCTGTGGCATACAGACAATGTTATAACTACCTCAGGACAAACCTCAAGACTGAAAGCATTTACATTTGCATCATACCAAGTTTAAATATATATGTGTGTGTGTGAATTTAACAGCTGGGGGGGTTCAGTCTCTTGTTTCAGCTAATCTGAAGGCAAGATTTCACTGTAGACCACACCAAGCCATTTCAATGGGGAGGAGGTGCCCCCTTATGGCTAAATTAAAAGTAATCAAATTCAACTCCAACATGAATTTAAACAAAATCTCTGAGGGCAAAGTAACTTTTATTTCAAGTTATCATCTCTTCATGAATGTTGTAACAAATTTATGGAAAAGAAAAAGCAACTCACTGACAATGTCCCAAATTGTGCACAGACTGTTCACCCACCCACATTTCTCCTGTGTATATAATTATGAACATGCTTTGGTATATGTGTAACTCAGTGTGCACACCTACACAGACTGCAAGAGTGTGTGACACTGCATGTGTGTGTGTGAGTACATGTTCTACCAGGAAGAGAACATTTGTGCAGATGGTGTGTTGGTGTTTGGATGGAATCTGCCATGCTACTGCTGCTTCTCTTAATGTTCATCATAAATCACTGATAATCCATCAATCATTCATTATTTATGAGAAAAGCTGGAGAAAACAAGTGAGGGGATGGTAACTAGAGGGTGTGGGGAGACATACAAGTGCTGCTTCTCTCTACCACCTTTTTGATATAACAGACCTCTGTATGTTGACCACTTTCTGCTGTCTTTTACAGCCAACAGGCAATCAAAATGCCATAGTGGGGACTGTACAAAAGAGAAAGAAACAGACAAATAATCCAACATGTAAAAATTAAAATTACAAGGAATTAAAAGGCAGCGCTAATGTGCTAACATGCTGTTATTAGCTAAGAAGTTACATAAAGTGACAGGCTAAGATAAAAGCCGAACAAAACAGAGTAAGCAAGTATAGAGAGATAGATAGAAAAACAAGACAAGAAAAAGAATAAAGAATAACAAGATTGTTATGGGAATATACCATATGTCGCTCAGTTTTAAGAGCTCGCCATTACAAGACAATCTAGTCTTCAACTGGCATTGGGAGACCTCATCCAAACATCTTTTTGGGCCCCTGGAATATTTGACGGTGGCAACAGTTAGTCTTTTCCCCTCAGCTGTCTAATTAGTTTGACAGTCCTGATCATCTTGCTTTTTACTGGTGTCTCAGATGTCTAGTTAGCACTGTACCCGGTGCTGCCACACTGAATGCTGATGCTCTTTAACACACACGGAGACTTTTTGAAATTCAGATGGGCTTTCTGATTCATGCAGCATGTTAAACTTCATACAGTTATTTTTATTTGCACTGTCATCTTGGATAGCCTTGCCCCTTTGCTTTTCCATGAGGAGTGTTAGCATTGCTAAAATTCTAAGGGAACCGGACAAAGTAATACATCAAGCAAATATTGATATAGCACATAAACATAACTTGCTGACATTTGTAAATAGATTACATTTTATAAGATTACCGTCTTAATAAACATTATACAAACCAATTAACATTTTGTCTCTTTGAAAAAGTAAGATATGCTGTCCATAACTGAAAACACGTCATAAGAAGGGGGGAAAACTTCATCTTAAAGCAGACTTTATACATGATTTATCATTCTATGAGTGCAGCTCAGGATGCAGTAATTAGCATGGTCGTGTTTCTCCCACAGAGAAACATCTGAAAAATTGTGTGTGTGTTTTTTTTTTTTTTTTTTCAATCCTCCTTCCTATCAATCAATCAACTCTCTATAGCTCGCATGGCTATAAATACTTTCATTATTTATAATTTCACTCTCACTGCTTCTATATTTGAAAGAAGCAATAGAGAAGGGGATATAGAAAAGAAGAAGTGAAAGCCAATAACATCAGAAAAAGGGAGGCCTTGGGAGAAAAATACGTACAGCTCCTACCCAAAGGCAGCAAACACACATTCCAAGAATTTTAAAGTGTAGTGGAGAGACACCTCCTAAGAACCCAGGAAATAAAAAGGAACAAAGAAAAATGAGGCGTAATGCTACGGCTGGGCATCATTACAGGTACAGACACTGTGGATTGCTTGAGAGTATGGAGGCTGCAGCATCCTAAGAAAAGTGCTGCACATACAGTACATATGAATGCATAAAGAAAAACTATGGGTTATCACTGCCCAGGTTTGTGATTATGTTAAATGATAATGGCTTTAAAGTTCTCACATACCATATACAGACAGACAAATTAAAAAAAAAAAAAAACAACATAAAGTATCTTACTAAGATGTTGAACCACCACATGCTGCCAGAACAGCATCATAGGATAAATGTTATCACTCAGAAAGGCTTTGTATTGATTTTCAGTAATGCTTCCATTTAAGGAGACAGGTGGTCATAAATCATACCAGCAAAATGCCCCCCACAGCATAACCTCTTTTTTTTTTTTTTTTTTTTTTTTTTTTATCTAATCTTACTGCAGAAATTAAGCCAAGCTTAAGTTTTTCTTCCTATGGGTAGGAAGTGAAAAAAAAAGTTAAATCCCACCAAAATTAAACTATCCTTTCACAGCTACACTAGAAAACTAAGATGAATACTTGTGTGGTCGCAATCAAGGGTGATGGAGTTCTCTGGTGGTTGTTCCATATGAAAATCTTTAAGATGGATAATAACTTTTTCTTTAATCTATCAATAAGTCAGATGTAGCCAAAGTAGAGTACATATCGACCCAGGTCACATATGGTAGGATAGAGAGAGACAGATAACAGTTACACATGAGGTCAGTGACATTTCGCTGCAGAGGAGAGGCATCAGCATCAGTAGCACTTATTGACTGCTTTTGATGTATGAACAGTCCTGGGAATTTGTTCCCCAGCTGTCCCCCGAGGAGGAAAGTCACTGACTTGTTAGTGATGATCGCATCCTCCTAGATGACCTGGCAAAGAGAGGACGACCTGCAATACACACAGAGAGAGAGAAAGATCCATCCGATAATCTGTCCAACAAGGCACACGTTGCTTGGCTGCTACATCCCATTGCCACCCATCCTGTTATTGATGGTCACTGTTCAAAGTTCAGCTACAAATTTATGTTTACTTTCTTATTGGTGTACTTTGATTTTTGGCACAGGCAGGCAGTGAATTGTTATTGAATTATAAATGTAATAAATCTGATATGTAAGCCGAGCTATATTTTGGAGCAAGAATGTTTTTGTCCTAATAAGCAACTAGTGTTTAGCAGTAATTACCTAGATCTTTCCATTTACTTAGTTAACATAGCTTAAAGGGGCTATTTGTTTTCTCTAAAACTGAAAGTGGTTTCCTGCTGGAAGCAGGTGGCGGTGATGGTCGTTTGCCAAGAGCTTCAGCAATCACTGTGTTTATAATACAAGAGGTTATATTACGCCTTCTGAGCAGTGCTACTTCTGGATGCTACAGTGAGTCACTATCAGAGAGTGACAAGAGGGGCCAGCAGGGCCCAGGCTAGCTGCTTAGCATGCTAACTTGAGTAGAGTGGTGCTACAACTAGGAGCAAAACATTGCTGTTGCTTTCCACCACTGGAGACAGCTCTTGGCAAGTAAAGGAATTAAGTTTGATGCTGAACTTGCAATGTTTCATCTAAACTGTTAAGTAACAGCTGTTAATGCTAAAAACTTAAAAAACTTGAAATTAGCTCCATTAAGATGCTTTTGAACACCTCACTCTCCGAAACAAAGAGCAGATACTCATGGTTTGACCCAGCTTTAAATCTCTCACAGTAACTTAGGACTAAAGCCTTCTTAACCTTTATTTTATAATTAGTTAAAGTATACATAAAATGACTTTATTGCTATCATGCTCTCCTGATCCCAGTCTAAAGACCTGCAACAGTACTAACTGGAGCTTCTTTCAACATCACCAGGTAGAGAAAAAGCTTCAGGTTGCACAAGTAAAATGTAGCTGGTATAGATATTAAATATAGTTTGTAACCATGGTTCTATGAATATGAATTCTGAAGGACCACCAAATGTAAGGGTAATAACATTGCTGATACGTATCAAGTATAGAAAGTCAGTGGGAATGATAACAGGTCATTGGAACAATGATTTTCAATGTATTAAACAGACCTTGGAGTCTTGCCTATTTCTGTATTGGTGAGTAAGGTAAGTGCAGTCATGCTGTTAATCCCTGCAGTGAAATTTCTGCTAAAGACTTAACCAAAGCATTAAGGTAAATATCTCAGTTTATGGTGGATGAGGTGAATAGTGTGTCTTTAATATTAGCTTGTGAGTGTGAGGTCAGGAGGTCATGGTAATTTCTTTAAAATCATGTCTACTATTAATGATTGCCAGGGAAACAGTGAGTAGGACAATTTAAAAAGTATGAAAAGATAGGGACGTATTGACTTCATGTTGTCTGTCAATCTTCTCCCCCAGCCTTGGTTATACTGTGTTCTGGACATGAGTGACTCAAACAGTGCGCACAGCAAGAAGGTTTCTGCTTTGACTTTTCCTTGCTGGGTGAACTCACTTACTCTAAAAGGCTGTTTATTTCTTTTTCAAAGATGGTTTTTTGAAGGTGTTTCTCAGAGTATGGCACAAGCAGGAGCTTGTCTTTAGGCAGCTCCATCTGTGATTGCTGCTGTTTTAAGTCTGAGATAAAAAAGACAAGTAAGCAATGTTCAGATTTTCTTCTGACATTTTGGTTTCAGATTTATGTGCATCACAGGGTTTGGACACACGCAAGAGGCACTTTGCCAGGGCACTTTAAGGAAGCTCAAAAACCTTTTCCCTCACCTTTACCTGTTTGCTGTTTTGTTGACTCTCCATGGACCTGACTTTTTCATGCAGAAGCCTCCCATCAATTCCAGTCCTTGATGTCAAGAATGACAAGGATTTGTACTTAAATTACCCACCTGCTACCACCAAGTCAAAAGTGAAAGGACCAAGCTATTCTTCTGTCCATACCAAGTGAAACAAGTAATAGCAGATCCTCTTCAAAAAAAGTTCTTTCTAGACTCTGTGGACTCTGACTAGCCTGTCTTTTCTACAATAGAGCTGTGCTTAATGAAGTGGATCAATTTTCTGCTGCCTAACTGGGCTGCTGCTAATTTGTCCCAATAGCCATTCTTGGTATTGCAATGAAAACATCTCTTGTGGCCCAAAATACATTTCCCCCATATATAACCATTATAAAAGAGATGTTCGTAAAACTGCTTACAGGAAACCTTCAACAGTAATCAACTTTTTTTGTTGTTTGTTTGTTGCTTTTTCCTATTATGATTATTTGATCCATGTAGATTTTATGTTGGTAAAACTGATCCTGATCCTGGAAGAGTGAGTTTTATTTTCGTGATGTCATTCCAATTTAATGTCTATAGGCTGGGTGAGAAACACTAATGTACATGTGTGGTGAGTCACACATCATGGAAGCTAGACATTTTGTAAAGTGAAAACTGGTAAAAAACCAAACAGAGGTAAAAGAGAGTGTATGTTGGATTTCAATTCATCAAACAACCAGAAAGACTACTCCAAATGAATGATATAGTTGTTCAGGCTGTGTAAATAAGCAAATCTTTGCTAGCAACGTCACCATACCAACTAAAAAAATATTATTTGTCAGTGTACCTCCAAGTGGCCAAAAACTCAGTTACTAAAAGTACAGTTAGTTTTAGAATTTTTGCATGATTTTGCCATGGTTTTGTTAAGTCATCCATTTTTTTCTGGACTTTAGCACCAAGTAAAATTTCAGTTAGCTTCCCAGACTGAGCACTGTTTGTCCACAGGAGGTAACTATTGTATTGTACTACTTACTGGTCAGGAATGTAGATGTGGAATAAACACTAGCTTGCTTGCAATAACAAGACTATTATCTAGCTACCTAGCTTGCTAGTAGATTAACTACTGCTAATTAACCTCTTCAGTGAGCCCAGTTGGTTTTCTACAGATTATAATAAGAACAAAAGGGCTTAGTTTGTGATTCTGTTGTGCTTTCAAGCTGTTAGATCCTTAGCCAAATTTGTTTACTTTCAGTGTTTTCTCACTTTCATCCAGATGCTATAGCTGGTACTATGAGAATGTGAGTGGCATATGACTGGCACATGTAGTCTAGCATGTGATGCTGTACCAGTCAGTACCAGTGGGAAAATAGAGTAGGAAGCACCTTTGAGCACCCTTCATACACATACACACAGACACACACAAAAGTCAAAACTGTCACCTTGAAGCTGTTTGTCCTCAGAGTGTCATGAGTACAAACACAAGTTTGTTTATGTACAGTAAGTCTAGGTGTTATATCACCTTATTTTTTCATTGTGAAGATGAATTAGGAGCAGTCAACTTCCACTTCTCAAGGGGTAAATGAAGAGCCACATTCAGTCTCCAGCCCCCACTCCTCAACAATCTAAGCCCTTCAGAATTGTAGCAGTGGTGAGAAGTGGTTGAAACGTTTAATTCAAGGTGGATTATCCTGCTCAAGAGAAATGACTTCCTTGCTATGACTTGCTATGTGTTTTTTTACAACTTTTCTGAACAAAAGTTTGAATTTGAAATCCATCTGGATGGAGGAAACAGCTGCCTTGGTGATAGCTCTGCCCCAAACAGAAGCACAAGCTCAAGTTCACAGTGCTGGCCAAAAGCAGCAGCAGGAGACACGATGTGATGCTGTCGACTGATTTACTGAGAACTGGCATCAGTCCTGACCAGCTCAACTGCAGTCAATCTGCATCTTACACTGTTTTTGCTTGATATAATTCAGCATGAAATTGCTGAGCAGAGACCAGTTTTATACCTCTAGCCTTTATGTATGTATGTGTATACCTTACTGACATGTTAGTCATCTAAAACTGCAAAAACTGATTTTTATTGGGGGCAGCACAAACAAGTAGTGAGCACAACACTGACATATCACATTTTATGGTTTAAGTTGACACCAACAGTTGTTTCTGCTGTTTCAGCAGTTACACAGCAACACTATAGCATCATCTGGAGTCGTGTTTCTAACTACATGCTGAATCAAAGTCACTATTCACTCTTTAGGTCTTTTTTTGGCCACAACCAACTCCTGAGGGAAATATAATGCTCCACTATGTTCACCAGCTAAATGCTAACAGTGTGACTGCCATTTGGAACTGAGGAGGTAGTGTACAGTGAGTTTTCACTGGGAATAGCTGCCTGCAGCAGCTACAAGAGTGCTGAGACTGAACCAAGTCAGTTCAATTGGGCAGCAGATTCATGCAGTATCTCTGTAGATTCATCACTATGTCACTTTTCACATTACACACTGTCATGTGACACATTGTTACTAAAAAATAAATTATTGCGGCTTTAAAGTTTATTTATTATCACAAGCAATTCTTTTATTTAGATACAATTTGGATACATTTTCCTTTATTTATTTATTTTGTTTGTTTGTTTTACTGTAATGTTTCCCAAGTTTGATTAAGTGATTTGATCTAAGTGAGCTTGGATACTATGGAGTTGGTTACCTCTTCAGTAAAGTTGGAGGCTACGCATTACGATTGTTGAGCCAGTAATAAATATGATTTTTGCATGACAAATGACAAGATCAGTTTAAAACCCATCTGGTCCAAACCGGCACAGTTTGGTGATAAAATAATACAGCATGTGATCTTTAAGGATTGGTTTTTTTTTTTTTTTTTTTTTGAGCCATTTGCTGCCCTTTTAAAAATGACACCAACATCTAGCAGCATCCACTGGCATTTTGCATGCAAGTGGGAGAAATAATAGTTTTTAAAAAACTCAAGGAAGTATTAAACAATGCATGTTCCTGATGGATTCTGGAGGGTGCCTTGTGACACAGATTGTTGTTGTTTAATTCAAGCTTGTTGCTGTCCGTTAAGTCAAGATGAGTCTATACATTACAGTGGGGTGGTGGAGATAGTCTGTGTCTTATATGTGATATCATGGGATGGCGTATAGCTAGCTCACCACGGTCAAGAACGTTTCATGTGTCACGTCTACACATCTTCTTTTCACATGTTATTTAATGCCATTTGGTTCTGAGTGTCATGTTATGCCAGTCTGGTTAGGGTTAGGGCTAGTCAGTGGAGAAGTGATTTTTTATTCATGCACCATTTGGTCATACCAGGCTGGTCTTTTCAGTATTCTAAAAGTCTGTTCACTCAATAGCTGAGTGACCACTGCAATATAACTTCATGTGGAGAAGTTCTTGCTGCTTTGTTGCTTTTTTTAACCTTTACTGACAAAGACTTTCTTCTTACACTTCCTTTATGTCAGTTTCTTTTTTTCTGCCTCTCATGTCTGTGAATCATGTTTACACTTTTCTACCTGTTCTTCTCTCCTTTCTCACCATCTTCCAAGGATTCTGTCTTTATTCTCTCTGTAACTCTCAGTTTACTCCTTTATCTAACAGAGAAGCTTCAGTGTTGTTAGTGTGTGTGTGTGTGTGTGTGTCAGAATAAGAAGCAGAGATGATAAGAGGTCAGTCAATATTAAGCTAGCTTAGCCATTGTATATGCAAATACAACTCTAAGCAGCATGGCTGTGGGCTGTTCTCACATTAATCCTCTTCTTTTAAACAGCCGGCAGCTTTTTTTTTTTTTTTTACATTAAAGTTAATGTGAAAAAATCTCCACAGTGAAAGGAAAGTGTGTGATTTGGAAGAAGTTGTGCCCCTGGCATGCTTTAGGTGGAGTGCAGTGCTTTGTAAAGTAAGCCAAAGTTTGCCCTTTTTCAGTTACAGAGCACTGCTGATATGACTAAATTTGTTAGAGGCAGGTCTGAGCTCAGTAAGTACACTGTGCTAAAACTGATGTGTTTGCTCCATGCAAGAAAAGTGCAAGAAACATATTTTATTTTCCCAGCATTAAAGGTGCAGCATACATTTGTAACATTTACGGTACATGACCTTATCCTCATATGACTTTGTTCGTCACTGTTTGTCCTTTCCCTCTAGAGCCACACATTGTAGCATTTTCTGATCTGATGCCATATTATCAGATTATCAGGACAACATAATTTGCCTGACCCATCTAAAACTGTTAATGAGTCACTGTTAAAATAGAACTGGAGCAGGTTATGATGTCATAGCGTTTTGGTTGTGACTTAGTTATTTTTAGACACAAAAATGTTGAGATTAGTTACTTTTTTATTCATACATTTGCAAAAGTGATTTTGAAGGAATATGAAATCTGAAATTTTTACATCTATCATTCTTGCCTCTTATTTGGGTTTTGATGGTGGATTGCTCCATTTCTTGGCATGTTGTTGCCAGCAAAACGCAAACTGTAGAATAGCAAGAAACCATTAGCATGACTGTGTATCGTGGAGCCACAACAGTAGCAACGACACCAAAATGTGATAAAATATACTTTACAAAGTTCAAATTAGAACAATTGGCCCACCCCATATGTTAAGATTATAATATATACTTACACACTCTCTGCACTTTATGGTGTCCACCTAGCAAAAACTAATGCTGTCTAATACAACAATCCTCCCTCATCAAGGTTATAATCTTCAGTTTTTCTTGAAATTGTGTTAACAAGGATGTTGTCTGATGAATCTCATCGTATTATATTGGTGGGTGTTCCCATTCTTTTGTCCACCCCATTCAAATTAAAGGGATGATCATCAACAGACTCACCTCCTTGCAGAATGCAATACAGCTCAACAGCAGCACAAATTACAGCTTCCAAAATGATCATACAGTTGAATCAACTCCTGTTTTGAGTTTCAGTCTCAGCACAAAATGAACATTATAACCTTAATGAAGGAGGATTTATCACAGGACTGTTGTATTAGACTGCATTAGTTTTAGCTAGGCATTACTAATAAATCAACAAGTGAGAGTATATTATTAATTTAGGCCTGGAAATAAAAAGGTAATAAAAGACCCAGCATTTGAAATTGAAGTTATTCCATGTATTTTTTTTTTTTTTTTTTTTACCATCCACTGTCTTTGCTTAGTTCTGCAAATCACATCATTTCTAGCTGCATTACAATCTAAATTAAATCAATGTTTCCATCCTCCCTATTTTTACCACTGATGTTCTTTAACACAACACCAACTTGTTGCAGAATATTTGTGTCAGTATACATTATTCTCATTGCTTTTCTTCTTTTCTATGCATCTGTGCAATTTTTAAGCAGCATCATTTATTTTATCTATAAATAAAAGATAAAATACAGACTCCCTCATTAATGAAATATGTGGTTATGTGTGTTTAATGGCTTAGAAGGGATGGCATACAGTTGCTGTTACATAACAATACATTTTGATGGATGCAGTTCTGTCATGTTGCTGTTGATGGTCACATTTAACATAGATGAGACAACTTTAAAAGTCAAAGCTTTAAAACACATCATGCGTATCTCATATGCTCAGCATTCAAATTACTCTGTTTCTTTTTATCTCTGTTTTTCTCTCTCACAGACTAAAACACTGAGAAAACTGCGCTGCCTTTTTTTTTCTTTCTGACTCCCTGGTTCTTCAGAGGCTCTGACCTCCTGGCAAGATGCTTTATCTGAGAGTGTGCAGAGCCCTGTGATGTCAGAAAAGAAAACAGGAAGTTAATGATCATGATTCTGCTCTGTCTTATTATCTTCTGGGGAGAAAATCTTCAGGGGTCCACTTTGTAATTTTCTAAAGCTGACATTAATCTTTCAGAGGGAAAGTTAAAGTTACTTTTTTTCTTCTTTTTTTTTAACTTAATCTCAATAATGTCCCACAAAATCCTTGTCTCTTAACATTTTTAGACTACACTATAATCTCACCTGGAATAGAAAGTTAATCTTGTGCATGAGTGTGGGAGCAGCCACTTTTGTGACAAAGGCTTAATCATGACAAAATTTCCAGTGTGAGGTCAGGAGGAGTTATTCACACCATAGAGCCTTGCTGGTGGGGGAAGTAAAGGCCAAGCACTTTTCAACTCATGCCAAGGTGGAAGTAGCACCTACTGCACCTCCACCAGGGTTCTCATCTACAATGCCATTATCATCACGTGGCAGTCCATTAACTCAGATCTGCACGTTTCATTGTTTGCTTGCCCTAAATTTACCGGCTTCAGCGAGTATGGGTGGAGGAGCAAAACAGGCTGTCTTTTTGAGGTGGTGCACTGAAAGTGCAAGGAGCAATTTTTACAGTTTCAGTTGGTGAAGACTCACGGGTGAACCCCGTTAAAATTTAAATAAACCCTGTAATATATGCATTATATACATTTGTTACTTTCTAAAATTACTAACACCACAGTTTTTTAAAAAATAATATTCAGTACACAGTATAATTCATATTTTTTTTAATTTTTTTTTGTATACATTATACTACAATTTGAGAGTTTATACCAATGTATCTATGTGTAAGCAGCCATATGCAGTTAGGTGAGTGGTTTCCAGTGTAGGTAATCTGAGATGTGATTACATACAAATTTACAGTGTGTTCACATTTTTTAGACTTTCCTCTAATCTTTGATCTGGTTGTGAAATTTTAGATGATTTCACTGCTTTGAACACTCATTTTAATGAAATCACCTGCTGACTTTTTAGTGGAACTGCTATTTAAAGACACCTGTGAGAATGGGCGCCAGTTCAGCACTGTTTGTTTATTATAATTAGCCCAGGTCAAAATGACTGAAAACCACAACTTTAAAAATAGATGTGTTACACAGACTGACAGTGTTGGTGGAGATGTAGCCTAAGAAGCAACAGTGTGCTATTACAAGAGAGGAAGAAGAAGCAGCCAGTATATTCAAGTAAATGATGCAAGTTTAAGTTGAAGTATAAATTACATCCAATATGTCTGTAAACTTTGTTTCTTTAAAATCAAACCTTACCTCAGAGATGAGTCTTAGCAGAGGATGATTCGATCAGTCAGGCTCTGGTTCACGGCTGCAGCATAATGAGCCTTTCAGTTTGTTTGAGAAGAAAACAAAAACATTGTTTCTTTCTTTTTACCACTTTCTAGGTATCCAACTCAATTTCCATTATTTTCATGTGACATTAGGTGCTGTGCACACCTTCACAGGACAACACACTTCTCTCTCTTCTCTTCCACTGTTTTCACATCCCTGTTGTCTTTTAATTTATCATTTTCAGCAGTCTGCAAAGGTCAAAGTCAATATGTCAAACATTCATTCTGTCCATTCATCAAATCAAATCTCGCAAACATGCAGAGCTTGACCTTCATTTCCTGTACAGTTTCTATAAAGAGCATAATTCACCACATATTTCCAGGCCACTGTTAACTGTGAGATTCCAAATGAAAGAAAAACAATGCTGCAATATTTTACTGACCAGTCAGTGTGGAAATGCCACGTGGAGATAGATTCATTATTGCTTTTCTGGTTGGTATAATATGGCCTCTGAGATTTGGCAAAGAGTCAACATTAACACACACACATACACACACACACACACACACACACACACAAAATTTGTCAGGTGTGTTTTCTAGCCTGTTTTTTTTCATTTTTAAACTTCCTTTTTTCTATGTCTATGACAGATTTAAACTCTGTATGGAAGAAACAGGTGGAACCACTGGAAAAATGCCATTACCTTTAAAGAAAATGTTCAAACCTTAAATTAGCCTTCACACACAGTCGGTGCAGAAATGTCAGATGATGTACTGTCTGTTGCAAGGTGACTACAGCAAAGAAGCTGTGTTGCCTTTACAGACATGTTCATACGAAAACACACACTGACACACATCTCCCTTCCCACAACATGCTCGTAATTTTTCAGTCAGTTGTTGTTTGCCAAGATGACAGTGATGTGTGTGTGTGTGTGTGTGTGTGTGTGTCTGTCAACTGAAATATGTCTTCAATAGGGTTAATATCAACTGAGAATTGCTGAGGGCACTGCCCTATCTTTGTTATGACCTCCTTAACACCCTGCTTTGTTTTATAGTCGATCTGCAGTGACAGATCATAAATGTGTGTGTGTGTGTGTGTGTGTGTCTGGAATCCTTGTTTCACAGTTTCCCAGACTCAGGATTAGATCACAAACACACTCTACTGAAGCACAGAAGACTAGTATGTATCTTAGAAGATGGTGGAGCAGCAAACAAGTGCCGTATCAGAAAAAGATACATAAACAATCCTTGAGAAGAAAATTTATGAGGAAGAGTCTAGTCTACTCAGGTATACACTGTATAACTCCTGGATTTCCATAAACCCACTTAAAGTGTCCAAAGATATGAATCAGCATAGGTTTGTGACAGGATTTTTGGATGAACGAGCTGAATTAGTATCCTGGTAAACCAAAGAAACCTAGCTCATGGCGGATTGGAGAGAAAAAAATTGTAAACGGTGCTGAAGCTACATAGATAAAATAAATAAATAATCCAAAATAAATCATACATAAGACAACTACAAAAAAACAAGTTGAAACAAAGACAAGCAGCTCTTTTGGATTACAAAAAACACATAATCAAGTGCCGGAGGAGGCTGAAGTTTCTGAAACTGCGCCTCCTGACAGACTGGAACCAAAGAAAGGAAAAGAGTGATGACATTTCCATTATCATTACATTAAGTGAAAAACTCACAGATTAATATTAGTTGGTTACCCAGTATAAATCATTCTAACAGCATGGGATGTGAGATAAATTATTCACTTTGTCATATGTTTAGTCTGTGCCTGAAGTTTGCCAACTTTGTGAGTTTTCATAGTTCTGACCACAGAATCTGTCTAACAAACTATTCTAGCACAGTACATCAACCATAGCTAAGCTAGCACCTTCCTCATTTCAGTCATACAATTAGCTTTCCTCTTATGTATTCTTAAATAGCTAGCATAAATGTTAATATATCTGTGTCAACATAACGTGTTGTACCAATTTCCCATACTAAGTGTTTGATGTTATGAGGGACAAAAAACATTACGTAAGTATAAATAAATAAATGCTAAATGAATACATTTGGTGATGTAAAATGTTATTTCTACATTTATTTATTTATTGCTGTATTTTCACATTTGTACACGTATTTATTTCCATGTTTCCACATTTATTTATTTCTGTATTTGTGTCCATATGTTAATTGAGGGGATGGGTTCTAACATCATTCAGAAGCAGGATTGGTCTGCTGGGCTAGCCCGACAGAAGTAAATGATTCCTATCAAATCTACAGGACATAACCTTGGCTGCTGTCCAACCTAGCTGGGATGTGGCTGACCAGGCTTGACAAGGGTCAAACGCTTATCTTAAGACTGATATGCACAGTTGTTGGTGATGTGTTTCCTTGCGCTGTGCAGTTATTATTCCCTAACACTGAATATTGCCTGTTCTCCTCTCACTTAATCCATATGAGGTTTCAAGGCTGTTTGGTCCTTACGTACATGGAGGGAGAAGGTCGACAGTGCGGCGATCCCTGGCACTTTATTCCTACACTCAGTCCTTTTGTTGTCTCAGGGATAAAAATGTGTAGTTATTCCCCAATCATTTTGCCAAACAGAGGCTTACCGCAGCAGGGATAGGGAAGAAATGGCTTACAGATCAAGGTATGTAAGGGTTAGGAATGAGTAGAATATAAACCTAGTTTTAATGGATGTCCTATACTGTATCGTAATTTATGATTCAAATAGAATAGTCACATTAAAATCATTAGATACTTTAACTGTTATCTGTGTTCTTTCTTCAGGTAGTCAGACAAATCCTGAAGAGTTTGGAGAATTCCTCTCCGGGATATTTCCAAAACTCAGACAGGGGGGCAGATTTGAATTGCTTAACATTTCTGGAACAGCTCGAAGTCACCAGCTGGTTCTCATCCCCTATCCAATAAATTCTACCATGTTTGACATCTAAAAGACCCACAAACCCCAGATTGATCATGCTACCATTTTCATCTGACCACTTCAAAGGAACCTGAATCTGTAACCTTAGGTTTCTCACTTTAAAACTGCTATTTTCTTCTTAAAATGATCTCTTTTACTGATATGTCGGCCAGAACGCAGCAGTTTGTAGCAGTTACGTATCACCTGTGGAGAATTCCCTTTTTCAAGTATCAAGGCTCATAGTGATGAACGCATTAGGTACTGCTTTACAGAGCAAAAGTATTATATTTGTGAGCACATTGTATATGTGTGCCATGTTTTTTCCCCCTGGGCTAGTTTCTGTAAAGCTGTTTGTGTTTTGTGTAGTTGATAAGCTGTCGCTTAGGTCTATCTGTCTTTGTGTGTGTGTGTGTGCGCGCGCATTTGTGTGTGTCTGTGGGTCCCTAGGGAGAGGGTTATGATTTGCCTCCCTGAAGAAAGTTATGGGAGAATAAACTATTGTTCCTCTGGTTGTGAGACTTCAACAGAAACAACAGAGACAGAAAGTGAGAACCAGCTTCAGCCGTTTGCTATTCTGCTGACAGTGGGAGTACTGACCAAGTGTTACGCTCTCCAGAACCACAGCCAGGAAGAGTGGGACCTGCAGAAGGACTGAAGGGCTGAAGGACCTGCAGAAGAAATTCTGTGGTAGGCGCCTGCTGTCATATTATTACAGGTTCCAGTTGTGGACACTGTCATTATCCAGCCTTTGAAAGCCCACATCAAAAAGCTCTCTGCTGAGCTTGCAAAGAAGACTTCCTCCCAGAGCATATGGAGGACATCATCCAGTTCATGGCTTTCTCTGCAAGTTTACTTGCTGCCCTTGTTCTACTGCCTTTCATTCTCTGAAGCAGCACACCATCAGCTGCAGGTGGAGGAGCTTTGCTAATGGACTATGGAGTATGTACCAATAAAGACTGAATTTGAACTACTTACCCTTGAAATTTGTTGAATTGCTAAACTTTAATAATGTCATCAAAAAACTAAATGTTTAAATGTAATTCACATAATTAACTACCACCCTCAGCAACATCATCAGCGTTACACCAACCTAACACTTGCTGCTGTTTGGAGTTTCTCTGTGTTGGTGTGGGTTTTCTCTGGGAACTCTGTATCTTTAATTTGCAAAGTATTTCTTCTTAAATGTGATCATAAGGCTAACGATGTGGATTAGCTGACCTTGACAGAAACTCAAGGAGGTTGTAAATGGATGGATGGATAAACAAATATGGAAGTAAAGTAGTAAATAAATGAAGAAAAAGTTTTACAGAGGTAAACATATAAAAGTTTTGTTTCAGTGTTTCTGTAAGTATTGTTAAATGTCTAAATGATGTTTCAAAGTCTGTCATGAAAAGAATTCAGGTGGAAAAATAATGAATCCTTTATAGGACTGGGTGCTAAACCATAATACAGAACAAAATGTGTCTGGAAGTATCAGAAAAATAAAAGTATAGAAGTATTAAGAGTTGACTGAATGTCTGGTGAGACTGTTAGTCTTCTTTTAAACCCGGTATTAGTCATTTGTGAGGAAAAGCATCAAACCACATCAGGTGTATTGTTACAGTTAGGGGCGTCGCCAGACCCCTTTTACTGAGACATATGCCCCAGTATAAATGAGCTGTGCCCTGGTATAAATGCCACGATTAATTCCCAACAACAATAAATATTTAACATTGCATTACTTCAGATAATTACGTCATACTGACGGGAAAAGAATAGATGTATTTCTACTCAAACATGTAGCAAGAGTGTTGACTCCAAACAGAAGTTATAGCCCACGTGTGTCAGTGCGTGACACAACAGCAGGAGTGGAAGAGCTGCAGAGGAGACAGGTTGACAAGTGCAAGTGTTACAAGTCTGTAAAACCATAGATGGACAGACACCGACATTGGAAAAGTCCACAATAAACTCACACCACAATATCAGCTTTTTTTACGCATGCTATCAGCCAGTGCTGGCTTTGCTGTCATGGAGGCTAGCCCTAGTCCTCTCCTCCGGGATCTGTATATAACTATAATTTGGATGTAAGAGTATGCTTTTTCTGCCATATAACATGCTGAGAGTTAAAATGTGCTAAGTATGTTCATACAGTCACTAATAATACATTTTTACCTTTTACTAGTAGTAGTTTTAGTAGGAGGGTGGGGTGGGGTGGGGGGCTGTGCCCCAGTAGAGCTTTATGCTGAGCAACACCCCTTTACAGCGTATTTAGATGAAGTCTTCATGTGGTTATGTAAATGGGAAATAACAACTATGGGGAAAAGGCTTATCTATAATATTCAGCATCTGTGGGACCTGCCTAATAATGTGTACGTCACCCTTGTGCTGCCAAACAGCTCTGCCCATTGGAGCATGGACACTGGATTTCTGTGTCCTGTGGTGGCACCAGGACATTAACAGTAGATTCATCTCTTCATTTCTGAGCAGTTTTTGTGGTGTGGTGGGAGCACTGTCCTGCTGGGGGAGGCCTCTGGTACTGGGGATTGTTGTTTCCATGTAGGGTGGGGGGATGCTTGGTCTACAACAATGTTTAGGTGGGTGGTACTTGTCAAAGTAACATCCAGATGAATGTCAGGACCCAAGGTTTCCCAGTAGAACATTGTAACATTGTATTGTAAAGAAATGATGAATGTTATTCACTTCACCTGTCAGTATTTTTAATGATGATGGGTATATAGTGTTATATTCTTACTTACATCTAATTCCATTTTTATTTATTTTATTTTTTATCCTATATTCTATGCTTTATACAACTGTCGCTCTTATTGCTGAGCTGATCTGTTTTCTCAGTCAACACATTTCAATTATCCTGTTGACCCTGTGTTAAACTACATGTGACTAATAACTAAACTTAAGTGATTTTAGACAAAGGAGCAGATGTAGAGGAAAAAACGGGGGATCAATGGAGAATGACAGAAATTGAAAAAGGTTAATTACATTTAACTCATTTGCAATTTTTTTTCTCAGACATATTCTCTTTCTTCAATCCTGTCTGCTCTGTCTTATTAATAATTGCTGCTGCAACAATCCAGTTTCCCTACAGGAAAGAAAAACAAGATATTTTCTTCTCTTCTCTGTGTTGGTCTGTCAGTCTGTCTACCACTTTGATCAAGGCTAAAATACCTCTGTATAACTTTTAGATCAGTTGAGAACATGGTAACCATTATACACATTATACACTTTATCTGACTTTCTAGCATGGCTGCAGCATGCCTGCAAAAGCAAAAACCTACAATCATGAGCAGGACAGCACTGAAGCTAATAGTATATTTGTGCCCAGACATTTGACAAATGATTCCTATCACATCTACAGGACATGACTGTGGCACTGACTCCACACAGTGGCCTCGAATGAGAGGCTGCTGTCCAACCTGCTGCGGGATGTGGCTGACCGGCTTGACAGGGGTCAAAAGCTGATCTTAAGACTAACATGCACAGTTGTTGGTGATGTGTTTCCTCAGTTGCAGTGTGCAGCTATTATTCCCTAACGCTGATTATTGCCTGTTGTCCTTGTTTGATCCTAGCCGAGGCTTCGAGCCCGGGGCTGTGTGGGCTCTGTGCCTGTGTGGGTTCTCTCTGGGTACTCCGGCTACCTCCCACAGTCCAAAGACATACCGTTTAGGTTAACTGGTGGTAAATTGCCCGTTGGTGTCAATGTGAGTGTGAATGGTTGTTTGTCTGTATATGTTGGCCAGGCGATGGACTGGCGACACACACAGGGTGTACCCCGCCTCTTGCCCAATGTCAGCTGGGATAGGCTCCAGCCCCCTGCGATCCTTAACAGATAAGCGGTATAGATAATGGATGGATGGATGTCTTAGTCCATATTATGCAATACATTCATGCTGTTTTCTCAGACTTGGAAATGTATGAAGTTATGAAGAACTGTATAGTCTTCACACTGAACCAAGTGGAGTCAAACTTTTAACTTGCTTCCAGCTTCTTCCATTTTGTGCATTTTAATTGTCCTGGTGGTTTGTGAGTGTGTGTACATGTGCAGTCACAAAACAAAACAGATGGCCAGATCTTCCCACATTAGTCAATGGTATAGCAACAGTGTTGTTACCAGACATTTTCCAAGGAAACAGAATATCTCTCTCACACATACACACCAGTTAAAGAGGACAATGGGGTTTTCAGATGGTGATCTCAGAACATTTTTCAAGTACTCACACACACACACCAAGTGTAACTTTGTGTCTCTATAAGTTATATATAAACTAAACCCTTAGTCTACACATGTTTGCACTTTTCTCACTCTGTGAAAGGAAGAAAGCACAGGGGATGAGGAGAAAATAAAAGTGGAAAAAAGTGAGAGGGCAGGAAAAGAGAGAAGACATAAGATGAGAGAAAACTGTCAGAAGAAAGTAGGAAGGGAGGGCAGAGAAAACGGAAAAAATCATCTCAGGAGAACTTATGACAGAAGAGTCACACAAAGAGTCACGGAGGATGGACGAGAGGAAAAAGAGTGGAGGGAAGATAGTGACTAAGAGAAGAGGGGGTGAAAGGGGAGACAGGGATTGGACAGTGATGCAGGCTGGGTAGAAGATGCACTGAACACAGCAGTACTTCTCTCCAATCGTTCCAGTTCACTGGCTCACTGGAAAATAGGATGAACTACTGGTCTGGACGAGACAGGAGGGAAGAGCTGCAGAGGAGGTGAAAAATAACCCAAACACTTGGTAGTAAAGTTCTTAAGCTCTCAAAACAAACTTAATCCTCCAAATACAAACAGAGCTACAAAGGTGTGTCTTTCTGTATAATACTGCCGCTGCTAACAGACACATGATCCCAGGCAGCCACTGGAATAGTTTTGAAACTTACTAGAACATCTGGACTCTGTTTGTAATGTTGTGTGTGTTTGTCTATGTTTCTCTGCATTGCTGCAGTTCATTCTGTTGTATTAGTACCAGAGTCTATGGAGACATTAGTGTCTGTGCTTCTAGAATGGTTTTCTGCATGATCGTGCAAAGTCCTGGCTCAAGAAAAGCCTTTCTTCTTTGATGCTTAGCAGCAGAAGCCAAAACCTGTTCATCTGTTGACTTCAGACTTCATTGTACAGGTTTGAAAGCATGTGAGAGTACTGTCAGGGTGCCATGAAGATGGTCTATGATTGTGATTAATTGCCTGAAGAAATTCAAGGTGCAACAACCAAAGTTGATTATTTACATTTTATTTTTGAGGTGAATTTAAGGTTGATTACTGTCTTTGGAATCAAACTTAAAGCTTCACTTACCAATATTTGAACATTAATGCATCAAATGACCTTTGTAATGTGAAAGGAACCTACACTAACCTACAAAAAATGTCTCCTGACCCTGCGGTTCTCCTTAGGTCTGTGGAGTATGTCAACATCTTTCAGCCAGTTGTTTCAGTTTTACAATCTTCATCTTTATTGTTTTGGTCTCTTCACTCACACCTGTCTAATCTCATTTCCAGCTAAAGCAGGCACCTGTCAGTGAAAAAGCTCAGATAATCTAGGGATGGGCATGTCAAGCAAAAATACTATGATTTTGACTTTGATAATCACTGGGAACTGTTCGACCATTATTCAGAGGGAAGACAGACACAGTTAGTGACTAGCTGGTGAACAAAGTGGAGCATTTAGCAGTTAAAGAGCTGGACATGTTTTCTCAGGAGTTGGTGAAGATGAAAAACAGAACTAAAAGGAGAGTAAATACTGAAGTTATCATGAGGTGGACAAAAATATGACTACAGATGAATGCTAATGTTGTCTGTTGGATGCGTAAATTTGCCCCCAAGAAGTCTTCTATGTTAGGGAAGTATTAACATGTAATCTGATCAGTCAAACTGTACTGCATTTTATACATGACATTAATCACATTTCATACCACCTACAATCATGGTTCAAATACGATCTGAAGTCATAATGTAATAACTGCATATAGGCCTGAGATGTAATAAAACTTCAATTTATTTTTTATGATACAATTAAAACATGAGGACATAATCAATACCCAGTGCACAAAGACTCTGACATGAATGTTACCACTGTGTTTGTGTGTGACTGTTTTTCCATATTTGTGTGTGTGTGTGGGTGGGCGTGTGCCTGTAAGCATCATTAAAGCCAGTTAATGGCCATGTTTTGTTGACAGATAAAAGTGCTGTTCATTCTGGTGGAAAGGACAGTCAGATGTGTGTGATCTGTCTTTTCCATCACTCTGTCTCTTTAATCTCCTCTCTGATCTCTCTCTCTATTTCTTGATCCCTCCATCTGAGTCTAGACATTTGTTTGAAGACAAAGTTCAGTAGTGAATTGAATTATCTCTCTACCTAGTTTTCGTCTCCCATTTTCCCCTTCTGGTCTTCTTCTCCCCATCTTTCCTCTCATCTTCGTCCTACTCTTGCCATCCGTCCTCCCATCTGTCTAACAAATTGTAACAAAAATGTATCTGGGTCTTGACTGTTAAGATCTCATCCAGTCTGGTTTACAAAATAAATTAACATTTTCTCATGAAAATTCATCTACTCAGGATAGATTTTTCCAGAGGCCCCAACAATAGTGTGTCAGTGAAGGCACCATGCCAGCTGAAATCCCACAGAAATGATGGATAGACAACTTAATGGGTAAGTTGGGCAAAAGCAGACTGCAAAGTACTTTGACACAAACTTCCCTGGGCAAATAATGAGAGAGAGAGGGTTGTGTGTGTGTGTGTGTGTGTGTGTGTGTGTGTGTTTGGGGGGGGGTAGTTGTCATCACCTTGGCTAACCCTAACTGGAGCTTTCAGGTGATATGATGCAGCCTCAGGCAGCAGAAGACTGTTCAGACCTTTTGGCAGCAGTGGTTGTACACAGTTTATTCTGCTTCTGAACACACAGTGACTGACTGACAACAGAACTCAGTAAACATGATTTAATTTCTGCCCTGCTTTGACTGGAACCAGTGAGGACCAACAGCCATCATAAGTCGCATTTTTGATGTAACTTATGTCTGAAAATCAAATTACAAATTCCAATTTGTCAAACTGATGAGGGGTTTTATTGTGAAGCAGTGCTGGTTGTGAAGCAGCCACAAGAAAACCACAGTGTTTGTCACAGTGATCATCAAACATGCGTCTATTGCAGTGGAGTAATGGAGCAATCAGGAGCGGCCTCGGTGAGCTGTTAATGAAACACTGCAGACCTTGAACGAGAGTTGTGAGTTCAGAGAGAGTTTGCTTGGCTTCACTGTAAACAAATACACTTCTTACTCTTTGGTTGTGTTTACTGTAGCATTACATTGTATGTTGGTATAACCACAGTAACTATGGGTGTCATCAAATCAACCAGGACTGAAACACATTTTCTTTATGGCCAGAAGTGGTGTCTTGCTGGGAGAGGTTGATGGTGATGATCATTTGCCAAGAGCTTCATCCACTAGTGTATTTACAGTATCAGAGGTCAGAACATGCCCTCTGAGCAGTGCTACTTCTACAGGGCAGTCTGGACACTACAGTGAGTTGTAATCAGAAAGTGACGAGGTGGGTGAGCTGGGATGGGGCTAGCTGATTGGCGTGCTAACTTCAGTAGAAGAAAACAGTTCATTTCAATCACCAAGAGCTGTCTACCAAATTCTGATTTGGTTTCACCTCACTATCATGCAGTCTTAAAGACCAGGAAAAGATAATATTTACAATAAGTTATACTGTATGTTAAGATTGTTACTATACATTCACAAGCCAAAAGTTCATGTTCAACCTCTTCTTGTCCTCAAGCAAAAGTCACACATCTGCAATACATGTTCGGTGAAATCTGTGTGTTCCACACACTATGATTGTCATAGCTCCAAGCCACAGGTATCAGGTGTCAGTCTGTCAACCTGCAGATCTGCCCTTGTGGAAAATCGAAGCTTGCAAACCTTGGAATCAGTATTTACTACTGTGGACCTAGAGTTGTACTAACTTGGAGACTAAGAGACTCAGTGTGAGTTCTTGCCTTAACCTTTGTCCCAATTAACAATCTTATTTAAGGGCTTCATCTAAAGTGTGCACATGTATCTACATGGGGGGTGGTGCTGGTGCAGAAATAAAGAAACTATGATAAAATAGCATCATGCTCCACTGGGCTTCAGGTGTGCACTATTACACACATTTCTCTCACTTTATGTTTCTCTCTCTGTCTTTCCTCATATTGCAATCTTTTCCTCAATCTGTCCTTTGCAATGGATCTCTCTCCTCTCTTGTTTCATTCCTCTGTAAATTAATCTCTCTCTTCCCTGACTTTATTTGTCTTCCTCTTTACTCTGAGCACATCTGTAAAAGGTCCACCATTACTCTCTCTTCCCTCCCTGACTGTCCCTCTATCCTACACTCCATCACCAAGGATGCTAGGACGGGTGGCGTCTGGAAGAGAGGGGGATTGGAAAGGAGGGGGAGATAAGACATTTCAATGCAAAATAAAGACATTAATCTGTAGAGTGCTAGCAGCTTTCTACATGATCTATGCTGAGTTTACATGAACATGCTTGAAAGCTATCTCTCTCTCTCTCATACACACACACACACACACACGCACACACATCATTTCCAGAAAGCTTGTTTTCCATCATACAGCAACTGACAAACATATAGTACATCACCTGAGGGGGCTAGGGTAAACAGGATGATAGTGTTGGGTTTCCCTCATCTCAGACGTGTCTCATGACATGTTTTGTCATTCATTTCTTATTTGACATTTGCCGTATGAGCAAATCCAATATGTTAAAGTTGTTCAAGGCCTAACATGGGTTCAATAATTCTTTGTCTTTTACACTATACATTTTCCAAGCTAAGAGTTTCTCAGAGACACCTTTGTTTGCCTGGAAACACAGATGTAAACAGCGTCAAAGAAAAAGTGACAATGTTCTTTTAACCTGTTTAATCCCAAATTTCTTCCTGCAAAATAAGTGCATACATTTCACTCCTTAGACCTCCCTCACACATAATCTTTTTTCATTTCATGTTGGTTATGTTACTGAAAATGTAGGTTTTATAACCGGCAACAATTGTTGCCGGTGTTACCAGCAACAATTGTTGCTGGGAAACTGCATAGACTGAATTTACACAAATTCTGCAGCCATGCTTGCCATAATAGGGTATCATGCTTTCATCAGTTGATAGGTGTTTTGTATATGGCATCATCTTTTCGCACTTTGTACAAAGGGTCATTTGTGGCCTTTGAGTTATCCACCAGACGAATTGAGGCCATTATCCCATCAAAATGGTTCCTTCTCATTGCATTTGAGATGGCTTCATTGTAGACATCAGGGTCATATGGCCAATACATGTGACTCCATGGCACAGAACTGTAGCCAGATGTGAGCAGAATCCCATAAAAAGTCAGCAACTCATCCATACTCAGATCAAATACCTTCCCTTTGGTTGGCATTGGGAGTAGTTCTGGACTTAACATGTTAACATCTTTCTCATCCTCCTGATAGGTCACCTCTGCTTCATCATTCAGCAGTCTAGCAGCCAAATGGCCTATTTTGCCTTGGTACTCACAATCTGAGCAGTCACTATCACAGTCACTTTCAATTGCATCTTTTTCAACTGACTTTCTCAATGCCTGTGATGTAGCACACATCACTTTGGGGGTTCTTTTTAATCTAGAAGATCCAAAATCTCTGATAGTTTTAAGATGTGTAGAAAAAAACATGAGATGAATAGGATAAACAGCCAAAACATTTGACACCTAGCATAACACTATGACTATGCATTATGCTAGTGGCAACAAATGTTGCTGTGCTTACATTTACTATTCTTATGATCAAAAGATGCATGCAGGCATATGATTCTCATTAGATATCAGAAATAGACCCTTTAAAAATATATGTACAAAATATTTCAGTTATATCTGTTAATGAAGGTATTTTCCTTACTACCTCTTGTACAAGTTTGAGGAAGAAATCTCCTTCCAGAGGTGCAGGTAGGAAGGAAAGAGGCCTGGTCATGTGATCATTGATACTAGTTACATGACATTGATACAATTTAGAGGAGACAACCTATTCTTTTATTTTAAAACTGCCCTACGCCAACAACACTTTTAGAGCTTCCAGAAGTTAAAAAAAAGGCCTGACACACTGACCTAAATATGCGATGATTCCATAGTCTTGCATTACTGATGCAGCTCTGCTTTTGCTGTGTTGTTTAGACTCAAAGCAAATTATGCGACACAAAAAAATAAAGAGAGATGTCTTCTTCAACCAGAGAAACCAAGCTTGAAAAATAGAAATGTTCTGCAAAATTTCTAGATCAATTTTTCTTCAGCACCTTGACACAAAATATATAATAGTTTCAGTCACAGCCAAGTGGCAACAACTACAGCTGAATGTTATGACCTTAATACAGTAATATATACATATGGGCATATGTGTTAGTAGTGGCTGTATTTGTTCCTCTGGCTCTTACTAGCCACCAGATCCCATCCTAACAAGATTCCAATGTAAGTCCTTGTTTGTGAGACTTCAACATTCAAAGTTAAAGAAATCAAAGGGATAGCTTCCAAAGTCTCTTTAATGTGAAATTCCCTCCTCTCTTTACCCAGATGCTGCTTCCTTGCTGGAACCTTACAATACATTTTTTTGAAGACTGTAGATTTCCCCTCCATTCTTCAAATTCGGATCACATTACAAAGGGATTTCCTCATATCCTGTAATGGAGTAATTACACTCAGTGTACACGTGGGCTGGACAGTAAGTCTGGGTTGAAAAAATGTGAATCTGTTGTTTTAGTGAAGTTCTTCAAATCTCCCTCTTAGTTACTGTAGAAAAACAAAACTACTGAGGTAAATGGGAGGTCTCACATCAGCAGCATGTGGGGGATGTTAGACTTCTTACAGCATTACAGTGCTAGCAAAAACCATCATCAGGCATCAGTTTAAAAAGTATACATTCCCAGCACTGAAGAAAATGTTTCCTGACTCAAAGAGCTCTCCTCGCCCAGCCAGAAGTTTATTGGCCCCCGTTACGAGCAGACTTGACATAAAGTGAACTGCGGATAAAGGGGAAATTGTAACTCTTGATGGCCGGCTAAGTCTTGGTCAGCAAAATGTTTTGCCTGAGGGAGAATAGGGGTGAGAGAGAGGGACGATATGGGGAGAAATTCTGCTTAGAATGAAGTTTCTACTGATGCTGATCATTCCTTTAAAAGTTGTGAGGTTATTGTTCTTATGGCCAGGGCAGAGAGCTAATAAGAGCTGGAAGAAGTGAGTGTGTGGTGTGTGAATGTGTGTGTGAGGATGGCTAGGTGTAGCTGAAGGATAGAAACAAGGAAGAAAATGTTTATTTGTTAAGGAAAAAGCTTTTGATTAGTCTTTTTTGTTTTTGTCTTTACTCTGCTACAAACCTGTTCACAATGATAGGTCAATTAATCTATGTTAGAATTTAGTAGTGGTTTAGGATTCAGATTTTATGGTAATCCAGAATTAGCCTGGTTGCAGACCTCCAAATCATTTTACACATTTCTGATTTTTTTCCAGTAATTCAAATACACCTGGTACTGGGCTCTTTTACATTAGTCTTCCTACTTGTTCCTGACTTGGTGGACAAACCACCAAGGCAGTCAGAGCTTTGTAGGCAGGATTAAGAACGCTAGTCTTCTTATACCAGAGCCAGTCCATTCCAAACCAAAATAGTGACAAGTAGAGATGTGTCAACTAATAGAAATAACTCTTGTGGTTAAGAGTCACTGGAGGTGAACAAATCATGCCATACCACCTCTGTCTCTTCTATTTTGTTGGTGGCTTGTTGCTATTTTTCAGCTTTCCAACCCTGCTTGTTTTTCATTGGTCAACCCAAGATCATTTGCTCTGCAGCAATGTTTTGGGCGGTGATTAACTCTTATTCAATAGAGGACTAATGGAGGTAAATGCTTTGTGTTGCACTGCATTCAGTTTTCACACTTAAAGTCTGTGTAAAAGTAGTAGCCTAATTCTACTGTGTTCTGAGTTAGTCACACCATAGAGAAGTGTGTTATTAACCACCCAGCTAAATCTGAAAAATCAGCAAATTAAAATTAGGTTTCAAAATCATGATAAAATAAGCATCCCTCTGCTCTGAAGCGCTGGGGGCATGTCTGCTGCAGGTGCTGAAACCACGCCCACTCTGATGCTGCAGCACAGTGACTGTTAGAACCCTGTTAGCATCCTGTTAGCATCACAACCTGTAAAACAGACACTAGCAGCCTTGGAGTTGTACAGACCTTCATGTTTCAGCCACCAGAGGATACACACATTAGACACATACACAGACAGTGAGGAATGTCAGTGGATTGATTATCAGTGGATTCTGATGAAACCTTGTAAAACTAGCAGTGAAATGGTCACTTAATCCATCTCCTCTTGATGCCTCTGAAAGTTTAAGGCTACGACCAGGCTGTTCTGCAAACTCTGGCATCCAGGGAAGATGCATTTGCGGGACGACAACATAGCTAGCTAACAAAACCTGCAAAAACTTACAGTCGAGCAGGAGGAGCGCTGATGCTAAGACAGCGCTGCTCCTTATAACAGTTACAGTGTTAGGGACAGGGCTATGCTGAGTGGTGGCTCCAGTACATCATCGAGCCAACATTTCAGACCCGCCCATAAAATCCTGAGAATGAAACTGATGGAACTCCACAATGCAGTAACATGTAGTTTGGAGACATTTTCAGGAACAAATCTCTGAATTTGCTTTACACAGACTTTAATGTTGTAATATTTCTTTGATTAACATGACAAGCCTATTAAATATATCTTAATGACTCTGGTGATACATTTTCTCTAACACTACCACCATGCTGACATTTGTGGTTTTGAGTGAAATGTCTCAACTGCTGGATGGATTGCCATCCTCAGCTGTACTTTGTGTTCAGTGCCAGTTAGCAAATATTAGCATAAATTGAGATGGTACACATGGTAAGCATTGCAAGCAACTGTTAAATATCAGCATGTTAGCGTGCTAGTGATAATATTTAGCTCAAAGCACTGTTTTGCAAAACTACAACATCACACTTGCGTGGCATTCAGACAGATACATGACTTAGTATTTTTTGGTTAGTAAAAGTCCACAGTTACCAACAGAGAGAGCATCTAGCTGAATGCATCACACATAACATGCTTAACTTTGCTCATGCCACTTCACAGTTGGTGATCAAATGTTGTATCAACCACAGGTTAGTAAGTGAGGTTACAGGAGGTAAGGTAAGGTCAACCTTGCTTTATTAAAGTCTGCTTTGATGGGGTGAGCTGGTAAAAGTGAAATATACACTGCTCAGTATACATGGGCTTCTCCCTCTCTGTCTTATTCACCTTGAGTCAGCTCAGTTCTTTTAATTACTGGTTAATATTTCATGAACTTGAGAAGATGAAGAGCTCAGTCTGTGTTTTTTCACTTTGTTTCTCTGCTTCTCTCATTTCCTTCTCCTGTCGTTAATGTTTCTTCTCCTATTGAATTTCTTTGATGCTTGGTTGTAAAAATCATTATGCAAGACAATATAGTTACATGCATTAAAAAAAAAACACTGCAAAAGCAGAAAGGTTGCAAAATATTTTCTTTTTGGCCCTCATCTGCCAAATGGAAGAATCAATTGCACTCTGACTCAGACTTTGATCACTTCCTTTTGCTTAGATCATGCATTTGTGCTTTTCCCACTATTATGTGGAAGCTATAGTTTGTCTTTTTTCCCTGGTTGTAAAAGCTCTTTTGTTTAATTTTGAGCTACAATTTAAAGTAACAAAGCACATTCTGTTCTTTCCTTGAACATTTCTGATCACTCCTGCTAAGCCATATGGCTGGCTGATTGATTGATTGATTGACTGATCAACAAGAAACTGATATGATATCGCACCCATGCTTACTGATGAATCTCATCTGACTACTACTACAGCGACAATGCTTGAACAACACATCTTATAACAGCCCAGGTGCAGCTTTTAACAAACTATATAGAATAGCTATAAAAAGTATAAAGGGCAAGATGGGTTACTTATTGTTATGTTGACTAGAGTTGTGTCATGATCTGGTGAATTTGAATGTTTTTGCCTGTTCAAAATGTGCCTGTCAGTAGGGGCTGATTGTTTGGCTGACTGTGACACACTGTGACATAATGTCACTATTATTATGACACCAGCCAGTCACAATTGTGATGTCACCAAAACTACAGATTTTGAAACCACTAGATGGTGCGTTGCTGAGATATCTTGACCCACTGACATGTCCTTTGTACAGGTCCAAGTTACGAAATGGCATAATCACCATTCTCACCTTTAGAGTGAATTGATGTGCAGGCATCCCAGATAGGTCAACGCCTTATTTAAAGTGTTTGATCATAATAATTTAGGGTAAAATGTGAAAACAAACGTGTTTCTCTGTAAAACCTTTAATGGGAATTACTGTAAATGTATTATTTTTGCACTTCAGTGAGTGCATTCAAGTCCTCGCTTTCCTCCAGCACACATGGATTAAAAATACTCTGACATTTACTGACTTTCACCTTTTTTTGTTTTGTTGGGAAAAATGTTCCATTAAATTTTCATCAATGTCAAGAAGCCCTCCTTATAGCACTAGTATTAAGTCCTGGTCATTAAGGCTCAGCTGGTTCTCTGTCCTACCAGCCAGTTAATTACTTCTACCTGGAGTCCCAGGTTTAAGTCAGACTCCGATTAAATGGACTAGATGGAAATCAGCTTTATGTTCGAATAGTATTTCAAGAAATATTTTGTTGACTTTCTGTGGTACATTTCAAATTGAGGGTATAATAAATATTTATGAAAGTAAGTAATCTACTATGCTATGATTATTCCCAATCATCATTTACTCTTTTCAGTTATTGGACTTGGTCAAGGTCAAGGATGTCTCATTTTCAACCCGCTGCTCCCCTCAGACCTGATCCCATCATGTGATGTAAAGTGCTACATATCAGCAAGAGCAAGTAATAGAACTCTGTTATTAGGGGCAGGAATCAAACCACTTCTTTTAAGAAGTTCCACAGTCAAATATCTTATCCTCTTTTCTTCCTCATTTCCTTTTCCTCTCATCCTGCATCCCCTGAAACTCCAAATAACTAGAGCTGTCACTTTAAAAAAAAAAAAAAAAAAAAAGTCAAGTTTGAACAACAGCCACATAGTCCCACCGGTTATCTTCTCTCTTTATGATGTTATTTACAGAGACCAAACAGCTCCCACCATGAGCAAACACTTGGCAAACATTTCCTTTTAACAGGGAAAAAAAAACTCTAAGAGAACCAGGCCCAGCATGAGCAGCCATCTGCCTTTACCTTGTGAGGGATGAGTTTGGTGTATGGTGGGCAGTCCGGTTGTACAGTTAGCATTACTCCACTCATTTCTAGTACCTCCAGTGCTCGTTTGGAGTGCAGCAGCAGATGAGCCCTCAAAACTCTTGTGGTTGTAGATCAGCTGATTTTTAGAAAGCCTTACTTTTAGTAATTTTCCATCTACACTGAAAAACCCAAAATACTTCCACACACTGGTTCTCAGCAATCCCGTATACGAAAAATTCTGAGCTCACGTTATGTGTACAAAGCATAATTGTGACCGGTTTACATTATCTATAAATGTAATGAGGATATATTGTTAGTGTATGTATTTGGCAAGTTGCGAATATGCTGACACCGAATGTATCAGTAAAATGTTCATTTTAAAAAATTAATACACCAAAAATAAACCAGTTACCACAAACAAAGATGACAGATTATTTTCACTCACATGCTTGATCTCACACACGCTGGATGTGAGTTCATTATGTCTGTCTATAATTAGCAGTGGGTTGGAGAGGAAGCTGTCTTGCCTCTGTCTGTCATATTATCAGATGACTGAGCACCTGACAGTCACTATGATTTATCAGCCGGATATTACATTTCCATATTCCCAATCTGACTCCCTGTCTGTCTCACTCTCTTTGATGCCTTCTCTCACCTCCTCAATGGTCTCTCTGTTATTCTGTCACTCTCTCTTCCTCTAAATACTCTACGTCCTTATCTTACTTTATTGTGTTTTACTCCGTGTGATCATGAAGGTTAATCCCTCCAAACCTAAACACAGGGAGGTCAGAGATGACTCTGCAGCTAGAAGGGTTCTGTGTCTTGCTCAACACCACAACAGGGTCGATGCTTGCTAACATGTTGGTTATTGTGTGTGATATATGTCTAATATCTTTACCTGTTTCTTACTTTGGACATGCACACACAGCAAGGTGCAGACCAGTGCCAGCTTCAGCTTCAATGCAAGTCCATCAAAATTCTCTTCCCCAGAGGTACTTTATTCATCAAACACCTTCATCATGGTGTCTGAGGTTATTTCTGGTTTCCTTATATACTGATCAGTCATGTGACATATAGACCACTAGAGATACCAAGTCTGTCTCCAGATTGAGTGGAAGAAAACCACCTGAATGGAAGGGTTTTATTGAAGAAAGTGAAGTAGCTACTGCTACTGTCATGATACCACATATGACTTGGGACAAATTTGTTTATTCACTGTAGAGTACTAGTACTAGTACTATTTTTTTGTCGAAATGAGTAACATGATGCACAGCATTAGTTGTGTTTTCAAATAGGCAGCCTGTTACTTTTACAAAAAAAACAATATGAAAATGTATTCACAGAGTCTACTTCTTTCACTTTATTGGGACACTTCTGAATTTATTTGATAGGACAGTGAGAGGAGAGACAGAAAATAGGGAGAGAGAGTAGGGGTGTGACTTGCAGTAAATTACCAGCTGGATCAGGGGTCAAACCAGGGACTCACTGCTCAGAGCACTGAAGCCCACTTGGTACACACCCTAACCATTCAGCTATCGGGGCGCCCCACAGAGTCTGTTTCTTTCCTATGCTAGCATATTACTAGAAGGTATCCTATCAGTCAAGTATAGCTCAATATCAAGTATAGCTCAGCTAGCAAGATGGCAGAGAGGACATCCTTTATGTTGTGGAAATATTCACTCCTATCTTTTAGTCAGCTAATGCTGTCACTCCTGTGGTAACAAAAACAGTTATGTGTATGTAAATGTATTTTACAAAGTCATATAATAATATAAATAAACTTTTTTATGTCAGAACATTATCAAAATCTGCCATTCTACCAGCTGTAAAAGACTATACCCTCAAGTAGACGTATATATACCACATTTGTCAGCTTCATATTTAAGGTTTGCTTGCTGCACACACAAGAATTCATCTTCTCTGAAGGTAGATTGTCTTAGTATTTCAGCAGTTATAAATGGATCATAAAGAAACGAGTGCCACCATCATTACAATCAAATAAGTTTTTAATTAAATGAAAGAGAAGCTCTATAGTAAGTACTATGCATTCAAGCAGGCAACGTTAGAGAGACTGTCTTATGAGCTAAATTAAAGCAGAGCAATTTCTGTGTGTGTGTGTGTGTGTATGCGTGTGTGTGTGTGTGTGTGTGTTTACAACATCTTTGTGCATCCATATCTGCCTCTTAATGACAGTGTGTGCGTCACTTTAATGTTGGAGTCAGATTAATGAAGTGTGAACTCTGCTGCTGCAGAGTGCTTTATTAGACAATATGGCAACTCCAGGCTTCAAAACTATCTCTCAGTAACTGTCAATTAAATAGTGAAGCAAGTAAGAGAGTGAGGATTTGTTTAGACTATATTCATAATACATTTATAAAAGTCTCTGTTTATACCAGTTACAACATGTAACCAAACTAATTCCATTATGAAATGGTGGTGGTCATTAAAGGACATGTGAGCAGAATAAATTTGTTGTGCTTGCACCCGTGTTGATTATTTGCATATTTTTGATTGCATATACCTTCTGTCAATCCAGGCTTGAATCTGAGGGAGCAGTAAAAAAACAATAAACGATTGGATCACTGGAGCATTACATGAATTTCTGCATGTGCTAATGCCCCCTGGTGAAGCTCTTGCCTGGAAGGGGAAAAGTGGCTAGTTTAGCCAAACCAAACTGACTAACTAACTTTGTGAAACTGTCCTGACTTCTCATGGTTTAAGGCTGGTAGAAGTGCAGGTTTTCCAGGTCCTATCAAATATATTTAACTGATAATGGTGAAAGATGAAAGGTCAGAGAGAGTTTTTCCAAATCATCCCTGAGGGCAACATAATATCTGTAAATTTAATGGGCCAATAATGTCAATGGGAACATTAAAAGAAACGTGAGGGGATCATTAGAAGTCATTAGAATGCATCATCTGAGACCAATGTTCAAAACCTGGTGCCAATCAATTTCAACCTGCTGGTTGCACTAGTGGAAACATCAGGGGATCTCCAAAGTCATTACAATTTATTGACAAGGGATCTTCAAATATGAGCAAATTCCATGGCAAGCCATCCAGTAATTGTTGAGATATTTCACGTTGAACCAATATCAAGTTCATGGTGGTGCTAGATTACAGTCAGAGACTGTAGAAAAGTCATTAGCATTCATAGGGTCCATGAATTTGAACTTTTATCTCAGTTCTTGCAATGCTGGTGAACTTACCACAGCCATCTGTAGAGCTATGTCAGTAGCTTGGCATAAAGCACAGAATATTGTCCCCATTACACAAAATATAAGCCATAATTATGCAGATATTCAAAGTGTGAGCCACCACTGGAGCATTATGAACTCTGTACAATACATTATGCATAAAAGAATATCATGTTGTGACCCATTTGAAAAGGATCTGCAGCCCACTTTGGGTTGGGACAGTAGTGAGACTGTGAGAAACTACTGGGTAGTTTAAGGGAATTATTAGAACAGACAGTCATGAAACAGAAAATACCTGAACAGCAGGTTTTTCTACCCAAGCAATTATCTGGTCTGCATGCAGAGAATACAATAATGAGAAATGGATACAGAGAAAAGGCTCCATTTGAGCCCATTAGGCTACCTCTGTAGAAGCTTAATTCATTTAACTGCAGGCAAAATGAGTCAGGCTTGTTAGATTGGGAGTATTTGTTCGGAAGTAGCTCCCTTTCCTAGACATTCAGAGGCTCATCTCTGCCTCTCTCACTCTCTGGCCCATAATCATCGTTTCAACCCTCAGGCCAGAGGCAACCTTTAGGCTCCAAAATACTTGGTGCATGTTGGTGTGTGTGTGTGTGTGTATGCACAAAACTGTGTGTAAGAATGTGTGAAGGTTTGAGCATGCTTGTGTGGCAATGTGTGTACACATGAGTAGTGCATGGAGTTGAATTCCTAAGTGCACATGTTTGTGTGTGAGTATGTGTGTACTTATGTACTTACAAGAGTTGGACAGAGAAATTAGAAAACTCATCCAGAGTCAGGATTTTTAGCTTCTTCCACTCCAGAGTGGAATTAAGAGTTAAGGTTAGGATTAAGATTAGACTTAGAGTGCTGTATGTACAGCAGTAATGTTAGGTTCCTAATACAAGTTAGCCCAGCTGAGCAGTGTTCATTTTTAAAGTCAGCTCTGCTCTCCATTGGTTTAAGACCTAAATCTGACTTTTTGACATTACAATAAATATCATTTCATTGAACATTTGTGTGAAAACAACAATTTGCATTTTCAATTGGAACCACAAAACTGAGCTAAAAACCAAACCACACTCCAGTAAACATGTTTATATTCTATACAGTTGAACTTGACTATTAAATAGTAATGTATAATGATAACACTGGTTAGAATCAGTTCTATCAGTTTTTCAGGACATGAAAAAAAAGTTAAACTTTTTTTTTTTCCAAAAATGTGATTTTTTTCATAACGTTACAGACATGTCCAATCCAGTCAACTACATGCGCCTGAGCACTCAAAATAAAACATTGTGAACTTACTGTAAAAATTGGGCTGATATGCAGTTCCACCATAGAAACCTATGCATTAAAGAGAACGTTACTTTTTAGTAGCTGTCCACTGTAGTGACTGCTATGCACCAGAGAGTTAATTGTCTGTATAAGTAATAAATAGTTGCACAATGATGTCACAGATATTCAGATGCACATGATGTGATCTAGCAACCTTGCTGATTTCTGTTGAAACATAGCTGGCGGCACTAGCAAGAGGGCTATATTACGTGAAAGCTAGCAGGTAAGGTAACCACTGTTAGCCATTACTAAAGATGAATGTACCATACTTATATTTTGTATGAACTGATATCTTGGTATTTTGGTTTTTAAAAATGAGACTGTATCTAAATCCAACCACATGCGTCACCCACAGGAGAACACCTGCTCTTCTGGGGCTGTCAGAGGACAGACGTTAAAATTTGATGAGGGATATCCAGGAATAGTCATGTTTCTCTTAGTAGTTCGCTGTACGGACTGTAAGAAATCATACGCCGTGTGTGTGTGTGTGTGTGTGTCAGGGTGTTTACAGTCCATCCTCTTTTGTGTGTGTACAAACTCTTGACATATCCATTTTCTCCTAGTAAACTCATGAGCAGAGCTACTTGGACACCCGCCTCCATGGCAGAACCAAACTGACTAATCTATAACCCTAACTGTTATTGATTTCCCATCCCAGAGCTCATATATCGAAATGTGGTTGACTGCACTTTGTGATGACAAAATGACACTCTCTCCTGTTAGATTCCACCATTATAGATAGTGATAGATAGTGCAAAAGCTTGTCTCAGTCTCCAGCATAAAGGGTAATGACACTCACGTTCAGTGATTCCTATAATTACTTATACGCTGCAGACATGCAAATCAATAATTGTGAACATGAACAACTGTCTCCTGAAGCCAGAGGTATCAAAAACAAGAGTCTAATATCTGGTGTCATCAAAAAAAGCCTGGAGATGCTGCAAAAACAGTGAACGGGCAGCTAATGTTGTATAAACAGTCATAGTACACAGTGTGATTTAGCTGAGACGTCAGCACATATTCTGGCTTGTTACCCTTAGCACTAAGAATTAAACTAAACCTCAAATGGCTTTTAATGCACAAAGTAAACACTGTAGGAGTGCGAGAAGTCATTACACAGTTTGACATCAGTGGCGCGGCATTTAAACTGAAGTCATTTCCTCTGGCATGAAGAAATGACTTTTTTAGTTAATTATTGACTATGTTAGAGAACATGGAAATGTTGTGAAAACCAAACTCAACACTTCTAGCCTAATTACACACTTCTTAAAAAAAAAAAAAAAAAAAAAAAACAGTCCTGCAGCTTTTTAGTAGTGCTGCAAGTAATCCTGTCTCTTGATATCACTGCTCTTGTATGTAACATCTTATTATCCCAATCTACTAACAACACTTACTGGCTTTCACCAGCACTATTTTTAAATTGATATTGGAACTGAGGAACCAGCATTTACCCGCTAAATAATCAGCATGTCTCACCCCACTGTGATGGCCAGCTTTTCACAGCATGTTTTTGCATATGGCAGTTTGGAACAGCTATAAACACCTCTGACTTTCAACATGGCCAGAAAACACATCATACAAACTAATTCTTTTCCAGCTTAAACTGACCGTAAGTCTCACATCAAATCTCAAGTCCTTGAATACATGTTTAAGTCAAGTCACCAGTATTCATAAGCAGATTCCTATTCATGTCTGACATTTACTCTGTCTGTCATTTGGTAGTTTTGTCTAATTTTGTGTATTATTGGCCTTCGTAGCAGACAAAAATGATTTTGCAATAAGATGGAAAAGCAAATGTCATCAACAAAGAAAACTACTATCTAACTGCCAAACAGCTTTCTCCAGCCAGAATTGTACCACTTGATCTTTAATCTGCTTCTAATAAGGATGACATCTGTGCAAAAAAGCTTCTTTTTTTTAAAAAAAAAAGTCAATTGTGAGAAATGCCAGTACATTTTGTGATGAAAGCCTTACTGGGCTAGAGTTAGATCAAATTTAGCAGTTAATATTGAAGCTGTTGGGTTAATTATGAATGCAACAAGGGATAGCAGATCTACAGGGCAGATACTGATGGAGGTGAAATACAGCTAATGTTGTTATGAAGAGAAACTAATGAATGAACTGCCCCCAGCCCATGGCAGACAGAGGCTGGAGTTAATGATAAAAGCAGCAAGGGTAAAGTAGCACACAGGATCGTGACGTGCCTGTGTGTATTTGCATGTGTGTGTGCTTGAGTGTATTGCACTGTCAGTAGCAATGTGTGTGTGTGTGTGTGTGTGTGTATGGTTGACACACATACATACATCAGGTGTTTTTACGCCCAGGGTCCATTTTCAAAATGGCCCGGCATGTTAAATATCATTAGAAGCACAGTGAATCAAACAGAGGGAAGCTTTCAGAGTAATGGACACCTCACACACACACAAATACACACATACACATAACATGTAAAGCCTGCCAGAGAGGGTGCAGTATGTCCATCTATTTAACCCTGACTAAGTGAGGATAATGTGCGTGTGTGTGTGTGTGTGTTTGTGGGGGTGTGGGGGTGAAGGGGTGTTATTTAATGGAAGTGTAAAGGACATATACTGTGCATTACTATTGAGAGGGAGAGGGGTCACTGAACACTTCATAAATATGGAAGGAGGGAAGCCATATGCCACCCTACATGAATACTGAGAAGAGACATAAAATGAAAGATGTCTGTGAAGTAGGAGTAAAGGAAGGGTGAGAGAGGTTACAAAATGAGAGAGAGAAAAAAAGCCTTGTGTAGCAGCACATAAATCCAGAGCCATTCAGAGCTGGGAGACGGTTATAAAAAGCCAGAGACTGAACTATAGCCAGGGACACTCGTTAGGACCTTGGCTGACCTTACAGTGGAGGGGGCCAAAATGATGCTGGGATTTATTGGAACACTTAAATAATCCAGTTGGGTACGAGGCACACTCTTATGATGACGACCAAGATCGAGAACCAGTCCGCTAAGCTAGGTGTTTTCCAACTCTGGTGTATTTGGAATGAAAGAAATCTGTAAGAGATTATGAGACTTCATTTTTGTCTTTTGAAATAGGAGTTTGACAAAAAAAAATCCTTACAGCCACATACATTCTTCATCACTGGATGGAGTTTTAATGACCTTGGACTATTGGAGCTCCAGAAAGAGTGAGTGAGTTGACCTTGGGTTAGGATTTTTCTTTGGGTTTTTTCTTTGGTTGAGTGAGAAACCTTCCAGGTGAACTAATCTCTTGTAGAATCTCCCAGTTCTCTTCACTGTTTTTGTTTGTGAAACAAATGGCTTGGAGGGTTTTTCACACTCTTCAGAAACTTCATATTGGATGAACTGATGTACAAAATTTTCTCAGTACAGAGAAACTAGAGAGAAGCTCAGCTACTCATACTGCCAAGCACTGGTATGTTCCTAACATGTTCCTAACTCACAAAGCATATTAATATTGAATTGTAGTTCACCAGCTAGCTCTGTGAGTTGTTCCTATGCCTCCAAGTTTCTAGCACCACATATTTTAGAAAGATACTTGCTGTGCCAGTTCATGGTGCATGATGGACCTTCGGTCCTTCCCCATGCCATGTGGCTCTTTAATTCCACGGGGGGGGGAACGACAGACTACACACTACATACATACACACACACTGTACACCATGCACCTTAAATATGGTGTTCTGTTTGCACTGGACTTCAAATTTCTTCACTGTGTTTTTTATCAGCAGTGTTTTTATTATTATTCCCAGTATTTATTGCATGCCTTCGACCTTTTGTCTTAAATCTGTTGATGCTGCTGGAACTGTGAATTTCCTGTGCGGAATAATAAAGTATCTATCTATCAACTTATCATGCTTTCTGTAAGCCAGTATCTGTACTCTGAAACAACACCTACAGTCACAAATGCACTGTGTGTTTTTGTAGTTCAATAAGACCAACAGAGTGGTGAATCCTCTCTGGTAAAAAGCTTTTGATCACATTTTTAAAAATGTTTTAATGGTATTATTGGAGATGATCAGCATAGTAGTTTTGAATAAGGACCTCCAGTATTTAGAACAAATAGTTAATGAAAAATAAGGTGTGTACAAGTTCACTGGTCAGCCAGTAGGCTATATCTCACAAAAAATCTTGGATAAAGTGACAAAATCAACACAAAATGAACAACATTTTGATTGTAAGACTAAATGTATGTGATTAAGCTGATACTCTCTGCAGCCTGATGTCCATGACTAACTAGCTCATAGTTTTCTTTTGATCAGAACATATTAACCTAAGATACTCTGATGATAACTGAGGCAAAACTGAACAACCAGTTATGATTATTTTGACAAACTAAGATCAACAAGGAGTAGTTGTTTGTCTTGTTTGTGAGATTAAATTTCTCATCAGGGTCTCAATATGAAAACATATTGGAGCTTTCCTGTAAGATACAACCAATTTTCTAAGGTGGACTCTTTTTATATCCAGGCCTATGAACACACACACACTTACTGACAAGTTAACAGTAGCACCTGACAAGACATCAAGCTGTAACCTGTGATTTGAGCAATCATTTCCTAATCCTCCCTTTTTGTTTTCTCCTTTCCGTCTGTTTGTCTCTCTCTTCACTTTGTTTTTCCCGTCTCTTTTTTCTCTCCCTCTATAGTTGCTTCTTGACTGCTTTATCCCTTATATTCATGCAAGTCATGTGCACACACAAACACCAGCTACTACCCACACACACACGCATACACACACCTCTCACTCTCATTTCCAGCAGGCACTTTCCTGACTGACAAGAGTATTAGGGAAGTGTGTGATGGAAAGAGGAAGTGAGGAAGAAAGGAGGGAGGAGGGCAAGGGAGAGACGGTCACCTTGGGAGAGCCAGTTATTGAGCGAATGACTGGAAAAGGGATTGAGAGAAATGTATTTCACTCCTGTTGCTGGCACGAGGTCACTCAGGCTCAAACAGCAGGACACAGGTGATACATTTGTTGCTTTGCCTCACCTTCCTCTACTGCTGTTACTGTGACTACAGCAGTTAGTACCATAAGCATTATTCTTGCTAATAATACCACTATTACCATTACCACTTATGATGAGGACTGACTGTAACCAACACTACCATTAGCAGCATTACACTACAGCGATGACTGTTACTACTCAAGCTTATATTGCCACCTCACTGTAGTGTAGAAGTAGTGCTGTGAACTAATTAAGTTCTGTGACAAGAATACATGAGTACATCAAATCGTTTCATCTTTAATAGATCTGTCTTGAAAATGGCCACTAAAAACACGGTAGGCTTTTAAGAAGCTACTTAATAAAGGCTGTGAATGATTGGATGTTAGTTTTGTTGAAATAGTTTTTTTTTTGCTCATATCATTTACATAGCAGCACAGCTTTAAAGGGGAGCACCACCAAATTTAGACATCAAGATCTAATGGCTTTTGTGACTCCACAGGGAGTGTCCACAAGTGATGTCACTTGAATAGACATCAGCTCAGGCTGAAGACTATATATTTGTTGTTAGGAAGAAGTGAGCCTAGCAGACCTCTGTAGACTGCTCCTCATCTCCGCTCGAGGCTAGCAGCTTGAGGCTACATTAGCAGGCTACATTAGCTGCCCATGGCATAAGATAACACAAACTTTGTTGTGTGCTGTGCTACAAAACACATTTTCAGAAAGTTGGAAGTTACTTGAGATATTTCTATCTTAATAAAGAGTGAACAATTTTGACATATCTATCATACCTTTCAGCACTTGAAATACACGTTTTATGCACTGTTGGATAAAATATTTAAACACACTGATTTGAGGTTTTCGTCACTGAAGAATGACGAAAACAGTGGATGAAGTGAATAACATTGATCATCTTGCTATAACACAATGTTCTGCTGAGGAACCTTTGGTCCTGACATTCATTTGGATGTTGCTTTGTCACGTACCACCCACCTAAATATTATCATAAACCAAGCACACACCCCTCCAATGGCAACAACACTCCCCAATGTCAGGGGCCTCCCCCAGCAGGATGATGTTCCCACCACACCACAAAAACTGCTCAGAAATATCTCCAGGAACACAACAGAGCCAAAGCTGTTGACCTGGGCTCCAAACTCCCCAGATCCCAGTCTGATTCAGTACCTTGGTGGTATGTGACAAAGTAACGTCCAAAGGAATGTCATTGCTGGTGCTGTTTAATATAAATGTCAGTAAGATGTATGAGGAAGCTCTGGTGTAAAACATGAAGTACACATTGAAAATAGCATTGGTAATCATATCCATAACTCAGTCAGTCAAAGTTTTCTGTGTTTCCAAAAGTCTGATTATTTTTTCCACTTAATTATCACCTATGCTTCAATAAAATTCACAGTCAAGTAAGATTCACACTGTATCATGTAACACCTAGAATGCTTTGTAGGCAGTGATGCAGGAAGACAATAAATTAATGCTGGGTTGTCACCGTCACACACATTGAAGCTGCACTGAGTAATATTTTTATGTTAACAAAGGCTCAAATGACTACATGAAATGTGAAAGGGGTCGCGTATACTGACAAATCAAGAGATAATTATAACCTATATGTTATACTCTACAATTCCCCCTAGCTCTATAGAGCTTTTTAGTGTTTTTCAGTTTACTGTTTTTGTATTACAGCCAGCAACTTTACTCTTACCAGTCTCATTGACCTTGTTTCCAGCAGCAGAAGAAGTTCTGATTAACCCTCTGTATCCTACCTGCCCAGCTCCAAACTGTTAAAAGTTAGCTACTAGCTAGTGAACACAATACCAGACACCTGTTTGTGTAATTGTGTGGATTTCAGTGGCGAGAAGAAGTATTCAGATCCTTATAGATAAGTGAAGGTACTACACAGTGCTCACTGTTATACTGCACACATTCCAGAGATGTTTGTTTGTATCAATCATTTGCATTTAAACATGGGGAAATAAGGCCCAGAATCAAAAACACTGAAGTTTTCCTGCAAGGTTTTGATGGATAGTCAGTGTAATGGGGCACAGTTGTGAGTGTTGTGGCTAGAAAAGCACTTTCAATTACTTTCATGTCTGATTGTGGCAAATGAAAGGTGAGCGAGGGAACAGAAGCTGTTGTTAGCCTGTAGCTACTCATAAAACAATTCAAGCAAGACCAACAACTATTTAGAGCCAGGCAGCCACAACAACGTAAGAGCAACACCAAGTGTACAGCCAGGTAAGGATGAAATAACAGGAAAAGGCCTTTATCAGCAGGTTAATTGTTAATATATGTAATTTGTAAACCCTGATGAGGACATGAGTGCACTAGAGCTACAAAAGTGAGCTGCTTCTCCTTCATCTTTTTTACATTTTTTAAATTCATTATAGCCTCTAAATAAATATGTTAGTACATTGTGCTTGTTAATCATAGTCTGTATTTTAGGTATATTTTGAAAAGCATCTCCATATTTCATACACAATTTGAATGGTAGCACAAAAAATGGCACAAAAACAGATACAAAATGGCTATACGCTGTGTGATGTTAAATGTCTGTGCACTAATTAATTTTTCTACTACCATTGTACAGTGATTCTGATTCATACCCTTGCATTGTATGCCTGTCAAGCCACCGATAAATTTATGTTATCCATAAGAAAATTGTGCATGAATAATATTTTATTCACCCAAAATCCCAGTTAAGGCAGCTTTTGGAGCATTGCTGTTTTGGCCTAACAGCACCAATCAAGTAATCTAGGACAGACCAAGGCTAAGAATTGTCATTGCAAATATGTACTTACATCAATCTTAATAAACCCAGTTAATGCAGAGTTATGCCTAGAAAAGTATGTTAGTCATGTGTTAGTCATGATACGCTTACAGTGTAGTGAGACCAGACAGAAAAACTTGGAGTCTTTTTTCTTTTTCTTCCCTTTAACACAACTTTTCAAAGTGTCTTTGGAAGCTCAGCTTTTCCAGGTTCTTCAGTTGGAAGTCAGGTTGTAGAGTTCACTGCACAGGGCATGTTGAATACACCTAAAGACATTTGGGGTGTTGTACCATATCTCATTTCCTGACTGTTAAAGGCCAGGATTAGCTTTGTGCTGCCGAATGTAAAGGCTACAGAGGAAAGATAGAAGCGCACCAGGTGTGGATGTCTGGATTAACACTGGATTAAATTGTATTGCAGGTCCTCCCAGGTCACTCTGTGTGTGTGAGTCACCTTTCCCTGGGCGGCAAGGCAGGTTTGTCAGAGACAGAAGTAATAAAGCCATATACACCTATGGAATTCACTGCTTTATTGAACTTAATTTTACTCTTGACACACACACATACACACACACACACACCACATACAAAACAGTGCACCAACAGGCCACACTGACCACGTATTATTAATCATTTTGAAAAAACAAAAAAGGAAATAGACATTTTTTTAATCTAAACTCCTCTTACATAATATAAATGCAAAAATGACACACACACACACACACACACACACTCGCGCACACACACACACACACACACACACACACATACATACTATGAGACTCACCACTTCTCTGACTGTCTTATTATCTTTAAGTGTGAATGTACTGCATATTATAGTTTTCAGGGCAATTTGAATTGTGTTTGAATTCGAATTCGAAACACCTGTTATTGTTAACACTGGCTACACAGTGATAACTTACATATAGCTCTTTTAAAACAGTACTCACACTGAAACTGTTCGTAAAAATGACTTCTGAAGTCCAAATGAAACAAATATGAGGCTGCAGCATTCTGTGTTAGTCATGTCAAGTAGATATCCTTTAAAGTTATTGTCTTTTTAGAACTAAATTCTCTCCTTTTGTTTTCTTGTTGGCCTGCAGTGGAGGAACCCACTAGTTTTGTTCTAAATAGACTATATCTCTGAAATATACCCACTTGACACTCTGACAGCTGACATGAGAATATATCACATCAAAAGTCGGTTGACAAGCTATCACATTACCTTCTGGCTCCCACTTCAGTGCAAATGTGTGCATTAGATATTAAGTGAGGGATAGTGCTCACGTTAAGCACAGCGTGCTGCAATATCTCTGTTTTGGATTCTACAGCATGAGAGAATTTTAAAAGCTTCGAAGAATATTTGTCTGATATTTGTTTGCAAGAAAATTACATGGTTCATGCTCACACAGATGCTGAATGCAGGAGGCTGTTCCTCAGTGTCATGCATATAAAAGATATAAAACACTGACATTCATTTTGTTTGGAATCAATAATTTAGACCACAGGAGTTTGTACAGCAATCACGCAATATGAACATCACAATATAATTCCACAAAAACCCATAAAAAGTTAATAATTTTTTTTAAATGTTGTCCAAGATTAGACTTTTTTACAAAAGGCTGCACCATTTGTACAACAGATGATACTCTGTATCCTTAGACCCTTGATTAATGACATTTTTAATGGGAAAAACTGACAAACCTTACAAAGATCAGCGGAAGAGGAATCCCTCCTAACTCCAATTCTAACTGAATTTTCTGGTATTCCTCAAAATTGTTGTCTTCAACAATGTTCTGGTCACAGAGTGTCAAGTGTCACAAATGATAAAGACGTACTGTATCGTTCTTCTAGGGAGATGATATCTGTTTGTTTTTTTTGGCTTGTTTCAAGATAACTGGTAATGTTATGTTTTCTGGTTTGACCTGACAAAGACACTGCTGTCTTACTGTTACTATGAATAACACGCTGATGAAGAGGTCTGTTTATATTAGCTGAGTGTCACAGTAACATGATGCTGCAGCACCTGGGTGTCAGGTTTAGTTCAGAGCAGCTTTTTCTCTGATATTGGAGGGTTTTACTGACATCAGCTCTGCAAATGAAGATGCACCTGAGGCCACCGATGATGATGAATACATTTTTGTGCCAGTTATGAATCAGATCATTTATGACTGGACCATGAGAATTGCAAAGCTAGCTCAGATGATATGAGCTCTGAATGTTACAACAGTTGAGATAGCATCCAATTAACAACTGGATAGTAAAAATAGCACTTGAGTGTGTTATTAATACATTCTGAGGAGTTTACAAGCAATATGATATCAATAGATGACTTAATCTGCTTGTGTATTTTAAATGCCAGGTGTTGAAATAATAGTATTACTTAGCTCTAAGGTAACTCATAGCATTTAGGACGTTAATGATGCAGCAATTAGTTAATTGATCAAAAGGTATATTTACCAAAAGGAAGGGCACCAAGTGAAGTGTCAGTTCACTTCTGAAGTAGTAAATGTAGGCTCAGTGATCATATTTCCTTTGACTTTAATTGCAGCTGTACTAAAACAGAACTCCACTCTTATTAGCAATTACAGCAGAGGACATATCTGAGGAGAATGCCTGTCAAAACATCAAGTGTAATTGTCTCTTTAGATAGCTCTTTGGTTAAAATGGGATCCTAATTGAGCGTAATGACCTGTCTCTGTCTGTCCCCTTCTTAGATGTCACTTAGTATAATAGTATACTTTGTGGGGTAACATCCCTGACTGCTCCAGCCATCTTAAATGAATCATTAGCAATGCCTATCACGGCAGGAGGCTCCTCTGCAAAGGAAATGAACAAAAACAACTGACTGTCACTGTCACTTTTTCATGCTGAGAATCACTGGCTGAGTGTCAGGGGCTACAAGGAGTGTAGCAGTGCCCAGTCCAGGGGCCAAATAACAGCCTGTGAACAGTATGCAAACAATGCTGCCTCCTAGAAATGACATTTACATACTAGAAATTACACTCACACTTTACCACCCTGCCTGGACTATGTTCAGAGACAGCATATGTTACATGAAAGTGATAGCCATCACAGAAGTGATGGGTTGAGATAGTGGGCCATACAAAGTGCAGGACTTTGTCACCAGAAACTGGGGTTCACAGCTTGAGTAGTTATGTTTAGCCAACTTTGCTTAAAGAATAATTCCTGGAGTTTTGAACCTGGGCCTTATTCCCAATGTTTTTAGGTGTAAATGATTGATAGAGACAAAAAATCTTTGGAATTGGTGCAGTATTGAGTAAGAGCTGTGTACCCAGCCACTGCAAACAGCTTCTGCAATGGAATACAGTGGGCAATTGGCCACTGTCTGACAACATTATGGATTGGATTCCTCCGTAGACAGACCTTTTTATTTAGGAGTAAGTGACTCTGAGTTAGTGGCAAAGAGTATCCAGATCCTTCACTGAAGTAAGAATACCACGCAGTAACACAAACTAACTACTAACAAACTAATCAATTGAGGCAGCAGTATCCCAGAAACTCCTGTGTGCTTTGAGGTAAAATTATTGTTTTTTTGTTTTGTTTTTTTTCTATGGAGCCTGATAGCGATATATAGTGATGTTTCTGGCTGAACAGAAAGGATTTTACTCTATCTAAAGGTCTGTCTCTGTAGGAATCCTATCCATAATATTGTCAGACACTTATAATAATGATCTGAGTCTGTAAGTGGTGAAAACAAGCACTTTAGTGGATGAACTTTCACACAGACTTTAGCCCCATTGGTAAGCTTAAGGGTTATGGTTAGAATCATTATTACTTGGCAAAATGTTGCATATACCTTAAATAATAACTGATTTACTGCACTAGCTCAGCTGGCAAACAAAGTAATCCACTGTGCTGCCAACAGGGGAATGACAGCGTTGGCATAATTGCTCATGGTGAGTCATCCAATGGTGGCTTCTTCCTTATGTGAAGTGAACATGGCCTCTCTGCTATTTTAGACTTTGGGACTGCAGACTGCTCATTCTCCAACACCAGTATGAGTATGAATAGGCTGCTCATATTGTCCACTGAGAATGACAAATCGAGTTGGACTTAGGGCAGGTTGTTGAGGATGTTGTGGTGCGAAGGGCACATGGGATGCTGTTCAGTACAATGGGTGTGTGTCTTGTGTGGCTGTTCTGTGTGTGTATGTGTGTGTGACTACAAGGGAAACATCAGGGTGATAATTCTGACCTATCAGTGTAGAGCATCTGTGAGTTTCAGACCTGAGCTGCCACTTCATTGAATTCATAAAGATGATCTGTATTGACTGCACTGCCAAAAAAATAATGAGCCAGGTGAATTATTTCATCTTGTATCCAGGCTTGTCACGCTGCTTCCAAAAGAATTAAATTGGACTAAACTTCCTGTGCCTGCAGATCAATTCTCTCATTGCATTATTGAGTCAAATTATAAGGGAAAAGTGACATGAACTGAAATTGCAGGTAAAATAAATGTAAACACTGGAGTTTATATCTCATTATTCTGACATAAACTTCAGCAACAAGCTTGATGTGTCTTGTATTTCAGTATTAGATTAGATTTGATCTACCTATGGTCTAAAATCATATTTACTCTGTGTCTCTGTTAATAGTATGTTATTAGTCTTTGTGTCACAAGCACAAGGCACTTTCCCTAACTTTTATTTTCACAATTGACATAATTTGAACTCAATTTGAATCCATTAGTACAAATAAATGAGTGATGCCAAAACTTATAACCTACAAATCTGGTTTTTGCTCAAAACTATACTGCAATGGCCTCCCTAGTCACCAGATCTGAATCCAATAGAACACCTTTGGCATGTGGTAGAACCAGAATCAGCTTCTCATTTAGTCCTAATTGAAACCTGCATCTCTTTCAATATCAAATTAAAATTACTTCACACTTACAATACTGGGAAAGCAATAAAATACAGTAAAATATCTGCTCAGATTTTTCAAAGCAAATTGGAAGTGTCATTTAGTGAAACTAACTGCTGTTCTGAGAACAAAGCAGAATAAAACTGACAAATCCTCAAATATATAAACATAAATATGCCTAATACATTATGGTCCCCTTTGAACATTTGCAAAGTTTAAATTTGAAACCTCTACTGTTTCTGTTCATGTCAACTCATAAATGTATCAAAAAACTTGATGCCACTTTTTTTTTGTCTGACCAGTGTCAATGTGAATATCATACTATTCACAGACCCTCTAAACTGTAGTTTAAAACTGATGATATGGAATAAAGCACAAAACAAAACTTTGGAACAACACAGAGAGGAGCATAGATAAAGAAAGAAAGAACACCCAATGAAGATATACAGTAAAGATGACAGAATAAAAGTAAGATGGAGGCAAAATACAGGAACAACACAGAGTGACAATGTAAAGATGGCAGAAATGACATGACACAAAAAAGGGTACTGTTAAACTGCTCAGCAATGAGGAGTAGCAATGATTTGTGCAGTGTCATTTGTAAATTATCAACCATGAATGGATGCATTACTGAACATGCCCCTGGGACAAAGGCCCTTAGGCTGTACCCTCAAAATGTCACTGATAGAGACACATGCCAGCTACAAAGAGAAACAAAACCACCGCAAAGAGACACAAAATAACCAAGTAGAGACACACAAAAAACACAAAGATACTCAAAACAACCACAAACAGACACAAAATAACTACATAGAGACGAAAACAACTACAAAGAGTCACAAAATGACTACAAAAAGACACATATACACCAAAAAAAGGGACACAAAACAAATCCGAAAACACACAAATGACCACAGAGAGATCAAAACAACTACAAAGAGACACAAATTAACACAAAAGGCAACCACAAAGAGACACAAAACAATTACAAAACTGCACCATACTGCCAAACAGAGACAGATTACAGTGGTGACATTTGTTGATATTTTGTCATTTTGTCTCTTTCAAGATGAAGATGAAGATGTGAGGGGCCTTTTGTCTCATATTCCATCCATGCAACTATGTCAATCCAGTGTGCCTCCTATGTACAGTATACCTTTCAAAAAAAATTTGGGTGATATTTCAAAAGTTGCTCTTTTTTTAATTAATTCGTAGTTCCTCTGATGGAAAAAATATTTTAAAGAGAAACAAAGGGAGAATAAAAGTAACAATTACATCAAACGAGAGAGACAGTCTTTCACAGTCATTTCAGACTCGCCCAAGGGTACAGCAAAATCCTCTGTTTCTTATTGCAAAAAACTCCCAGCATGCAACGGTCATTTTCCCTGACAATCTGTTTCACTATGGGCTAGGGGGGAGAAATTAACACACACACACACACACACACACACACACACACAAGGAAAATGATTGGGAAATTAACTCGGTGTCTGAGCCTCTGATTCATTTTACAGAAGCAGAGAAATGATAATGACAGAAAGTGTGGAAACAGGAAATAAAGGGGAAAGAGAGACATGATTGATATTTACATTCATTTATCTTTCCTGTCCTTAATTGTTTGTGCTTTGTGGACTTGTGCTCACTTTGACCTCTGAATACACTTAAATGTGCTACTGTATGTGTAACATTTTACCCTTACTAAAGCCTCACCGCAGTCATGTTGATTCATTAGTGTAATTACTGTATGTTCAGGTGCTGCAGGGATGAAATCCTCACCCCTCAGCAGAGACCCATCCTCTCAGTATCTTCTAACAAACATAGTTTGTGGGAAGCCAGTGAGGGATTGTGCAAGTTGTTGCTGCACTAGCAACTCCCACTTGGTCTCACAATCTTAACAAAAATGAGTGTGAGGTTAAAACTCTGTGGACATTACATCCCCCCAGTAATGCTCTTCTTTAACTTGTGAAGAGAAGTTTCTTGGGACTGTATGCTAGACTTCTGCTGGCTGAACCAGCTGACTTCACATGGTTTGTGATGTTCAGACGAATGTATTAACCATTTTACAGCCAGTCCTTTTCCAGTATGGGGAAAATGCTTTTTGGGCCAGTGTGTGTCATGTGATGAAGGCAGAGGTTGTAATACCCGGTGTGGCCACTACATCAGAACTGCCTCACAACCTGTACCTGAGGGCTTAGTTAAATTGCTAGCAGTACTCTTCCTGTTTTTGCTGGTTTTAGTGTGGATTGTGTACATGTGCACCAACATACATGCACAGCCTTGTTGATGCACAACCTTGCTCCATAACTCTACTAATGGTCAAAAACCCCAGAGGGTACCAGTGTACCAGGTACCAATGCACAACAATGGGATTTAGGGCTGATTTAAATATCACACTATTCACTGACATGCTAAACTGTAGTTTAAAGTGGGATTAACAGCCTGAGAGAAAACAAGAGTGCATGGTTAAACCTCTGTGGACATTATATCCCCTCAGTAATGTTCTTCCTTAACCTGTGAAGAGAAGTTTGTTTGGATTACATGAAGACTGGAAGGACCTTCTCATTAAGTGAAGGACTTCAACTTGTTGTGGAATGTGTTAATGCACTTTTACTGAAATAACCAATCTGAGTACTTCTTCCACCACTGTGCACACTTACTGTACATAGACTCCAGTCATAACATGTAATTTGGCATTTGTAAAATAAATTACTGGAGAGTAGCCTGTATTGTTAGGCAATTAAATTTACATACATCTTTTGACTTCTATGGGTCGTCTGGATATTGGTGGAGTGGGTGCAGTGGGCTGTCCATATTAGATTTGGGGAGCTGCTGTGTCTTTGTTTTCACTGAAGCATAAAGCATGGCTACACAGCAGGCTAACTCACTATGAAGCTAACAGGAAAGCATTGCCTTCCAGTAAACTGATGGCAGTTGACTGTGTGTTTATATCCACAAACAAAGGTGTACAAATGCTGAGGCTATTCTTTGACTGTAGATGAAAACCTGTGAGGACAGTAAAATGCTTGTCTTTCTTGTCATTTTTAAATGCATACAAATGCTGAGGTACAAAATTTCTTCTTCTTTTGTAGCGTTTGTGGGGGTAGGAAGGTGGTGGTCGGTAGACAAGGCAAAAATAACATCAAGTGTTCTTGACATGCCAAAGGGCTTTCATACAATTTAATAAGATTTAGTGATCAGCAATCTGATGAAGGCCACAGGCTGAAAATGTGTATCTGTCTCAGCTCCTCATTAAGTTTGACTCAGATGCCTTTGGCATCTTATGGTAATCTTATTGAAAGCAAACCTGAACCTAGAGTCAGTCAAACACATAAACACGACCTGTGCAGGTTGTAACGTGCTGTCTTCCACTTTGGCATTTTGTTGGTGGACACAGGCGGCGGGGCGGCGTAATGTTAAAAATGAAAGTAAGTTGGGCTCTGCCAAAGGGAGAAGCTAACCATATTTCTAGTATGTGCAAATGAATTAAACCACTGACACTTATGATCAGCATGTGTGCTCACAAGCCAGATTAACAGCAGATGGTCTTATGGTCCAGGTTACCTGCTGAGGAACTCTCACTTAAGAGTCTGCTTTGACAAAGCACAGTCAGTGACATAAAAACAAAACCTTTGAAATGGGAAGTACTATTATTTTTTTTATTATTTATTTTTTTTACCAAATGTTAGATGACCTGATACAAACATACACACATATCTGTACAGTAAATTTGAAACAGTGGGGAACAACTTGCCTGGTTCTCTTCAAAGGTAACAGTATCCACCTACCAGCACCACTAAAGCTTAGTAATTAACCTGTTATGTCTCATTTGAATAACCCATACAAAAACTAAAGAGACAAGATATGATGTGTTAATTAGTGACAGTTTAGAGATGGTTGTAGGCAGATTTATCAAGTCATGATCCTCAAAATGTCATAATATGAGAATGATTTAAAAATGTGCCCCCACCCACCCATGTCCACACATACACACACACAAACACGCACAGAAACACAGCTTGACCTAAGCTGTCATTGGTGTTATTGAGTGGTTTTTGGTGAATGAGCTCTCTCTCATCTGGGCCTAAGGCATTCAATTCCACTTAGGACATCTTGTCAGTTGAGCCTGTAAATGCCACCCTAGCCTTAAGAAATAAGAGCTGTAATGGCGGGGCAGCACCAAGGTGAATGACTTGCAGGACAAATGACAGTGGAGTATAGTGGACTGCTACTATGTTCCACTCTGCTGTTATAAAGATGTTTACGGTTGCCAACATAAGTGAGCCATTTGAACTTGACCAAAGTTTCTCACTGTTTCTCTGCCATCATTTAGGCTGTAAAACATGCTGTGCTCATTAAGCAGTTGTATTCTGTAATAAGAGTGGATTTTGTGACAATATGCTTTGCCTGCAAGGAATTTTTTTATTGACTGACTATTTTCATTTATTTAAAAATATCAAATATTTGCCTGCTATACAAGACATGAAATGCATGAAATTACCTGATTACTTTGTGTCATTTAGGTGTTGCACGAGTGGAGCCTCTGAGCACAAAAATGTTTTTCATAGAATTTTTGTAGCACAAATATCTTATTAAGCACATTTGTCTGAATGTAGAGTTGGAAAATGCTTTCTTTTTTCTGTTTCTAATGAAGGAAATGCTTCATTTTCTTTGTAAGATTTGCTCTGCCAACAAGGTTACAAGACAACCAATTTTCCATTAAGCTTTGATACTGAAAGCTGCAAAATTATAAATGTATAATAGTAAAAAGGAGGAGAGCCAAATGTAAAAAGTATTAACAGTACATATTCTACTTTGTAACCTTGTCACCAACACATATGTGCATTACCTCCTGGTCTAACAGATTTGATACAAAGCTTTTCAGGTGACACCTTATTGGTCCTTTGGCAAGTGACAGTTGTTTGGATATTTAATTAAGCAACTTGCTTGTTTAAACAAAATGTGACCCAGAGGCAGACTGGCCATCTGGATATTCTGTAGAATTCCAGAGCTGCTACTGCTTACAGACGGAGACATTATAAGGGTCCTGTTAGCCCAAAATAACTGCCCGGGGGCATTGCCAAGATGGCTGCCGAGTGGCGAGACATGCCTAGAAGGACTTTGTAACAGGTCATCCAACAGAAGCTTGCCTGGCCCATTTACATAGTATTAAAGCTGCTGTCCTGGCTCATTCATTCAGTACTTCCAGACCGCAACTCCTTCCTTATTTGGCCATATATTGATTTATAATATCTAAAGAACACAAATAGCTACAAATACGAGACAAATTTACTCTGTTATGATAGCTCTAATTGATCTATTTATCTGAATATTGCATCACCATGAGAAGATTATGAAGAGGTGGTGGTCTTTCTTCCATGTAGTTACATTTGGGGTAGAAAGAGATCAAGAGCAAAATCAAGATGAATATTTCAAAAAGTCTTTCAGGAGTTTCTGTAGATACCTTGTTCTTTGCATTGTTGTTACCATATATTTTGGCTTCAAATAAAAGGTTTCTCAATGCATGCTTTATAAAAACACTGAGTGTTGCTCTTTCTTAAGTTTTATTTGGCCCATGTTGCTGAAAATACCTTTCTTTTGTTGCATCAGCATTACATTTCATTATTTTGGCTTGTTTTCTTGTCAACACTTACAGATTTACAACTCCTCATCCCTACGAGGAGTCTGTCTGGCTAGAATATGGATTCTCTATGTTTCTCTGATTCTGTCACAAGTCCAATAGCTGGAAGAGGGAGAGAGGCTGAAAGAGGTGGGTGGGTGTTCATCCCCAATAGGTTGAACAGAGATCCATCTGTTTTACAAGAGAGAGAACAAGCAAGAGATGAGGAGTGGAGAGGAAGAGAGGGACCTTTCAAAGAGTGAAGCAGAAGGGTAGAGAGAAAATAGATAGTGTGTATTGAACACAAATCAAAGTTTGTCTTGACACAGCACTTTGTCTATAGGCATCATAAAACTGCATCTACTCACTGGTGCCAAATATTCCCCTGAAGGACACACACACTTGATTCTGCCTCACACTATATATATATATATAGTGTGTGTGTGTATATATATATATATATATATATATATATATTTCCTTGTTAGCTATATAGTATATATATATATATATATATATATATATATATATATATATATATATACACATAAACAGACTTCTACTACGACAACTATTTCTAATCTCGTCACCCCTATTTGAGGACAGGCTCAGAATTTAATTGGCTGCAGTTGCCATTCACCACACACACACACAGACACACACACTTACTGGCTCTGGACAAGTGAAATATGCTGATACAGTGTTACACTTGGAAACACCACTGTTGCCAGTAAGGAACAAGCAGATATAAACGCTTACCATCAGCTTCTGTGTCACAACACTGTGATCAGACTTTGTCCGATGATACTTTTCCCTCCCAGGAGAACCCTTCTGCTCGGAGCTGTTTGTCAGTACAATTTAAACCCATTGTCTCTGCCTGTCCAGGTTCCTGTGTAAAAGCTGTGTGTGTGGGGCTCCATATTCGCTTTCATTTCTTCCATGGTTAAAACACTTACAGCAGTGATACTGATTGTGTGGTACGCGTGGTACCAAAATTTGGCATTAAAACTCATGCCAGGTTTTAATTGGCAGCCCATACAGCAACAACTGTGGTGTTGCCACAGAGTATTGAAGTGGTACAGTACTGGGTGTATGAGACAAATAAGACAAGAGTGATGATGAACACCACAGCTTTCATTACTGTTAAAGTAGAGCAGCCATTTTGGATTTTAAGGGTTTTTCTGACTTTAAAGACTTTTTTTCAGACTTTCCAGTTCAAATGGAATACACCATCAGTAGTTAGTGTGTGAACAATAAAAGGGTACTCTGCAGGTGGTCAGCCTGTGTTTAATATGCAACCACAGGCGTTCTGGTTTCAATCAAAGTAACCTGTAGCACCATTTCTAAATCACACGCCCAGTATTGCATGGTTTCTAGTGTTTCATGGCTTTCCTGTTTACTGTGTCCTGGCTGTTTGGTTACCATGAAAAAGAGTGAGGAACACTGTTTTAAACAAAGCCTCACTGGATAACAAAAGTAATGAGGCTATATCTTCTGAGAGCCAGAAATACATGTAGATAATGTCATATTAATGTGGTGGAGCAACCAACCATCAAGATGACACTGCCATCCCAAGAGTCACACTGCTAGCATGACTAAAAATGGAGTTGTATGTCTGGTGCTCAACACATCAAAGAAGCATTATATAACTGTTTAACCTTCAGTTTCAGAATCACTTTGATGGTACACTGACTTCTAAATGAGGAAATGGAGTAATGCTGAACTGTAGATTAGTATTAAAAAGACCTGAAGTCACTAAAAAGCAGCATTAAAATATAAGGAATTCTAAGCAGAGTTTGGTGTGTTTGTTACAGAAACAGCATGTCTGGCACCAGAAGCCTGGGATCATGAGGAATATACACCATTCAGCCATGTTTCAGTTGAATGAAAATGAGCACCAGTCAAGCGATTGATAAGGGGTTTTTTTTTGTTTGTTTTTTGTTTTTGTTTTTTTGTACATGAACCCACTAAAGTGCCTCTCATGGCTGCAGATGCTGCTCAGCAAAGTTACATTTTGTTGCTTTAAAATAGATTCTGCTGCAGTGACCGTGGAGAGTCCCTAAAACCCACTGTGCACAGTTTTCTATTGGAACTACTTTCCACTGCAGAAATAGTCCCCAGATGTAACTGAGAGTTTTCATGCCATGAAACTGCTTCAGGTGCACTTAACATTGTCTCTGCTGAATATGAACTGGACTTTTACTTCCAGAACTCCAAAATAACTCCTCCCACGCTGCCAGTGAAAATTCAGAGCCTGGAATTCAGTCTTTTCACAGAGATGTTTTCCATGTTGGTGTCAGCAGGCTCTTAAATGCAGATGGTGACTACAACATGTTACATGTCACATGTCTTCTCTCTGTCAAATGGCCTGTTTTTGCTCTCCTTCCTCTTCTCCCTGTCCTGTCATCATGATTACCTCTTCTTTCCCTCGCCACTAATCAAGTCTTACCTCTCGCTTTCTCATCTTCTCATCTTTCTTCCAGGCCTCATTCTCTCCTCTCATCATCTTCATCCTGTAGAAGCTTCATCATCATCTGTTTGTCTCTATTCTTTTTTCTTTTCTTCCCCTCTCTCTCTCACAATACACCTGCTGTCTTCCTTCGTCTTTTCCTTTCTTGCTCCCCCTTGTACCATCTTCATGTTCTTTTTTTTCCTTCCCACTTTTTTCCAGTCTCATGATGTTTCTTCCTCTTCCACATCCCTGTCCTCCCATCTTTTCCTCCCCTCCTGTACTTTGCTAATTATCCTCACCTCTCTTCCCTGCTCTCTCTATCTAACTTCTCTTCCCTTGTCCTGTCCTTTACTCCTCTCCTCTCTCGGTTGTTTGACAGCGTCTATAAACACCCACTAAAAGCCTCTGTCACAGGCTGCTGTTAGTGCTGCGCTATTCAGCCTAATTCACCTTCAGCGGAAAAATGGCTTTTACTGGCTGCCATTTTGGCGGCTTGCGTGCATGGGGAGAATGTGTGAGCACACCCAGTTTTTCGGGGGACAGCCCAGCAATTTTCAGGCTGAACTGACAATGTCAAACAAAATTGTTGTGGGAAATCTGGAAATGTTACAAGACCAGAAATGTAAATTTTAAGACATTTATGTTTGAGAGGGTAAACCATCAAAACTCACAAACGCACACTCAGCTTTTTACGCTTTTAGTTTTTCATATGCTGACATAGAACTGAGTATATGATTTATTCTAAAATTACATATTTATATATTTATATATTTACGGGTAAATATATTTGTAAGAGCACTCCACTAACATAAGCTCTTTCCAACAGTAATAAATTGGTCATTCATAAAACAAGTGTCGTCATGTAGCCCAGACATCTGTATATAAGTGGAAGGACAATATAACATGACTCTTGTCCATTATTATGGGAACACAAAGAAATGGAGGATCAGAATCCAGACGACAAAAATAGTGATACTCATCTAGCTGTATTGCTTACTTTTTGGGTTGTCTGTCTTACTTTGACATTTCTGAGCTTTAGTTAACACTAATGTGTTTGGTGTTAGCATTTAACATTCCTTACACAAAGGTTCTCATCATTCCGTTGCTGCTATGTTGCACCTTTGACTGGTCACATAAACTGCCAGTCATATTCTGACAGGGAAACCTGGCAAAACAAGCCAGCAAGCTGGTTTGCCAGACTGTTAGCTTTCCCAACTTGTTGGCCAATATTTCCTTGTTAGCTAGTTAGAAGGATAGTCATTTTGTGTCTAGAGATTATTCCATGACTCACTCATCCACTTGTATCTAGTGGCACAAAGGTGATTTGCAGCATGCTTTATCAGAGGTGTTTTCAAACTGTGTTTTGGGTTTTGGAAGAGACAAGACTTCAGCATATGGAGAGACACAATAGAAACTGAGTACACAGTAAGAATTACATTATATACAAAATGAAACATCATCATTTTGTATCATCACAGGTGTGGACCACATGACAGCTTACCTGCCATAGACAATATTCTTTTGTTCATTGTGGATTAAAAATTTAAAATTAAACAGTGGGTGGTTTCATATGCTGCCATAGTTCTCTTGGTCTTTATTATCCACTGTGGAGTTTTATGTTGTCCTACTATGAGTGCACGACAAGTTCACACTCTTTTATTCCACTGCTCTGTTTAGCCCTTTTAAGAACTGCTTTCCAAAAGTTTCTGAATAAATTGAGCACTCTGCAAAAACAAGTTGTCTTGGGTCCAGTTGAGCAGTTTAACAAGTATTTAAAGCCTAAAGACCCCAGAGCACTCTGGCCATAAGTTCTCATATCCAGTGTTGTACAGAGTTTTTGTAAGAATTAGAGGGGAACAACTCTAAATTAGTGGCACAGTGATCTGGTGGGATTACTAAAAACTAAAATACTTTTCATATGTGCTGTCAGTGCCCCATTAATTCTCATTAATGCCATTAATCCAAAGAAAATAAATAGAATACTCTATAGCAAACTCCCTGGAGGCCAGATGAAATGAAAAAATATTTTAGGAACTGGACATAGTTTTAATCACATGAATCAATCATGGAGAACAGTGAAAACCATATGTATTTCTATCTTTACATTAAAACTTTGAAAAGTAACACAACACTACACTGTTTCAAAGAAGCCACCCAGATGGGCTGAAAGTGAAATTTCATATTTAAGTGTGTGCAGAAGGATGGATGGATGAGAATGAACGAATACCTGGCTGACTAACAATAGATGCTTGCTTTCCACAGACGAAGGCCTCAGTAAACAAGGCTTCAATCCCCCCTTGGTTTCGTGTGTAGACCATGTGTTTGATGGAGCTGGAAGCTCTGGCTCCATTGTCCTGCTGGTTTAAATAGAGTGAAATTGCATGTGTGTATATATGTGTGTGTTTTAGCCCCTCAGGACCAAATGAGAGTGCCTGCCACTGGAAGGCAGCCATAACTAGCACACAAGGGACATACACACACACACACACACACACACACACACACACACACACACTCTACTTCTATTTCTAACTCTGTCTATGTTTTTTTCTTTTTTTTTTTCACTCAAACACACACTAGCAAGCCCTTGGTCCCTGTGGGTGTGTGTTTTGGGGTTTAATTATGGGATTTTTATGGCATAATCACTTGGCCCTAATAAAGCCAAGACAGTCTTATGGGAGGTTTTACGCGCGCACAGACACACGCCTCCTTTTCCCTCAACACACAGCATGTTTAGATCTGCCCAGTTATAGGCCGTGGTTCTGAGCATTGTAGCTGTCAGCTTCCCTACAGTTGATGTGCTGAGATTACATTAGTCTCATACCAGCACATGGTGCAAATAAGGTTTATCTCTGTATTATACAATACACTTTATGTGTCCTAAGTCTTTGCAAAATGATGCACAAGTGATCTATTTTCATGCAGTGTACTGTGGCTATTTCCTCGACTACACTGGTTCAGTATCTTGGTAATTCACTGTGTACAGCTGGGGGACGAGAGACACAGAAGAGGGCGTGGTGATGTAAATCCAGTGACACACTATGGTTTTAGTGTCAAGAATGGGTGAATTTTGTGCAGTTCCCCACCTGAAAACTAATTTTCATGTGTTCAGTAAAATCGATGGAGTGCTGCTTTTATGTGATCTCATCATACTTTGTATTCATGTATTATACTCTATACTACAGTACCATTATAAAACTCACTGGACTGACATACAGGTTTCCTGCTTTATCCCTCTAAAAAAAAATCTTCTAAATGATTTTTTCTCATTTCATCTTCATCTAATGTTCAAAACATTTTGGAAGCTCACTTTCCCACTCACTGTCTACAGCAAAGAAACTGATTCTCAGTGAAATCAATGTGATTTTTTTCCTGTGAGATGGAGAGAGACTACATCTATTCCCCACTTTCACATAGTACTCTTTCACACAGTCTTTGATGACCCAGTCATTCAGGACTACTACTGACAGGCTGATTGATATCTGACTGTGGTAAACCACACTAAATGTATTCAGTTCCAATTCACAGCCCAAAAATAGACAGAACCTCTGTGAACCGGCATTATGTCTTATCTATGAAGGAATAATTGTGTGGGATGGATGTGTAGGCTATGTCACAATGTGTGTATGTGTGTCTGCGGTTTTGAAGTTTCTTGGTCGTGATTTCCAAACTTCCAGAGCTTTTCCCAAGACATCAGAAATTCAAAGAGAAGCTCTTTGAAACCTCTTTGAGAAAGAACCAAAGTCTTTAGAAATGTCTTCAGGGAATGATTGTGAACTGTGTGGCTGTGTGGTTGTATGTGGTGGTGTATGTGTGTGTGAGAGAGAACACACAGAGAGAGAGAGAGAGAGAGAGAGGGGTAGAACGTGAGAAGTCTCCCTTGATATGAAACACTTTTGTTAGTGCCATAGTTCACAGAGCTGTGGTGATGCATTCATTTGATAAGGATACCTGTTGAAAGCAGATCCAGGGCTGGTCTGGTCTGCATTCACTTCTCTCTTTTTGTGTGTGTGTGTGTGTGTCAGAGAGAGAGAGGTGGGGGCGTACAGGGAAAGGAGATTCTGGTCCGCTTTCTGCTCAAAGATGATCAGATAAAAAGAGAAGTGACACTCTCTCAGGACCAAGGTGAAGGTTTAATTCAAAAATTCAAAGGAAACCATTTCAGGAAACCATTCGTCAAACACAGTTACATCAGATGCATGTGATGAAGGTCTCTTTTTTTGATCAGCCGTTTATTTATGTTTTGGCCACACCTTTCCAAAGATGGTGTTATGAGCACAGGTTTTAGTTGTGGTTTAATAAAAGCTCCCAACAAAGGAAAGAATTATGAGTAGAGTAGAAGTAGAATCAGGTAGTAGTTTGACTTTGAGATGACACATTTGAGAGTATTGTAAAATAATGGCTGTAGTGTAATTTCAGTGTCCCCTTCATTTTTCAAAACCTTTGTCCCTCAAAGTTACAGCTCTTACAGTTTTAGTGTGATTGACTCTCTTAAGATGGGAAGACACTGTGCATTTTTATTAATTTTGTCCACTATGTTCATTCACACAGTGCATTTTAAATGGCCTGTCTCACACTGTACGGATCAGTTGACTGGTCAGGGAGCAGAGTTTGCACTGAATCTAAGCATGGAAGCATGACAATTCCAATAAAGTGTTTTCAAACACGACGGCCACATCCTCATTAACATTTGAAGAGTGGTTCATTTTTGATGTGTGTTTGCTTCAGGGGTTGTATTCACTTCTTTTCACATCAAAAATCAACAAAATGTAGAATGTGCCCAGGATTGCTCAGACATTTGCATACAGCTGTGGATGTAGGTGGATCAAACATGGCTAATCTTTAATGTTTAATGAGGAACGTAGTCATTATTATTATTTTAATTCTTTTGATTTCACAGTAAAAAGAAGCTATGTGGGTTGTAATATCAACTGTTGATTGTTCTTCCTGTTTTTTTACACTTTAATTACCCAGTAAGAAATCAGTTGTTAACACTGCTGTTCTCCTCCCTTCAGTTCTGTACCCAGGACAACTCTGTCTATTTAGAGTTTAATTTATTTCTGCTCCCACCAGTCTTGTTTTCTTCCACTGTACCTACATTTAAGTTCCAGCAGGAACTAGTAACTGATTCATACAACAAAATTAAACTGTAAATTGTGGCTCTGCTATAAAGTGTCATCATCTGTTTTTCCTTTTTCCCTAAAGCACTTTGAATTGCTTTTGTGTTTGAAAGGAGCTATAAGAATAAACCTGCATTGCCTTGAAAATGCATCAACACAGCAAAATCAGCAGTGTTAATTCAACACCTATCGAGTTAAATTCAACACAGTGTCTATGTTGGTCCACACTACATAGAGTTAAAACTACACTTCTGAAAGTGTTAAATACTTCACACTATGACAGAGTTGCAACAACTCTCTCAATAGTTAAAATTTAACACCAGTCAACACAGGTCAGTGTTGAATTCATACAACACTAGTGTGTAGTGTCAAAAGTTAACACTATCCATATATTCATTTTTAACACTGTACAGAGTTACTGCCATATTAACACTGTAGAGGATGATCTGTATTTTAAAAACATCATAGGGAGTCAATTTATAATCCCCAAATCCACCCCCTTACACTATATAATATTATTCCCTGCTGCAATAAAAGAAGGAAAATGAATTTTCTGTCAGACCACATATTGACAGCACAGCACTTTTACAGTAACATATTGTCCTAACAATGGACAGCAGTCCTCAATAACACAGGTTACACAATATTGGCAATGTGACACTACGTGTGTAAACATGATAGCAGAAATGCTAATCTACATACTTCAAAATAAGTGTCTGTGTTTTCATTTGAATTCCCCCATCATCACATCACATCACACTGTTACAGTGGCCTTTTAAAGAAATATTTTTTTTAAACTAGTGCTACAAACAGAAACAGACCAAGTGCATGAACTTCTGTGAATAATCTCAAAACATGCTGTTACCATGTCCTTGCCTTGAAAATAAAAACATTACTAGATCAATTTGTTCACATAGCAACACATGTGATACAGGGTTATTCTTTTCAATTAACTAGGCAGTACCATAGATTGTATGGGCAGTACACAGTGAGTTGATTAGCTAATGCTACGTAAGCAACTGGGGTACTTAGCATAAACCACCAGCTAAAATAAATAGTACTGGGTAGGTAAATTAAGATTAGATGTACACACATCAATGCTCCTGGTCACAGTTGGAGTCTGGTCATGTCCAGTCAAAAATAAAGACAGTAGCTGGCTGGTCTCCATGCTGGAAAAAACAGACACGTTGGACCTCTGGCAATAACACTGGCCAGCTCTTATATTTTTTACTCTCTGTATCAGCTCTGACACTGTCTGAGGATTAACTATCTTGTAGCTGAATTAGACTTTAACAAGAGTTGAAATGACTCTATATTTTTACTTTCAATTCTAATACTGACAATCTAACACTTTTGATTTTGCTGTGCAGGATATAACTACAGTGTGAATGCTTTCATTTCTGTTTGTCAGAGTGTTTAAAAGATGAAGATACTCAGGGATTTCAACTTCACTTTCATCTGTGATGCAGTGGTTTAAAGAGGTTGAACTTCAAACAGCTCCTATTCGTTGTGCTTTAGTGTCCTGTCTATATCCTGACCTTTGACCTTTCTGTCAACAAAAACAAATGCATTACATTGCTTTGTATATAATACTTCTATCAGGAAGTGACACATCACAGGCCGTTGTCACTGATTGTGTCTCTTTCCCTGACTTGCCTGAAATGTCCTCTGGACCCTTCCAATGTTAAAAGCCAGTTCAAAGTTCAAAGAATCTTCAGCATCAGTTAGAGAGAAACTTTCTTTCCTTCATTCCCCAAAACTTCTACATACATTTTTTTCCCTCCCTCTGATGACAGTAATATTTCTGCCTGGTGTCCCCATTTTGCCCCTGTCTTCAGTCCCTGGCAGGAGAAACTTTATTTTTTTATATGATTCGCATTTCAGCTCTCAGTGGCAGCGATGAACCAGCCGCTGACAGAAGCTGTGAGGACAGGCTGTGACAGAGCAGAGATGGAATAAAGACTAAGGCATCCTGGTGCTAAATGAACAAGGCGGGGTTAAAAATGAAACACGACGAGTATCCTCTCTCTGTCATGAGTTATGTTTCCGTCCAGCTGTCAGAGGAATTTTCAGCAAACTCTTGAAATGCCACCAAAAATATAAAATGAGAATTATGTAAATGTGTTTCTTACAGTCGAGGTGAATGAAAAGGTTCCAAACTGCAGACTGGCGCTGCATCAAAAAAAGTAATTGATTAGTATTATGTAATTTGTTGTTGTTGTTAAATGTCGGCAAATGTTGGCCAGTTTTCATACTGAGGGGTAAAACAATGGAATGCACTTGGTAATACTTTAATACACCAACTAATGACTGTGGAAGTGGGTTTGACATTTGATATTTAAAATGTTGTGTCCTTCATTGTTTAGTGCATGATTAATTTACAGACTAAACACTAGTCTTTTGTTATCATTTTGTAATGAATGACATTTGTCGTTTTTATTATCCAGTGCAACAGTTTGACTTTTATGGGTGTGTTCACCAGGAAAACAATAGCATGAGTCATTTATTTAAATGACTTATATTTACATCTAAATGACTTATGTTTACATCTTCCTGACAGTCATTAACTGCAACAATACAATGTCAATGGCTAAAAAGCAGAAGTCGGTTTGGTTTTATATCATAAAACAACCTACGCACACACACCACACTTGTCACCTAAAAACAGGCAAACAAAAACACACAAATTCAATTAACCATAAGATATGGGCATGCACAAATACCCAGTTAACAAAATGAAAAAAAAAGACAGTCATCAGTACATAATATGAACAAAGTTTAATGCATAAAACTAAAGCATGACACAAGATAAGGAATGCTACAAGTTGTAATGACATATTTCCATATAGTGTGACAAACCACCACAAAGTCTGTCTTCCAAAACTGAAAAGATAATCACAAAAATAAGTCATATGACTGTTCTCTCCTGTGCCACCACAGTGGTTAAGTATTAGTATAAGTTAAGTAACAGTTTTGGTGATAGTTGGGAGATGGGATTCAAACCACAGTCCTTCCTAAGGACACTGTCCCCACCAGAAAACATGATAACATGATAACACCAGCTATTTGTTCATATGTATGCCTGAAATGACCTGTGGGTCAGAAGCTCAACACCTTTCAACCCATACAGGCCTTTACAGCCATGTGTTCCTCCTTCCAACATCAGTCATGGTTTTAAAAGTACACAACATGAAGAGTCTCTTTTGTGATGGTGGTCTATGAGGGAAATGCTTTTTGGGCTGCAGGGGATTTTTTGTTGTGATACTGGGGTTAGCCACTGGGGCAAATTCACACAGGGCTGTGTGGCTACCCAGCTCTATCAATACACCGATGATGTAGTCTGATCTGATACATTATTGAGGATCCACAATAAAATGTTTGAGAAATGATTAATCATAGTCATATAGGTTGATTTGGAAAGAAATAACAGAGAACTCATTTTGTTCCTACATATGTGGAATTTTAGTTTTCAAAGGGAGATATCATTAAAAATATTTTGGACTTAAAGCTGACAGTTCATCCTGCTGGGTATGAACTTCTAAAGAATCTAAGTAACTGCATCTTAATCAGCGTGTTGTGTGTTACACATGCACAACCAGGCCAGTATTGATCAGTGTACATCTGTGTACATAATCATTAAAACAACAACATCAACTGTCAAAACTAATGTTGACAAAAACTGACTGAAATATGTTTCATTTGATTAAAAAAATGTCCCTCTGCTCTAAGCTTTCATTTACTAATATGTTGGTCTGTATTCAGTCTATTTACATAAAACTGAAAAAATCTGTTTCTCTGCTTCTTCCTCTCAAACAGTCACCATCTATTTCCCTCTTTCATCTCTCCATTCCTCAGTCTGCAGCTAACAATTAGAGGAAGTACAGACACAGAGTCAATGGCAGAAACTTCAAAAAGGGGTCTCTAGCTCTGTCACACAAAAATAAAAGCTAAGACATCTTCCACATCGTCATCAGTAGCTACTATCTACTTTAGTGTCTGACAGCTGGAGCTAAATATCTTTCTGATGGCAGTTTTTTTACCATGTCATTATAGCTCACTGTAAAAACTGTGTTCACAGCAGTTTGATGTTGATCCTAGATGGTGCCCTCAGTCAAATTTTGCATGGTTTCTTTCTTCTCTTTGCTGTCTCTCATTTTCTTGAATACCACACAAATGGCAGACAGTGTGTGTGGACAGAATAATGATTAAAAGAGCCAGTAGTTCTTTAGTGAAACCAGTTTTAACCAGGACCTCACTTAAACCCTTTATATATATATATCCCCATCTCTGTCTCTGTCTATTCATTTGGAATCTGCAGCCTCCTCGGAAACAAACAAATGGTGAGAGTGCTTTCAACCACTCACACACAAACACACAGAAACACACTTGAGGGCCTGGCGGCATTGATTTGCTCTGTTGCTCTGGTCCTGTTTGCAATTCAGCACCTTGATGTGTGCTTGTGGGGACACCAAGTCAGAGGAGATGTTAATTTGATTTAGCCACTGGCTTGCATCAGGTTGCATCAGGGGGACGCCACCGGAAGCAAACCGGCATCAGTCTTTATCCTAACAGCAAATTAGATATCCAGCTGATATTATGGCTGCTGTTTCAAATTCTGTGTCTCTTTGCCTCCGTCTGTCTCACTCTCCTTCTGTCTTTGCTTATGTATAAGTGTTTATTTCTCTTGAGTCGTTTTGTCCCCCAGACTTGTATTTCTCTCTTCTCTTTCCTATTTTTCTGTTGAAACTTTTCAAAGCTGTAGGCTTGGTGACACAAACACACACATGCACGCACACACAGAGATCTGCTCAGAATGCTTTACAGTGAACATTTCATCTCCCTCCCCCCCGAATCATTTCATAGAGGAAGTGACAGGTCCTACAGCCTAGTGCACCGTACACCTCTGTGAAACAGTTGTCCCAAACTTCTTAACCTGTGACATATTCTCCCTTTGTCTCTCTTCTCACACACACTCTCTCGCACACCACACACACCGAGCAGAGAGGACTAATGAAATGCTGTGGCTTCATTCTGTCATTTCAGAGGAGCAGGAGCAGGGGTGTCTGGTGGCTCAGTGGACTGGGACAGACGCCTCAAAGACTAAATGCTGTTTACTCGAGTCAGATTTTCAACCTTTGGTTCAGGTTATTCCCGCTGATTTATTGTTCAGGTTTCAGTCAAATTTATGCTCTTGAAAAGATGTTTTTTGGTGTTATTGGCAATTTAGGACCAATTAAAAAAAAAAAAAAACTTGAATGAAAAGTTCAAATAAACTATAAATTGCCAATATAAAAACAAACAAAACAATACAGGAAATGAATTGTTTAGGGACATGAAATTCAACTATGTGTATATAGAGAAACAAAACATATTCCACTGTAATTAGACTGTTAGAAAAATTTGCATTTCCTATATGCCAACACTCCATTATGAACATGCAGTTTGTTTTTCAGCTTTCCTGTCCTTTTCCATGCTATAACTAGGAATAACCTGACCAATGCTAACTGCTAAGTCAGCAACTAGCTAGTGGGCATAATGAAGCATTTACCACCAAGCTGGTCCATCCATGTCTGCTGGATGTGTGAATAAGCAACTATTAGCTAACACATTTGCCACATTAAAATGAAACCTTATTATCACCTTAAAATGCAATAATGTATTAGTATATTGTCCTACACCTTTTGCTAAAGAAGAAAATGACAAAAAATAAAAAAGTAAAACATAATCAATCATTCATCATCATTCATTCAGAAGGAACAAGCAAACTCAATATTCTTTTCTGCCCCTTATTTTCTCATTTTGGGATGGTCAGTTCCCTGTGCTCTTGCTACTGATCAATAAACCAACTGACATCATGCTGATATTAAATTTGAAAATAAAATTCTTATTTAACACATTTCTCACTTTGACATTTATTTGAAATGCTGAGGTGCTGAAATGAACAAGGGAGGGATTTTCAATACAAGTAGAAGGGCACAGTGTAATTTTAAGACTCGACTGGCACCTCCTCAGACCTGATCTGAGCGCAGTGGAGACAGTCTGTCTCTGTGACTGGAATTAATATGCTAGTAGTCCTTTTAATGTATGTTTGATATGAATCACTGAGCACAAACATTTACATGCACATAAAAAAATCTATTTTTATGTGATTCGTGTATTAAAAAATGTAACACACAGTCTGCTCAGGGCTGTATTAAGAGCTGACTCTCTCAAAATCCCTCAACTTTTAGGAAATTTGAGACTCTGCCTCTTTGGTTGATTGAAACCTTATTACAATGCAAAGGCACCAGTTCAGGTATGTCTCCTCCATCTGCAGTACCTCATCCAATTTGGATGCAGTAATTAAATCTTACACAACCAGCACCAGGCTGTACCAAAATAAGTACAGGAACATCTGTGCTTTTGTGCACATCAAGCTGCTGGCTATAACTGAGAATTCCACACAACTTCCAGGGTTATGGATGTCAAATCCTCACAATGATATTCTGAGGACACAGTGACCACAGTGGACTCACACAGCTCCGGGTTTCTTTTTACTCTGCATCACTGAACTTCCCCCAGGATGATACATTTCAAACAAGTTTTCCAAAAGTACAACCTGAGGTGCTCTGTTTGTACTTACCGAAAAAAGATTTAGGTTTGTGGTTGTAAGTAAGAACATGATGTGCTTGGAAAGCATTATGGGTATATTTGTTTTGAGGAAACATTTTAACCCAACCTTAAAACCTAGACCTAGTTGAAATGCAATTGGTCTCTTTGTACTGCTCTACATTTACTTGTGCAGAGATAGACAGGAGAGTGCAGTTGGACAAGTACAGACTTGAGACAATCTGTTAAATTTAAATGACTCGTGTAGGGTTAGGGTTAGGATCGCTTGACATCAACTTTCCTCAGGACTTTCTGTATGCTTCAGTGAATTCTGGGTCATAATGAATCTGACAACAAATGCTGTATTTAATGCTGTATTCGTACGCATCAGAAAATGTTTTTTTTATGGTGAACAGACTACCTGCCTGAAAGTCCCATTCATTTTCTCCACAGACAGTGTTAGGTGACTCACAGGTGGAGCACGTCTACATTGAATGGGCTCTCCAGATTGAATCATGGTTACAAAAGATGAGCAACTTTCAGAATTCAAAGTCAAAGGCAGAAGCCTCTGTACATCAGAATGTAAGATGAAAAGCTAACTACAACTCCCAATTTTACTTCCTGGTAAAATTCTGTTACATACAATGCTAACGGGAGTAGAGTTTCTGTGCAATGCCCCTGCAAGGAGACACACACACACACAAACACACAAAAAAAACACTGGGGGGGGGGTCAGACCACAAAAAAACACTGGGGTAGCTGAGTAAGAGGAGGGGGCTATGACATACATGCTGTTAGCACAAGCAGTACAGGATGCATTAATAGCTTGACATTATTTTTGACACACACTTTGTTGAAAGCAACTTCAGTTTTTTTTCTCAGATACACTCACACTGCCAACTTCTACCTATTAGAAATTACGCTCATACAATACTATTTCAGTTTCCCAATTACAATGTGATGTGTTGGAGGATGAAGAGACATACAAAGCACTGACTCATGCTTTAAGTCACTGCAACATTTTCTATATTAAGCCAATACCATGTTTCCTGTAACCTCCACAAAATGATGAGTGTCTAAACAGAACAATAAAAAAGGGTAATCATGCTTTAGTCATTGTGAATACATGTTGTGTTAAAAGTGCAAATATGGTAGGGAAAGAAATATATTGTCAGTGAACATGTTTCCACTTTGACAAGCCATTCCTAATCAACTGGTTCAAATCCGAAGGGTGTCCCCAGATATGCCATAACTCAGCACCACACACAAAGAGCTTTAGAGGCGACAGAGAGAAGTTTGATAATGACGACACCCAATAATGTTGTAGTTAAAGGTAGTTTAAGTTTGCTGTGTTCTGCAGACTTCTGGCAAACACACACTCTCTAAAGAGTTCTCAAGAGCCTAACTATTAATCAAAGGGTGTGTGTGTGTGTGTGTGTTTAGTTAAGTGGTGCTATCAATCTTCATTGAGCTCTTCCAGGGGAGAGAGTGAGACTACCTTTCTTTATCAGCCACACACATGTCCATCTGTCCCTATCAGAGAGAGTGAAAGCTGGAGAGACGCAGAGGGAGGGAGAGAGAATACGTTTGTGTTTGAGTGAAAATGTGCATGTATGTGTGTGCATGTGTGTGAGAGTTTAGTTAAGGCCAAAAGAGAGTGCCAGCTTAATTGGCCTTGGCCGGGGTAGGGATGTGACGGGGGAGCTGGGCTGTGTGAGTCTGTGTGTGTGTATGTGTGTATGTTTGCATGTGTGCCTGTGTATGCAGGGTAATTATGCAGACTGGTATTCGTCCTTTGTGGGAACCATGCTGAAGAAGACCTCATTTACCCCCATTCATCCTTCTGTATTACCTCTTTTACATTACATTACTGTGACGGATGGAGGAGATCCCTCCGAGTCCTGGTGCTGCCTGCTGAGGATCGCGGTCCCATTCTCATGTTCTCTTAAAGGTTCTTCTTCTGGATCCAAAGTTGCTGGGTCATGGGAAGGGGGAGTGTTGGTGAGGTAATGGGGAGAGAAGGAATTTTCTGTGTGGCCTGCTATGATGTTCCTTTGGACAGTTTGTAATGCTTATAATGCTATGATGTTCCATTTGACTAGTCTAGTTATGATAGGAGTAAGGTGTGTTTGGTGTTTTTGCTGTTGTTGTTTTTTGTGTCTCACAGGGTCAGAGTTGGTACCTCTGTCTTATTCGGGGGGGTGTGACAGATGGAGGAGATGCCTCCAAGTCCTGGTGCTGCCTGCTGAGGATCATCAGGCTGGGTGACTGGCACACTGGGCCTGAGCAGAAGTACTCTGCTCAGTGCAGGCAGTCTCTCTCTGCAGTTTGTCCTGCTTGGATCTCCAGCACATTGTGTGGGAATTGTTTGGGGCCTGGTTTTCTTTGTTTAGTGGATTATGTTGGTTTGACTTGAGGTTCTCACACCAACCCACACACACATTCAGCCACCTCACTTGCATACACATACATGATACACTACTGATTACTGATTCCCTTTTTTTTTCGTTTAATAAGTTTCTTTGTTAAAAAGTTATGCCTCGTATGGTCTCCACCTTTTTGTCCTGTTCCCTGACTATGGAACGTGACAGTTCTCTGTCTATCAGGAAGTGATTAGCCTAGCTTAGCACAGACTGGAAACACAAGGAAACAGTTGACTTTCTCTAAAGTTTAAAAACACACCCTCCAGAACTTCTAAAGCTCATGTTTAATCAATACATATACAGAAATGTTAGAGATGGAGCTATAGCTGAAGACACCCTACAAAGAGGTATTAGACAGATAAGAAATATTTCCAACACACAGTTTTTTCCACGAATTGTTGTGACCATGTTTTTGAACTTTTGGCAGAGCCAAGCTAGTTGTTTCCCCCTGTTTCCAGAGTTTATGCTTTTTACAGTTAGAGATGATTATCCTAGCTCATGCTAAGCTACGCTGGCTCATGCAAAGCTAGGTTAACTCTGTTAACTCTCTCTAACATTCAAATATGAAACTGGAATTAATCTTCTCATGTGGACAGTAAAGCTGCTATAATCAATATTCTTATATTTCCCTAACAATTGGTCAAATGACTGTATACTATGTGAAAGCGGTTGTTGTAGTGATGAATGAGCACTCAGCTCCAAAGTATTTTCAGCTCACTGTTTTGTTTTTACAGTGTCGACTTTAATGTTTGGTAAGAGTGATAACACTTTAACTAACCTGCTTTGTTTCCAGATAAAAACTCATTTTGAGCTACCCACCCAGCACCAAACTGCAGACGGGCAACGTTAGCAACTAGAGGAATGTAGTGGGACATTGAGCAGGTCAAAAGCCAGGTATTTATTCTCAAGATATCTAAATTCTCAAGAGTTGCTGGTGTTCAAAACAAAAGTAAAAAGAAAATGAATCCCAAAGAATGCTAATGCTCTGCATCGATTGGATGTGTACTGGCATAGGCAGGAGTTTGATAACAAGTTTGCGATATGAATTTAAAAAGTAACATTATCTTTCTGTGTTGTTTTCACTGAACCCAAGTGGCCAAAAGAATCTATTACTCTATGTGTACATACAAAGATGGAGCCAGGATGTGATTTGCTTAGTTTAGTGACTGGAAGCAGAGGGAAACATCTAGCCCGGTTCTATCCAAAGTATCTGTAGCTGCAATGCAATGTCATGTAATAAGTACACAGTTTGCACATGACTGTTTATGACAATTCAACCCTGTTTTACCTCTTGTAAAATCACCCCGAGATTCAATAATGTGTAAAATTGACAGATTGTTGTGAAACTGAATTTTGTCCATTTAGGGACATACTCCCATCATAGGGTATAAAGGCTTCTTTAAAATGCAAGCTTGGTGACTTAGTTAAAGGAATTCATCAAGTGACCCATTAAAAGTATGTATATATATATATATATATATATATGGATTTTGTGAGAAAACAAATAGTATCTGACACAAAGACTTTGGAGAAATGCACTTAATCCACATGGCTATCTTTTCCCCAGTATGATTCTCTTCATCGTTTCCTGAGTGTGTCACTGACTCATCATTATTTTATTAGGGGACTCTGAAATGAAAGGCAGAGACAGCAGCTATTCCACAGCCCCTGGTCCTGTGATCTTTCTCTCCAAATGGCCTGTTTTTGTCAGTGAGCTGTGAGAGGGGATTTTTCAGCTGTGTTGGGAGGCAGAGTGCTGTGACTGATTCAAATACACAGCGGACATCTGCACTGGTCCTGACACACAAACACACACAGCGGGAAGATGATGCTGGTGCCCCCCACACCACCCCCCCACCTGCACACAGGGGAGGAACAGAAAATATGTTTGGCCCGCTGATCTTTACTGCCACCTCACCTTTCTCTCTGTATTGCACACACACAAACAACTGCAGCAGCACACACACACACACACACACAGCAGCAGCTTGCGCTTTATGGTTTAGAATATCAGATGTGAGGTTCAGAGGCAAAGTTCAGCTCACGCTGCAGGTTTTACATCACAGAGAACATTATCACACACTTCTGCATCTGTGTACATGAGAAGATAGTGAGATAAATAGATGTATGTACATAAAAGGGGGTATATGTTATGTATCTACAGGGCAGTATATGTATGTACATCAGAGACAGATACAGCAGAGTATATAGAAACAGAATCAGGAGGCTGGGGTTATCCAGTGTGCATGGCAGGGCAGCGAGTAATAACCACTGCCCATCAGTGTTTTAAAGAGAGAATTATGGTGCCTGGGGATACTGTGATAGCTGGTGTATATGGTATATTGAGGTATGTGATCAGAATACAGTGTATGATTCACCTCAGCTTTCAGAGTGTCATGAGTGTGTGGACTAAATCCTTCAAACAACACTAGAGTCAGACCTGATGTTTAAAGGAAATCTTTGACATTTAAAATTTTGGTTGAGTCAAATAAGCTGGTTACTTTTATTTATCAGGACATGTATTATTTAGGGTATGTGAATTGGACCTCAGTCTTTCCAACATTTATTTTGAGTGTTGTTAGTGCCGTTCACTCAAAGCAAAGGGCATAGTGAGCTGCATCCTTAATTTCAATTAACTTCTTAATCATCAATACCTGTACTTACAGAGTGGACTCCCATTACTTTTCATTGCACTGACATTGAGCCATTGTGTTTAGTGCTGGCCCAACAATGAACAACCAAGTATCAAATTTACACTTGCACATACTGCCTTTAGGAAATAGCCAAAGAAGTCTGACACTGGCAAAAGCTTTTGTCTTCGTCCAAACTCAGCCATAAAAACCAACACATTACAATTTCAAATAGTGTTAGTTGTTCAGGTTCCTGTCCATGGTCTCCCCATAGTTGGTATACTATGGAGAACATTCATGGATGGAGTACAAGACAAGGGACAAAATGTGTCTCTTGCGATTGTTTTGTGTTTTTTGTGGACATTTTTTGTCTTCTAACTTGGTAGTTAAAAGAGAAGCAGGACCCAAATGTCACCGGTTTGAATCCCTGGACCAAAAGGAAGACAGACTTGTGGCAAGAACGAGTGAGCAAGGCACCTAGCCCCCAGCCGCTCCGTGTGTGTGTGTGTGTGTGTGTGTGTGTGTGTGTGTGTGTGTAGTGCAGTTGCCCACTGCTCCTAGTGTGTGTGCGCATTCACTACTTTGGATGTGTTAGATACAGAGGCCCAATTTCTTGTATGTAAAAACATACTTAATTAACAGTGGCTTCATATAGAAGCTCTGGCCCCTGACCTCTGAGCCGAGATCTATCCATATGTGAAACATAGATTATTACTTTCAAGGTCAAGACTGTTTCATGCTCAAACTCTGAAGTTGTTTCAAGGCATTTCTTTTTTGTTACTCCTGTCTAAGGAGGCTAAACACATTCAGGAAAATTGATGCTGATCTAATCTGACTCTACTAAAGACGAAGGTCTGTCTTGTAACTCTAAATTAGAAGTGCTTAGGACCATATCACTTACAAAAATTTGCCTTATAGACTATATGAGTCAGTGAAACTCAATATGTAGGCAGAGAGTGGAGGAGACTGCAGAAAGTGGGCTCACTTTTCTCTCAGTGAAGGGGGAATTGGTTCTCTGGAGCTCCAGCCTGGAGGCAAAGGGAATTTATTTCTCCCTCCAGTGTGAATTGAGAGTATGAGAGGCATATAGTAGAAATATTGTACTTTGCTGGTTAATTTTTAATGCTGTCAGTTTAACCACTATAAACCTTAGAGTGCCTGCGGGGCTTCATTGCAGAGGGATCTGGTCATGCTTTACAAGCTGAATGGCTTGTTCCTATACTATCATCTACTGGTGAGACATTTCATTTTCATTTAAGTGAAATATTGTAAATCATTGCATCCCGATGTTCATCTTCAATAATACTGCAACCATGCTGTAATGTGTAATATAAGGTTACATTCACTTTTAATTGTTGATTTTAATGTATTAAGTGCTGGATTGATGTTCAGATTATGTTCCTCAAAGGTTGCCGATGCGTTCCTGTGAACTCTGTGTCACTTGAGAGCACGGAATGAATGTGTATGTGAGAGATGTACTGGTGTGAGCATGTGTGTATATATTGTCATGTTATTTAACTTTTTTTTTTCATGCTGCTATTTGGAGAATATTGCTCCAACAGAATTTTGTTGTTTCACATACAACGACAGTAAAGATTTATCTGTCTATTTGTGGTGGTGATGCTTTGCAGGTTTACCTTTCAGCCTGTCAGAGTCAGTACAAACAGCAGCCACAAACACAACAGGGGGTTCGTTGCTCGGTACACAGAGGGATGACACACCTGCCCAGTGTGTCGTCTGCTCTGTGGTGGCCTTTCCACCTGACATAAGCATGTGCCTCACATTCAGATGAGTGACGTCCACCAGAGTGACAGTGAGCCAGCATGCACAATACCAGAACACTGAAACTGAAGCAGGTAAATGGACCAGTGACATGTCAAAATGTCTCTGAGGAAGAGGACCCCTTGGTTTCTTTTCTGGACCAACAACATGTATTAAAGTTGGAAAACAGGACAGTGGGACATTTTGACACACTGATGCACTTCAGTACTCAGTGACTGCTCACCAATGCCAGTGAGTGGACCTAAAACAATACATGCAGGTGTTTAAAAGGCAGGGCTTTAAGAAGTTTGGTGTCTTTATCTTTCACTTTACTCTTCTATAATATGCACTGATGAAGTTGTGCTGATATAATTTGTCTTCGAGTCCACTTTGCATTATATTTGTTGTGTCTTTCCTAATTTGTGCACCGAATAGATGGACAGAAGTTTTAAATGCCAGAGACATTTCCAGCTGCAGTAAAACTCCACCTGGTTGTGTACCAATAAAAGGCACATGAATTTGAAATGTTTTGTCGGAGAAATTAGGGATGCATCATTGAACACATTTGAAATGATCCCTTCTAGTCACTGCCTGCATAAGTGAGCAGGTCTGAAAGCCAACGCTGGCTTTGTCAAACTTTATGATCACCTCTTACGAGATCACATTTTAAGCACATTTAGTATAGCTCGAGTACATATATATTCTGTATTCTCACATCTTCAACGCCGCAGAGGTAACATTAAATCCTTGCTATCTCTTTAAGTAGAGACAGGAATTAAAGTCATGCGTTAGATTGGTGTTTAAGTGACAGATACAATCTCCTGTGGCACCCTGCCAACCACTGCAATCTCAGTTATTTAAAACCCTCTTACGCTGAAAGAAAACTTGGATCAAAGGCCAAGAAACGGAAAGCACGAGAGAGAAATAATGAAAGAGGCGCAGACAGGGAGAGTAACAGAGGAAGAAAAAAATGGCAGCAGAACAGAGAAGAAGGGCTGAGCCATCACCAGAATGAGACACAGACAAAGAGAAAGAACAAGAATAAGAAATTATGGGAAACACTTTTGAATGCTGCAGGAACAAAGGAAAAGGAACGACAGAGAATGTATGCTAAAGAGAAACTTAACAGGTATAGGTGTACATATGGAGGATTCCTTGAAAGAGAAAGACAGAGAGAAACAGAGAATGATAGAAAGCAGATTCAAACCTGACTGTACGGTCCAGTGGCTGACTGCTGCTGACAAGAGGAAGGGATGGAGGACAGGATTTTCCACTCTCTGAGAAACAACAGATCCATAAAAGTAAATTAATAACGCAACGGGGCCATCTGTTCCTTTTCTGACCTCCTGTCACAGTCTATGGTTTGAAGCCTCAGTCAGAGCCAGTTTTATGTTGTCCCCTGCTGAAACGATGTTGCCTTGTTTCTGTGATTTACCAGACTGAAATCTTTTAATTCTGCTACCTGAGCTTCTGATTCAAGGACTGTGGCCCCCTAAAGAGGTCCAGTCCCACAACCCCCCCGTTCCCCATGATTCATGGTCATCTCTGATCCTCTCCCTCCAGGCTCCTCAAAGCTCTAACAACTTTTGCCCTCCCCACTCCAGTCAAAACAAATTACCACTGTAGACTAATTTTTTCGAGAAGGCCCTCATGTCACCTTCTCCAAACTGAATAACATTCATTCACAGGCCCTCAAAAATCCTCTTCCTCTGCCCTCAGATTTAATCTCCTCTCGTAGCACTTTTCACATGAGTGTCACCAAAGTAAGGGCCCTATGGCTCTCCTCCACAGAGTCTACAAGTGCTAGTGTATAATGGGATATAATGGAATCTAGAGATTGAATCTTGTTCTGTTGTTGGATTCATTGCAACATATTCTAGATGAGTATATGACAGAGATTGTGAGGCAGCTATAGGCAGAGCTGAAGAAGCTGTCAGTGCTGTGGTGGTATCCCACCCATACTGTAAATCTGCAGATTAATGTTAATAATGTTTGATGTCATGGCACTGCTTTCTCACTGTTGCAATGAATAAATAGAGACACAGTGATGAAGAGGTCTGTTTATATTAGCCGACTGTCACAGTAACATGATGCTGCAGCACCTGGGTGTCATGTTTAGTTTAGAGCAGCTTTTTCTTTGATATCAGTTTTAATGACATCAGCTCTGCAAATGAAGATGCACCTGAGGCCACTGATGATGGCCAATTAGTTTTTGTGCCACTCATGAATCAGATCATTTAAAAGCAGAACCAGAGCATGAGAATGACAAAGCCCTTCAGAAGCAGTTGAGATACATCCAATTAACAGTCCTAAGAGAAGTTAATGGTCCCAAGAGAAATAAACGGTAGAGAAGTTAGGAATGATGAGGGAATCTCATGAAGTTACTTCAACTGCCTCAACCATGCTGCTACAAACTTGGAAAGCCAAAACCTTCTATAGACCCATGTTCTCCTGGAAAGCATTGGCATTCAGCTGTTAGGACCATGGCTGGAGAAAAAGAAAAGCTGACAGATGCTCTAAAAGTCTTTGTTCAGGAACAGAAACATAATCACTTCAGCTGTAAAACTCCAAATGCTGGTGATGCCACATCTGGCCATTTATGCTACATTGATACAGTCCATTCAGATACACTGTATCTGAAGATGGACTGTATCAATGTAGCAACGCACAACACACCTCTTGTATAAAAATGAAGCCAAAATATCCAGGATACATCCTCTGACATATTTGTGCTGGTGGCGTCGTCAAAGTTGGCAAAGTAGTGATCAGCCTGTGGTGCCACTTTGTCGTGGTAAGCTGTCATGTCGTTCATCTTTTTATATAGTTATTGTGTTGATGTGTTGACAGCATGACAAAACATATTTTTTGTGCGTTGGCTATTTCCAGTAATAGGCTCTAAAAATATTACAAGCAATGTGATATGTAGGTGTTATAAAGATAAGTGTTGGATCACTAGTGATCCACGGTATACAGATTGTCCTGTAGACTTAGACAGACTTTTATTGTCATTCAGTATGCAGCAAGTGTATACAGAACAAAATTTCGTTTGCATAGGCCTCAGTTTTTCAGTTTCAGTGCAGTGCAAATGTATGTACAAAAGCAAGGCCATAGGTTGTCTGTGTAGCTTATTATGAACCATAGTTAGCTTGTCTTGTTATGTTGAAATTCACATGTTTTGCATCCTGACACACCTTTACATACCTTTTCTTTTTTTTCTTTTTCTTTTAAAGAAGCTCTTGTTACTTCACAGTATAGAGTCCATAGAACAAAATGTACCTTTGCTTTGCTTGCATGTGACTGTATGGAGCCAAATGAAATGTTTAGATAATGAGTTTAAAATCTCATCAGACATGTCTGAAATGAAAATGTGTTGCTTTGTACTTTGGAAGATTGCAGTTGGGTTTTGTGGAGGATGATGACTGTACAATTCACACACAGATCAGATCATATCCCTAGATTACCTCATCTGTCAATCCTTCCTCTTCCATCTCTCCATCCTGTAATCAAGCTGTGGATTTGCACACAGCTCTCGACATCAGCTGATCTCAGCCGTAATCATTCTTTAATTATAGCTACAATACTTTCCCAGCTGCTCTCTGCATATATTTGTTTGTGTGTTGTGATGTGTTGAAGTGAAAATTCCTCTCCTGTTCATCCCTCAGGATGCTCCTCACCATCCTTTGGTTTTATTTCATGTCACATTTCCCTCCTGCAGCGACCATTTTACATCCCTTCCAGCATGTATTGGGGTTAATTAAAAAGGGAATGCCAGGTGGTGCAAGTGACAGTAAGCCATTGGTTCTGGTGTAAACAGGTGGTTGCTGGTGTGTTAATGGTCCCCAGATGAAATCACCCATTTTGCCCTGAAAACAAACAAAACATTTGTGAGACAAGACAGTTTTAGAAACAACAGTATTGATTTGTTACAGAGACTGAGTTTTTTCCTTACTTTTAATTATCAGTGGGGCTGGTTTTAAATGGAGACTGGGAGGATGGGATGATTTATAAGAGCCTGTGGGAACAGACTCTTAAAAATTGGAAAAAAAAAAAAACCACTGTGAAGCATTACATTTTGATAATTTACTAATGATCCAAATTCATTCAAAAGCTACTCTAAGAAAAAGAAGACAGTATGTGTAATATAAATGGATGTATTAAATAGACTGACCGGGTTAATCAAGTTGAAGGCTCTATTCATCATTGATCTCACCCAGTGAGTCCAACGTGAATCACAGATAAAACAGAGGAGTGGGGAGAGACATTTTTTATTTTTAAAGATGGAGGATAGGCAGAGAGAGGCACACTCAGGCTCTCCACAATAGATTTTCAGAGCAAGCAGTGGTGTTTGTTTGGTGTTGGTGTCAAATATGGTGGGAAAACAGGTCCTCACCAAAAACCCAGAGAAAAACTACATTAATGTATGTATTATTTATTAAAGGTTTTGCTGTGTAGAATGCAGGCTGTGGGAGAGTACTGACCTTGAAACATGTTGCCTGTCTGCAACATTACACATGGTGTTAATACTGTGGAATGTGGAATTACAAACCAGCCAACATATACTGCATCACAAGATCATTATCATTCAAAAATGAAGAGACAAGATGAAATTAACAAATCACTAAATTTGTTCTTCCTGTTCAGGTTAGAAATCAGAATAACTGTTGATGGGTTGAACAGTGGGACAGACAGTTTCAGCTGGTTAACTTACTTTCCAGGAAGTTTTCCATTGTTAGCAGAGAGATTTCATAAATCAGGGGTCATTTCCAAGAGAGCGAGACAGAGAGAGACAGAGAGAGACAGAGAGAGAGAGAGAGAGAGAATGTACATAATTTATGAACAGCAATGTCAATGGGCAAATTTATTTTATTTGTATTTTTTCAAGTTTTTGTTTTCTTTTTGCTTTTATTTGTGTAGAAGAGACATGAAATTGGGGGGGGGGGGGGGGGGGTCCTCTGGCAGGAAGACCATGGACATCTCTAGTGTATGCACCTTGACCACCAGGCCACTGAGGGCATCCCCTATGGAAAATAATTTTTCAATCCAACAGTTGCTGAAACATTTCACAGAGAGTGTGGTGCAAGAGAAAAAGCTGAAGGATGACAAGGAGGATTCATTCCCTGGAGACCATGAATATATGCAATCCTTCCAATAGCTGTTGCAACATTTCAGTCAGGGCTATAGATGTGAACCACCAACAATATCATCCCCAGAACCATGCACAGAATACTAAATACATACTGTAACATTCATCCAGTTGAAATCTCTTTCATTTTGAGTTTTTCCCTTCAACGCACCATACATATTGTTTTATACAGCACATTCTACTACCATAGATTTTAAATTGTATGTGGGGTTCATCCAGTTTAAATAAAAAAATGTCTCTAAAAACACTATTTGTTTTCAGAAATGCTTGTCAGAGGGCTTCTCCACACCTGCCATGAGAGTCCCTGACAAACACATTTTCATTGAGTTAGTCAGAGCACAAGAGGAGCTCTCTGGAGAGCCTGCCAAGTGTTAAACAGGCAGCGACAGCCATGAGAGGCTGACTGAACTGATGGTAACGTGCAGTGTGAGGCCTCATATGTCAGAGCTGGAGGAGCAACAGCAAGCCAGGATCACATGGAGAGGGCAGAGAAAAACAAGCATCTCACCTCTCTTTTCCTCCTATGAACACCTATTAGTGTGCGACTGAAGCCATGTACTTAGGATGCAATGTTTACCACGTCCACCATCAGAGTTTTTTGTCACAAATACTAATGAGCACCATGCTCAAAGTACAGCTGAGGGTGGGTGGAAGTAACATGTTATGTTTTTGTTACTCTTGCTACTGTAACAAAGCTTGTTTTGGATTTTAAACATCCGTAATGTTACTCTAAGTATTTTTAAATCTTAATTATTGTACATTACTACATTTAAAGTTGCAAACATTACAGAGAAACATAATAGTCACATGCTAAAGTTATGATCATGTTCAGAGTTATATTTTGCTTCAAGAATGAAAAAACAGCAAAGCTGAACATAGAGCAGGTCACATGACTCAGAATTTTGTTGACAGCTGAGTACAACAACAAAGTACTGATTGTTGTAAATCACTGTACAGAGGAGAGCACCAGTGACCACTGTGCTGGCTAGCAACATACAACTTGGGATAGGCACTAACTACACAAAAACTGTGTTTGTGAGCTGCAGCCGCTGTGGAGTTGATATTATTTCCAGATCTCCATATTGTCTACTGCTTTATTCTGCTGCTAATTTAATAACAAAAGGCAGGCAATGTGTGCAGATTAATATTATTACATAAAGTAGCAAGAGTACTTTTACTTGGGTACAATTAGTAACAGTATTAATTCCATCAGTGGTCAATATTTTTGCAGGTATTTGGAAGAAGAAAAACCAAATTATTTTATTAGAAATCCATCCAGTATTTCTTGAAACATTTAACAAATACAAAAATGTCAACCTCACAGTGGCACTAGAGGAAAAGAAAGGAGATCACCCAAGTCAATAGATAATACTGACTGGGAACCATGAATGCCCTTACAAAAATTTAATGGCAATAGTTGAGATATTTCAGTCTAGAACACAGTGATGGACACTAACCAACAGACCACCATTCCCAGGGAGTCCACCAACTGTGCATGTGCCAGAAGAGTATGAACTGTTTTCCATATCCTTGATTGTGTTCCTCTGCTAAGCTGTGGCACACACTGTTGTCTTTTTTTCTCCTTTCATGCTGTTCAACCAAGTACAACAAACAAAGATGCTCTTCTTCTTGTGAGAGGAAGTCGTCATCATGTTTTCCAGTGTGCATGTTTGGAACATGTCCACTTACTCATGCCACATTGTAGTATGTGTGTGCTCAGCCATGGTTTGGATTCCTCAGTGCTCCTACTTGTCTTTCTCTTCTCACCAGCCCATCTGTCTCACCTCATCCAGTTTTGTTCTCCCATGCCCTCTCTTTCCCCTCTTTTCTTTTTTCCTCTCTAGTCTTCTCTTTCTTTACTCCTCCCTTCCTTCCCCTCTTGCTCTTCCCTTTCCTCTCCAGCTTTTCCCTCTTTTGAACAAAGATGTGAATATTCCATAAAGTCGCTGGGTCCTCTGTTAAGCTCCTCCTAAACCCTGGGAACCGGAGATAAGGAGTTGGAGGAGGTAGATCCATCCTCAGGGTCTTTTCTTTCATACTCCATCTCAAACCCTAGGATCTCCCTCTTTGCTCAGGTGCCGAGTCTCTCACTTGTTTTCATCTCTTTTCTCTCCATCTCATTTTCCTGTAATATACAGAATTGCTTTCTCCAACTTTTACCTCTTGTCTCTTCACATCTGTGTTTGTAAGCATTGTTGTCTCTTTTTCTCCGCTCCTTGCCCATGTCAATCATCCTCCTCTTGTTTCTCTCCCTTTCTGTTCATCTTCCTCCCTCTCTATATCTTTCGCTCTGATGATAGCAGTGCCCTTGTGCTGTAAGCCGTGTGAAGCTTCAAAAGAGCAACAGTAACTCCACTTTTCTCCCGATGGCAACATCTTTCTTGCTGAGGCGCCAAGGATGTTGGCACGAAAGACTTGGTAAGGGGGGGAAACAAGACAGAGGAGAGATCGAAAAAAGATGAAAAGACAAAGACACAGATTAAAGACAAAACTCAGTGAGGCAAAAAAGAGAGCGGAAATCCAGAATGAGAGCAAAAAGAATCTGAAATTCTCTCTTGTGACAACGTGTTTGAGGATCACAGTAGGGGTGGCGCTCAAATGTCAGAGAAGCGACTGGATAGAGTTGTCTTTCTTGTGGAATACAACTGAATAAGTCATAAAAGACAAGCCATCTTTAATGGAGGGCTATCTGGAGTTCAACATGATGCAATCACAATGCTACATATCATTTACATATTTCAGTGCTTAACTTTGTTAATGTAAAGCTCAGAGAATAAACATAGTAACAAAGGTATTCTTGGTCCTTGGTGTTCCAATCTAACACCTTTGACATGTAGAAAATGTTTTTTAAAAATGTTTTATAAGGCATCACTTTAGGGAAATTAAGTAGGTTTCCTCTGTCACATAGAAGTTACCAGTTTTTGCAACTTTCAGGTACTCTTCATAATAATGAGTCAGCGCTGATCAGACTGCTTTATGGAACAAATAATTACAATTGTGTGACACTACAACTGTCATACAAAATGACAACAATTTACAATTGTCCAAAGTCTCAATTTACAAAGGTTTGACACTGTGGTCACCCCTTCAGACAAAATCAAGGTAACTGTGCTCCCCTATTTACTTTCTGGTAAATTAGCACAATAAGTGGTATGTCGAATTAGCTCTAGCAGTTCCCATGGTATACAGGCAACTATCACTGAATCACTTTGATACTGTGGAAAACTTGAAAATGTAATGATTCTCACTTAAGTTTTGGAACTGAAAGGAGCATATTGATTCTGTGATGTAGAAGTGTATTTATGGACATTTATTCACAATGGAAACTGACTCCAACGTAAGGTGACCAGATTAGTTCAGTGGTCAATATATAATTAACATATCTGTCATGTCATGAAGCTGTGATGTAGAATATCTGGATGTAAAAGATGACTGATAGATCATGAAAGAGGTCAAGTTTGCGGCTAAAGATACAGAGGAGTCTTGGGTAACATATTAATGTTTAATTGGGATTTTAATCTTCCCCTGTCATAAACATCTGCAGATTAATGCACTTTGATAAGTGCTCTGATATCAAATGTATTAGGAGATGAGGTGCTGTTCAGACAGCTTCCTTAGGCTTAGCAGGAGGAGACAGAGAGAAACTCAAGGTTTGTTGAAGAAAACCTTCCAGCAAGCAAGTTAGCTTCACAGAGTAAGTTACCACAGTAACCAACCCAGTGCAAATTATCTCAGTTGCCGAAACAGAAAGCCTATAGTTTCCCTTATCTCAGGGTGAACAAACTCATAGTTTTCACTAAACCCACTTTCTGAAACAGGGAGCTGGTATGACAAGTCACTCCTGAGTCTGACCCTGGGTTACCTCCTAGCCTGAAAAGAAGTTTGTGGTGATGCTGTGGATTTACTCAACACTCATTAACTCATCAACGGTTTTCTAAAAAAATAGGCCAGCGTGTAGAGTAGGAGTGATATGAAGATGGCGTATCAAGCAGCTAGTCCTTTCTGTTGGCCAAAACAAGCACATGTCTGATGTCTGCTGACCCTACGCTAAAGATATTCTTAAAAAGTGTGAGTCTAAAAATATGTTGGGACATAGTGGAGAGTGGAGTGTGAACACCATACCACTTAGCAAATTCTTAGCCAACTAGCTACCTAACAAACAGTCAGGATGCCAAGATATTAGCATATTACCACGTTGAAAATTAAATAGCCACCTGACTATTTACATGCCAGTAAAATCTCAGGTTAGAAGAGCAATGTGTTCCATTCAAACTGAAAGCCATTACATATCTGGATGTAAAGACATTATTACATATTTCCTTTCAACACAAGGAGAAAAGATGAATGAAAGCTTAACTGAGAGGTAAGTGAGAAGTACAAAAAAATCCATTAAACTTGTACTTGCACTTACTTAGCCTCTCATGCTTGCTTCCTCTGTCCACAAGCCTGGGCATTTGAATTAAGCACAGGAAATTCAAATTAAGTCCACATAATCTCTTTGAGTTCCTATATCTGTGCCTGAGCATTTAGGATCTAATATGTCCCCTGCCTCTCTTGGATTCAGGCTTTAAAGCTGCACTCCAAAGTTTGACATTGGGAGGTTTGAACTTGGCTGAGAACTTGGCAGCAGCCACGTTGTTCTTTCCCATAGCCTTGCTGCTGTGAGGTGAGTGTCAAAGACAGAACTGTTCATTAGTAAGAGAGTCAGTGGCTACACACGACAGGCTGGATTATGGTGAGAGACTGGAGGGGGAGGAAGAGGGAGGTGAGAGCTGGCAGGGGGAGGACTAAGTGAAAAAATCTGTAGAGGGCTGAAACAACTCCACTCTAGTATATAGGATGTAAAAAGCACTGTATATCTGTCAGTTTCTATTTAAGCATAAACATGAAGTTAAACCTTTGTTGTCTCATTTCTGCAACAGCGACACCACATGGCTTTGATTTTAAATTTATATTTCAAAGGCCTGTCACTTGATATTTTCCAGCCATATAATCTTAAAGGATAAGATAAAGGATTTTCATAGCTTTTGCCATTGTTTCTATTGGTTATCATAACATTGTATGCACCAAAGTAGTCTTGAGATTTCTAAACATGGTAACATGGAAAACTGTGTGCATAGTACTAAAGCAACAATAGGCATGATGATTACATTTACGGAAATAAGACCTAAATTCTAATTAATATAGATTATCATGTAAGGTAAATCTGTACAGCAAATTATCAATTTGATACCGGCATTAGCAAAACGTATCCTATATTTTCTTTCAAATGTTGGATCCCTTTGTGATGTTATAACACCACAAAGTCTGCAGAGCTAGGTGGTTGGGGTGGATGGATTATCCAACATGATATCAGACTTTAACATGCGAAACCACTGTTAATTCACAGTTTCACACACTTGGCTGTTTCTTTTAAGCATGATCGTAATCCTTCCTCAACCTTGACCATGTGATGATTATTGAAACCCTGACAAGAAAGGTCGTCTCAGTTGAACAAAGTAGTTATTTTAAAACAAACCCCTAAAGATTCCCATCCTACTAGCAAGCTAGCACAGAGTAGTAAACAACTCTGTGCTTCCATCCTTGTGTAAATAAAAAGTCGAGCTTTTCTCAGCTTCCCCCTGTAGTGCTGCTGGGCACCTTTAAAATATCTAGCTTAGCAGACAGCACCGTACTGCCATGTCAGGACCAATTCATAACAAATAACAGCCTACTGCTGTCCCAGCTCTGAATGGCCCATCAACTTTACAAAACATATAATCTTCACTTATTAGTGAGAAACCAAGGAAAAGCTATAACAAACTTTTCAACATAATCTCTAAGCATCATCTTTAGGTCCATCTCTAGGTGTTTGCTATGACACATATGCAGATATTGAAGTGTCACTGTGCATGGAGAGATAAGGACATGTTTTATGGTTTATCATTACTCTGCACCTGTTTGAGTGTGCGCTGTCTTGTTGTTATCTGTTGTGAGACTGACAAGAGATCTTTTCTGTAAACTACAAGGACAACAAATGTAATGTTTGAATGCCAACTTTGTTCCTAACAGCATCCAAAATAAATTTCAAACTAAGCTGATTAGAGTGCTGCCCAAATATTACTGATTCCATTTGCAGAGAGTTCTGGGGGAAAAGGCTTTTGGATGATTTGACGCATTCAATTGAAGAGGTGGAGGTAGTAAAAGTGAACAAAGTAATGAGGTAGAGGCAAAAGTAAAGTCCTTCGGAAGAATCATCTCATTTGAAGGTTAAATGTATGAGCCACATGCTGCTACAGTATATACAGTAGTTTGTGCAGCCGTATTCAGAGTGAAATATGCAAGTACAATATTCAAGGACGCTCCTCTTTACTTTATTAATTACTGTCCCGCAGAGTCTTGTCTTGCAAGCCACTTTTTTGTTCCAGTAATTTCAAATGTACCATTTTGTGTCCTCAGCTGAACCATACAGATAACAACACACTTGTACCAAGGTTATCATCTGAATGGGGTTAACAAATGGGCTGTCATTTGCATACATATCCCACTGATTCCATGAGAAAGTACTGGAAGCAGTTGAGGAATGATACAGAAAGCATAGGAGACGGGAAGACAGAAGAAAGGATAGGCACATATTTTGTTCTCTTTGATGATACATAAGGTCAATATTCTAGTTGTTACCATGGCTTGGAACAAAGTTAGAAGATCAATAACTTTCCCTCCTTGTGTGTAGCCTTGTGTGTAGTGTTGATAGCAGGTTTTACTTGGCCAAGAAGGAAATTGGTAAGACTGCTCCTTCCTTTTCCCCCTGAGAATAAGGAACACAAACCACAAGGAGACAGTGATTAAACACAAGGCCAAACTTTCAAACAAAAGCATACAGTAAGTCTAACAATGGGACCACGCCGTACAGTAATAAATAACTGAGTGACAGGCAGGGCAAGAAGGAAGGAAAAAGTTATGGGAAAGGAACTATGGAAATCCCAGTGCTCAGTGCTCAGTATATATAGCAAATAAGATTATTAAAAAAGATGTTATGACTTGCCATGACAGTAGCATTATCACCGTCCTCTTACATGCCCCCTGCCTCTCTTAAGCTAGCAAGCTCAACAGCTGCTACAAAATTTAGCTAGTTACTGCCTGTTAGCTAGAACAACAAATATGCCAAAGTTATTTTGAATCAACAAACTAGTCCATCCCACACACCTGTGCACCTTTCTCACAACAGACTTCTGACTTATAATAATGGATTAATAATAACTGCATTCCATTTGGTTGAATCAGAGGGCCATAACAACATTGCCATTAAACGTGATAAATAAAAGTGTTATTGGAAAAATTCCATTATGGATTTAAAACAGACTTTTGAAAAGTGGCAATTGGAAATTAAAAAAAAAAAAAAAGGTTTTTAGTAGAGATGAACTCCTATGAAACTTTAATTGTTATTATTCTTAAGTAATTTACCATAACAAAATTAAGGCACAGTTTGAGGTCCCATAGATCACAGACTGTGAGTTTTATTTCTAACACTCTCAACCAGTAAATGTCAGTAAACAGCTCATGTTTAACACAGTTTGTGCAGCAACCCCCAGCCACAGGCTACAAAGCATAAGCTAAAAAACACACAGTGGAGACACGACAGCCATTAAGCCAGACAGATGGACATGAGCAGATGGAATGCCAAGAGAATGAGGGAAGCCCAGAGAGGACTAAAAAGAAATAGATGAACAGGAGAGTAAAAAGAAGAGGGATCAATGGTTTATCAATGTTCCCAGACCCTAAAATCCCTTTTGGCTCAGCATCAAGATAATTGCTGTTGCTGCTGTTTTTTCCAAGTGCCGTAACAATTGATTTTACAGTTCAATTAATTAATATATTTCCTCGTTGTAATTGCCAACTCATTCCCACACACCCACTATGGTTATCTTTACACAGAGAGGTTTTGTTGTGGTGCAGAGAATCTAGAGTAGGGGGAAGAATGAAAGGAAACAAAGAGGAAGATGGAAGAGGTATACCTCAGTAGTTCAGTCACTAGGGGTGGCAACAGAAATCTCTGTGGTGGAGAGATAAAAAATAGAAAAAGCAGATAAAAATTAACTTAAAATGAAGTCATGATCTTTGCATGGCTAATACAAGGGGTGAATGGAAAAAATTACATTTTGTAATGTGAGTTAGAGTGCAGCTTGGCTGCATATTTCTTTCAAAACCCATTATGAGAGAGTAGTGACTGAGCCCAACCCAAAACCCGTCGCAGTTAAGCTCTAAAGCACTGAGTTTGTCTTAACCTGTCACACAGTTTTTGTTACCATGGTCACAGTTTGCCCATTTACCCTGATTACACCTGTGGGGCCAAAGTCAAATGTTTGCTGACAATCGTTTGGCCAACTTGACCAAATCAGACACAAACATCATTTCTAAATTCTTGTCCAAAATGTGTACACCTCTATGAAAGTGAAGCAACAGATCACTGAAATATAAACATCTACAGTCAATGAACTTTGGATAAGATACTAGATTCATTAATTATTACAACCACTATATCTGTCTCACAACAGTACATTTTGACTTCTTAAACACAGATGTGTTTAAGAAGTCAACCTAAATGGAACAGAGCCACTGTGAACTTTATTAGTTATGTGTGGGCTTTTTCTGTTATGATAAAAAGGCCAGTGCTAATACTGGGATGTCACCATCTCACTGGGTCATCTCCTAATTCTTCTTTCCAAAGTTATCTGCACACACAGAGATTCTCTATATTCTCTATTTCCTCTTATAGATTTGGTTGCACCTATATGTCTCCTATATTCCTGAAGCACTGGTGATGCTCTGCAGAAATTTGCTCTGACCTTTGGTCAAATAGGCCCTATGAAAAAATCTGAAACAGGGGATATTAGTGGTTTTCGTTCAACTGGCTATTCTCGGTCTTCATCAGACAAAATTATTACTTTTCAGCTATTAAAGCCATCTTTGTTTCATGTTTAAAATCAACACAATGTGGTATTTAACTGCCTTACAGATGCTAATTTTGACTCCTCTATCCTCCACTGTTTTGGGATTTACTTGCAAAACAGACATTAGTTTGTCATTGGTGAAGGTGTATACTCTGAACTTTTCAACATTATCAAAGGGGGTCCCACAAGGATGAGTTTTGGATCCTTTCTTCTTTAAGATCTATGTCACTAACCTAGGCCTGCATGTTATTAACTGTCTGTTACATTTGTTTGCAGATGACATTATACTGTACACAAATAGAAACACAAGTAAGGAAGCAAAGAACCTTCAACAATTTACGTTTTGCACTGACAAGTATTATTTCATTTTCTTTGAGAGTAAGCTGCCATGTAAATGCCACACTGATGAACTGATGAAAATTTATTAAAATGATAGCATTGACTATGGTGATATAGCTTATGTACATGGTCATTCCCAAAGCCACGAGGGATTACAACAGTATCAATCAGGCTCTGACATTATATACATTGCAATGGTATAACATACATTCCATAGATATTTAGAACTAACTTCCTTGCTTACCAAATATTTCCCCCTTGTGGCAAAATGGAGAAACAACACTTTAGATTTAAACCAATAATAACAGGCACAATAAAATCTGGTCTTTCCAAGAAAAACACATTAAATCCAACAGAGCGAATGTGACCATACATTTGTAGGTGTCACACTAACTTGAGTGAAGGGTGACTTAATGGCCACTGTGCGCACACATCAAGACACAGAGATGGAACAGAGGGCCAAACCAGTGGTTGTAAATGCTATAAATGAGGTTTACTCTCCACAACCCTCCTGGGAAAAACTCACAAGAACAAAGCAATGAAAATAAGATCCCACTTTTAAAACTTGGAACTTCCCATTAAAACTGACTTTATTACAGTACGTTTGAGAGCTTTCATTTCAGCCACAGACCTGTGATCACCCGTGGGTGATGTTACCACCCAGGCCTTTGTTAATAGCTATTGAACACTGATGTGTGTTACTTTATAGCCAATAAGCAGAGGAACTCCCTTATCCTTCATGTGAACAGACAGCTGAGGTGCGCCTCCACTCTTTTTCCTCCTTTGTGCTTATCTCTTCCCCCGCATTCATCTTCCCATTCCTCTCAAGGCCTTTCCCTCCTCCCACTCCTCTCTACACACCTCCTCTCCATCTTTCTTTCTCTTTATCTCTCTCTATCTCTCTCTGGCTGCTCAGACTGGACATTGAAGTAAGAATTCTCGGTTACCGACAGCCCACCTCTCCTCCCACACACTCACACACCTTCCTCAGAGCCCACGCATACACAGAGCACGACTTCCTTTCAAGTCTTCTTTTAAGTCACCACAGTGCATTAATATGAATACATGCCTCATTATTCCACATTCAAAGTGCACATTCAAAGTCATCTGCCTGCCACTCAAAAGCAGAACATGATAAACTGGTTCTTTACAAAAACAATGATCTGAAGTATGTAGGCACACACTGTGGGAGAAGGAAAAAGATGAACAAACAAACTTATAGGCAAAGGGAAGATGGTAGGAGTTTAGGAGTTGAGTCTTTAAATCTTTTTTCCTGTGAAATCTGCGTATTGTGTGACTACATATCACTAGGTCCCAATGTAAAAATGTTATTGCTTCAGGTATTATTTTCGTACCAGAAATGGTGAGAAGTGCCTTTGTCCTCTTGACTGCTGTAACAATCCAATGCTTGTTTCCAGAAAAAAAGCTCAGCTGTATTGAAAACAAATGGAATTATCTCAGCCCACCAGTAGAGACCTTTTCTTGTTTTCATGAACAGCAAATTTCTGTATTAAATATGAGATTCAGTTACTTTTTAGGGTGAGTTTTTGCACAGTAGTCTGCAGTTTGCTTTTTATATCAGTCTCCTAATCTCACTCTCATTTGGATCTCTCTCCTCAGTGTGCACACTGATTTTAAACTACATGTAATAGGCCTAGTGGGTATGCACATTAACTGATGATCTTGAGTATTTAAGTATTTATCTACAGGTGTGTGCGTGTATGTGGGTGTGGGTATTGTTTTAGGGGCTGCACAAGCAAATTTTGTTATGCTGTTTTTTTTTTTTTTTTACTGTGCAATGCAAATAAAGGTGATTCTGATTCTGATTCTGTACTATATTATGGACAGGTCATCATAAATTCCTGTAAAATCATATGTGGCTTATGCAGATGCTATAACCATCCATCAGATCATGAAATATTATTAAAGTCCAAGGTTACAATCTACAAAACAGACAGCTAGACATCTTTTCTGGGTATTTTTCTTATAAGTTATCAGCTGCCCCAACAATGCGACAATCTTCTGCTCCATGAAATCAATTGTACTTTTGTAAATCTCCACTAAATCCTCATGTTTCAATCACTTTGCAGACGAAAGGACCAGGGACTGCTAAAGACTGAATGCTTATCTGCCTACATGGTGCCCCGCTGATCTCTTGCTAGGCTAGATCTCTTGCTCCAGCTTTGTACGACATATCCTGGTTGAAATTACACTTTTATTGTATCAGCCCCTGATTTTTATTGAATGATGCATTTCTCCTAATTACAATGCGAGAAATCATGGAATTTGATCATTTAATCATAAGCTATCCAGTGACTCCTGCTGGGTTTTAATTAGTTTTCTACACAGAGGTCAGACAGAAGTGGTACATAAATGCAACTGTTTCACAAAGTCTGTGTCATAACCACTTTTTACAGTGTTTTTGAGCATTTTTCTTTGTCTTTTTGTTCTAATGTAAAATTATTGTATAAATACTGGTGGAGCTTGTTTACATATTTTAACACAGCTCTCTCTATAGTTGCAGTCACTGAGAGGTGTGGTCCTTGTCCACTATACAATGGTTAGACTGATTACATACACATTTTCTGTAAAAAAAAAAAAAAAGGAGCCAACAAAAATGCTGTCAAACTCTAAGAGAAAAAATATTTTACTGGACACACATGCATCAAGTGGAGGTTGAACAGGAATTAGATATAGAAATATTACTAACAGCTGTTGAGAGGCCAAAATGACAGTCCTTCACAGCCTCCATGATTCACAGTCGTTATTAAAATTCCTCAGACTTAAAGGGAGTCCCCCTCGATCCAGAGGCAACAATGACTAACCTTTCTGTGTGGGATTATGTTGTGTGCCTGTGTGTTCATGTGTGGTCACGGTTAATTTTTTTTTGTTTGTTTTTTTTTTTTTTTTTGTTTGTTTTTTTTTTCTCACTGTGTTACATTCTAATTCTTCATCACTATGGATACTGACAGTAAGTCAGCACCAGTGCACAGACTGGTCGAGCCTGTGTGGGTGTGTGTTTTTCAGTTTGCCATTCCTCACCTGTCCACCAGGTGCCCATAGTGTACCTATGGCTCATTACCTTGTCAGTCCCTCTGACCCACTGCCTGCTTCACCAGCTGTACCTCATTAATCATTAGCCACTGTGTATTGTCAGTCTTTTCATTTTTTCAAGCTGCCCTAATGTTCCTCCTGCTTCCTGACATGCCATTCTACCTTAAGAGTAAAACCACATGCAGCATGACAGGGCAGACAACTGGTGCACTCAGCTGCAGTTTACATCATTGTTGTTGATAATTCAGATCAGATCAACAGTAATACATAAGCAGCAAATGACCTTTATTTCCAGGAACTATGTAATGCATATCAGGTGTGATTAGGTTACCACACCACAAATTGACACTCTTTCCAGGCCATATTGTTACTTCCTAAGCTATTTGTCTTCTGTGTACTTAATTATTGTGCTTTATGCCAGAATCAGACAGACAATAATTGTTACTCGATGTCAGTGTGATAGAAATCATAAATAATCATAGTCATAAACTAAAGCAAAGACAAAGATCTTATTGTTCAAAAGCAAGTACAACACAGTTGTGCAAATGACTTTGTTTGTAAGTTTGTCACAGAACACCAAAGTGTCAAACCAGAAAGAAAGATTAATAATAACCTCCAGCCAATGCTAAATACATTAAAAAGGTCAGTGTTGGTACTGATAATTATCCAGCATATCTGTGCATCTTTACTCTTAATTCTAAGGTCTGCTCAAACTGGTCCAGCTCCATCAGAAAGGGAGCTCCACTGATTCCAAAGTGAGTGAAATTCGATTACTGGACCTGTGTAGCTCTGTAGCAGCTCAAGGCTACATTAGCTATTAACATTACACACTGGAATCTCAGACTGAACTGTCAGCTGTCGAGCTGCATTTGCTCTGATCAAGTGAACTAAATCATTGATGTCTGCCCATACTTATTCAGCTAAACATCCCCACAACTTAAATTCAAGGCCTCTTCTGATGTTTTTTTCTGAGCAACAAGAAAAAGTGTAAAGAAGTGACTTTCTTGACAGCAAAATCTCATTGGGTCCTTTGCATTAAGCTTCAGTTTTCACTATTTTTTAAGTTCTCAACGCTTATCTTCTCAGGGTATCTGTATTAAACGGCAACACAGTTCTTAGAAATGCAGTAATCATTCAAAAAGAAGTATATGACCTTTCCTGTGATTTTTTTCCAGACTTTTTATACATAATTAAGTGGTGAAATTTAGCTGAACTCCATGCTGTTTTCCAGTCATGCCCTGCATCACATCTATACACACACAGATTCACACCTGGCAGATGCTCAATACCACCACCGTCTGCTACACTCTGCCTTTTGTTCGTTTCCCTCCCTAGCCTGCATTTTCTCCAGCTGGTGCAAAGATTCAATCTGACAACTTTCCGCTCATGTGCTCATTTCTTTAACCTCAAGACCACTGCTGCCACCTGTACAATATGCTTCCTGTTAAACCCTGTGGTAAAGGTGGATCTGTGATGAAAAAGTGCAGGGATAAGCGTTCCGGTTGGAGGCGCTCAGCATCATTAATTATAAGCTGAGGAATGATCAGACCATTGGTTTCAATTTGTCTTCCTGGTTTTGAGGTAATGAGCCTCTTTCTTTATGTTTCTCAATTCACTGGACAACACACTCACATCCACGCACATACACGCGCATTCACGGAAGTCATACACGTACTGTACACATGCGCACACACAAACATATGTTCACTCAGGCCATATATTCACCACACACACCATTAAGTTAATTAACTAATACATCTTTCCTGGGTCTGGCCACATCTATCACAGTGGATATAAAGTTACTCACAGGAGACAACAGACAATGGCCTGCAACAACAGAGTTTTCAACAAACTTATCTTGTTTCTAAGGAGAGTAGAGGAGGAGGAGAGAGAGAAAGAGAGAAAATGAGAGGGTGGAAAAGCACAGAATCACAGAGATAACACACACACACACACACACACACACATACAGACACTGCCACTAGCATAGACTATTATGTCTCTATTGGCAGTTTCATAGCACAGTCCTGTGTCTACATCACAACTGGTTTATTGTCATAGACTGAGATAATTCAACACAGTGCAGAAGTGCAGATGGTACATGTGTGTGTGTGAATGTGGTGGGTGTGAATGAGATAAAGAGGGACAATGTGTGTGTGTGTGTGTGTGTGTGTTAGGGGGAAGGAAAGGTAGCCAGCAGGTGCTCTGGATCAATAAATGTATGGCAACTGAAGTCCAAGCAGCCAAATAGAGTCAATGATTTGGGAAAAACGAAAGATGAGAAAAAGTAAGTAAAAAAGAGTAATGTAGGAAATTAAAAAGGAAAGAAAGAGGGAAGGAACAGGAGGCACATATGGAAGGTGAGAAAGATCGACGTAAAATGGACAGAGAGGAGGGGGGAGCATTATATCTAAAAGGCTGACCATACCACCATTTAAAACAGCAACATTTCAATATCAGTTCATACCCAGCCATTTTGAGCGACCAGAGAGGTGGAGAGTCAGAAATTGAGTAAAGCAGCTTATAAGTTGTGTTGTACCATTCAGTTTCATTTAAAAATCCTCGGTTGGTGTATTGACTGCTCCACTAGAGGAACATCTTTTGAATACACTTTGTGAAGTGACAAAGCTAACCAAGTGCTGTTTTCTGCTGTTTTCCCCCTTTAAGGGTGCTAGAGGAATATGAAGCAATTTACTGTATGAATTGCTTTTTGATTGCCCATGTGTGAACAGATCATAATGTAACTTGAAAACTGGGACTTTCCCCAACTTTCTTAGTTACCTACAACAACCTGTGAACTTTCTGTGTAAAGGACTCCAGCTACCCATGAAGAAGTAGAATTATAGTGACCATATGTCAGGTACTGAATGTAATGGCATTCCACTTTTTCAGGTGAAACTTCATTCAAGGGGCAATGCAACCATTGCTGAGTGGGTGAGTTTACATTCCTAATTTCATCCACTTTATCCTCTACGAAGGATTGCACGACTCACAGAGCACAGTCAGCCTTCAGGCTGCCAAATAACACTAATAAATAACTGTCCTGCTATTCATTCCACACTGCTCTGCACTTTATACCTATATCACTTTACGTCCTAATGAGGGCCGGCACAGCAGCTAAATCAGTGCATGCTTATATTGATTGCTTGTACATACCAACCCACTGTAAATTACAGCCCATATTTATCATTTACATTTATAACTGTATGCTGGTAATCTTGTTGATCTTACCTCCTTGTACATATATATCCTTATCTTACCTATTAATGCTTATTTCCCTCTTTATTTCCTGTTCCTGTTATTTCCTAATGACACCACTCTCTGAATACCTATCACTGCACTGTCACAGAGTAAACACACAGGAATTTCTCTCACTGTTACACCTGTGTAAATGTGATGTGACAATAAATGTTGATTTGAGTGGTTTCGATTGTTGACACTCCATTGTGTAAAGTTGTGTTACTGGTACAGAAAGATGTTGTTCATGGAGTTGACTGGACCATGTGTCGTATTCGCTATCAGACTTTTGCACACATGGGCGTAAGCTCTGGGAGTGGTACAGCCAGCCAGTCTTGGGGTTCAGAATGCCGGGGAGGGGACTTCATGCTGTCCACTCACATACTGCTCTCTGGCCATAACTTCTCCCAGGTTTCCCTCCTCCTCTGCTTTATCAAAATGTGTATGATGGCACCCACAACATCTACACAGTACAGGACTCATACTGTGAAGCAGTTTGGAGGAGGAGGAGAAGTGGGCTATGATCATTGACCACTTGCACACAAAGGACAGTGTTGGTTCCCTGGGTTAGTTAGGACCTTCACTGTGTAGAATATCATTATCAATTTCCTGTCTATTAACAGTTTTAATAGTTGTCATCATCATCTTTAATGTCAACTACTATTCAGTGGATGCTGGCTATCTGTGTAACAGGAGATTGTTACTGAATGTACAAATGTACCTAAAATGTCATCATAATTAGTTACCAGTTTAGATAATATGCACAGTTGCAGCTTATCATGTGCTAACATGTTTGTTTTTAGTCACTGAGTTCTCTATTTTCTCTCTACTGTGTGCTCAGTAAACAGGTTCTCTGCAAGCACATCAATATTTCACTGTAATGATACATTTATCCTATAGGTCCCTCCACCCAGTATTGCATCTACACAACCATAGAGCATGACTCCATGTAGTTCCAGTCAACAAGAGACAGACTGACTGAAACAGGTGGTAATGGAGAAGCACTGACATTTGACAGACTTCTGGAGGAACTGAACATCAAAGAGATGTTCACAGATGCACACATGCAGAATTAATCACTGATGAGTGAATATAGATTCAAGAGTTTAATTTATGATTATTCATTAAAATTACAAAATATCTTAAAACAAAAATTACAGAGTATAACATAATTATACTGTGTTTGGAGTGTGCAGATTGTAAAAATGAAAAATATATTAAAGGAAAGGGGCTGTGTGTGTGTGTGTGTGTGTGTGTGTGTGTGTGTGTGTGTGTGTGTTTCTTTATTGTACTCACAGAAAATGAGGTGCAAGGACCATGGTGTGATCCAAAGAAACTTCATATGGTGAGAGGGAAAAGGAGGTGACATAACTGTGTTCATGTCTGTGAGTAACAGTGTTCCATTGTTTTGTCTTTTTCTAACACGTTTGCCCCATTTTCTTATCTTGTGTAAAATGAATGTCAATGGTAATGAGATTGAAAATAGAAATGTTTGAGTTTTTTTCACAATTCACAGACAGATGATATTTGGTCACTCAGCCATACTTGTGGATGAAGGATATTGTGAATCATTTTGGTTTTTGTTGCCAGAGGGTGGACAATTGAGAGGAGCTCATGGCAAGTATAATGGCCTTTACAATGCAATTCAAACACCACAATGCAATAGTGTGTCTCAGTTGTCACCAGCTGATGTTGTTTTGATTCACTGAACACAGGTCAGGGAGGTCTTTCTGCTCTGTAGGCTCAGGTATCTCAATATTCTGTCTTTGCAGTGCTTGTGTGAAATTGAAATTGTGTGTCCCCTTAAATCTGTATTCTATTACGGTGATGCTAGCTAAACAACTTCTATTGGTGGATCAACATGTCTATTACACAGCATTTTTATTTCTACTCTGAATTCCATTTTATTTTACAGTATATGGTGAGGGGTGCTTTATCATGTCAGTGGTGTGCCTGAATGGCCCCTTAGCAGATTCTGTGGGTCAATATCCACCAGTGGATACAGCGAGCCATGATAAAGAGTGCATGCTATCTGGATCCACAGCACATGAGGTATTCCCACAGATCACGCTCACCACACACTGACTGAAGGATGTTGACCTTTTGGTACGACTAAACACCAGTTAGTCACTGCGCTGGACTACAATCGTCACAACTACCAGCTAGTGCACGTGAACAAAAAAGGCAAGTCATACTTTTGATAACATTCTACTGTACTGGAATTCTAAGGAGAAGTTAATAAGAAAACGATGCCAACACTGAGAGTGCCTGGGTGGAATATCTCACTATGTGAATGGAAAACCACAAAATATGTGCGAGAGAGAGAAGTCTCGGGCTGGACGACCCACAGGCTCTTGGTCTTCTTGCTGGAGTTATGGCTCCAACAACAGCTGACCTGGCCTAAGCCCCACCTATAGTCCTATCCGATCTATCATAAGGAGCCACTGTGTTTGATTATGATTGATGCAACAATAGAAAAGTCAGGTCTACAAATCTTACCCTGTAATGTCAAGATGCATTTTTCTCCAGTGCTGTAGACGTGTGTGTTATCTCTGATGTTCAGTCTCTTATTCTCTTTAGCCATGTAATGAATTTACATGGGTGTACAGCACCACTGGATTATTTTCATACCAAGGAAAGCATATAGGTTACTAGGCAAGCTCTTACCTTACAAGGTAATGTTTTCATTGATTTCTAAGCAGAATTATGACTGTTGTGTGTCACAGTTGAAAAGAAGCTTTACATGTTTTGTCACAAACTACGACAGTCTGCTTTTGTGTTATCACTCTCTTTTATTGGCAAAATTCTCAAGATCTCGTCACTTGATTTGACAGTAAAACATAAAGTAGCTGTCCCTGGCTATGCACAATATTGTGCTATCACCAAGGACACCACTGGGAACATGTCTTTATTCTTCTGTCACGACTCATCAATTTAAAATAGTCACTTAATCAACAAGCACACAGGCAGAGAACTGGCTGTGATGGCTTCATGGACCTTTCCTGTGCAGCAGGAGTAGTGAGGGAGATGGTAAAGTGTTGCTTTGCTGTTTGAGAAGGACAGTATTTATAGACACTAAAACCAACTATAAAACACAGTACTTTTAGTACAGCACAGTACTTTACACAGTAAGTTCCTTTAGACCATGTTGTTATAAACTAAGACAGTAAAATCAAGCAGATAAGCTTTTATTTAGTGTAGCTTAAACACTGGACTACAGCCGTGCCAGAGTTAGGTGAATTCAAAACTCAGTTAGAAAAGTAGGTGGTTTTGGAGGATGGGTTAGTTGAATGCTTTATTTTCTCCTCCTACATGAAGGAGAGGAACTCAGCAGATGTTGGTGTGCTATAGCAACAGAGTGACTGGTAAAAAGTTAGTCTTAACAAATCAATGAAGTTGTTTACATTAACATTAGCATCCTAGTTATGAGTCTTATCCTGGTCTTGATCACCTTTAGGATAAAGTTTCCTGGTTATTTATATTCCTGTCCCCATGAATCTATCATATCAGGTTCCTGTCAGTGCAGGCATTTCTTTGACACATTGCCAACCAGCCACTCACTGTTATTTATATGTCAAATGAGTTACAGCAGTGGTTGAGAATAAACCCATTTTTGAGGCTGGCTCCCTGGACTCTACTGCATCTACCATTCTGCTGAGTTTGGTTTCACTTTTTACCATCAGCAATGGAAGAGGTGACTACAAGGTCAGCAGCAGCTATCAGGAAATGACACTGATCTTCTCATTTAACACTTGTCAAGAAGCAAATAAAGGAATTTTGCAAAATCTGGAACTAGTCATTACAATGATCAGAGCCTAAGATGTTTCCATACCACAATTCTCCATATAGCGTATTCAGGTTTCTCACCATTAGGTGCTCCTTAAATTAGTAGGCAAAGCCCCTCCCACACCTAGAGTAGGAAGTGTTGTCATTTCTAATTTTCTTGTGTTACATCTTTATTGTTACTCAACATAAAAATATGAGAGTCTCCTGAATAATGTCATGACCCTATAGATTTATGTTGTAGCTGCAAATTTTGATTATTTCTACTTTGCTTCAGAGAAATGGTGTTTTTCTGTCAGTTTGGTTTGGCAGCAGGTAAATACCATAATTAGCCATTAGTCCATTAACATCAGCTGCCATTGTGTGAATAAGCTAGTCAAAGGCACAAATCTGAGCTGTAGCAAATTCAAAACACTTCATCACTGTAATTGACAAAACATGGCTCAGCAGTTGCTGAGTTTATCCAAAACTGACCCAGAATCTTAAAGTGAATTCAGAATAAAGCAGTGTGATCTTTAGCTACTCATACTGGCATGTAACCTAGTTTTAAGCTCAGTGTTTGGATGTTTCTTACCAAAATGCATCAAGGAAGGGTGGTTAACTTTTCACTTTATCTTTTATGTACCCAGGTACCTCTGACTTTTTACAAAAGGCACAAAGCTGTTCATCTTTTGTACAGATGTTTGAATTGATAAAGTTTTGAGTTCATTCAAGCCTTGGAAGTGCTACTCCACCTTCTCCACCAACTTTATTCTGTGTGCACTTTACATGGTAGAAACTTTTATAAGATCTGTACAGGTCATTCTCTGGATTTTATCTGCAGGAGTAACATGCCTTAGTCTTTTCCTAATAGAGCCCTATTGGAGTTAAAGGTAAAACAAGGGTCAAAGTCTTTAAGCCTGTGCAGTCTATTAAAGATGATTCTGCAATGCCAAAAACTGTGGAAAAAGTTGCAGCAAAGACCCGATAACCTTTAATTCTGCCTCTATTTCAGGATTTGAAAGCGGATTCAGAGGAGTGAACCAAAGCCCAAAAACAGATATTACAAGTAGTGCGAATTTTCACACACACTCAGACACAGGCAAACGAATAATAGTTTTCTAAAGACTTGCGATCCACAGTGATACCCATTCAACACAGGTCAGCCTGCAGAAGATATGATGGGATTAGATTCAGTGGTTTATCTTGCCATGAAAATGTGATTCTAAAGTAAAATCTTACACACAATACAAAAGGCTTTCATTTATTCCCTGCATGCAGAGATACAAAGTGTGGGTGTGCTTTACTGTAGCGAGCAGCAGATGATATCCCTTAAACACACATTATATTATAGTAGTCATCCACGCTAGCAGGCATTCAGTCCAATGAGCTCGAGGATATGAAATTGGATAGGATGTAATATGATTAGGGAAGGATGTAATACAATATAATTTAATTTGATGGAGTAGGCTCAAGCCAAAGAATGAAGACAGAGAAGACAGAGACAGGAAAAGGAAAGGTCTCTATTCTTATCCATCCTTTTCTATGGCATGATGGGATCAGGTTTTTCTATGAACGCTATAGTGATGACAGCTTTACAATGCTGTCTGTTGGCGCTCAAACTCAACTGAAGGCAGGAGATAAGAGCTCCAGCCTGCTACCTACTGCTCCGTCCATGGCTGGATCTCACTCACGCTCTCTCTTTCTCTCTAGTCTCTGGTTTGAAAGTGGATTTGTAGGCAAAAGATAAGAAGACGAGCGAGCGCACCCTCTTTTATTTCCTCTCCCTCTCATTCCCAGTGTCCCTCTCTCTGTGCATGTCTCCCCATCCTAACTCTAAGGCTCTTAAATTCTCCTGCAATCTTAAACTCTCTCATTCAGTCAGCAACCTGCTGATATATCCTCTACTCTTAGTCCTTTACTTCTACATTTTCTCATCCTCTGGTCTGTGATCCTTAACTGGACTGGAAGACAGGTGATAAGAGGACCGGCTTGATTCCTGCTGCTAGATCCCAGATCATTCACTTCACTGGTTTTCTCCTTCTCTTGCTCTCTTTGTTTTCCTTTACAAAATTGGACAAAGATGGACAAGATGGACAAGGCTGATGTATGAACAGCTGCTTGTAATTTTGGTTGGAACAATATGATGTAAACACAGCATCAATGATGTGCTCAGACAGAATGTGAATTTTCACCTCATCGTATTCACAGTAATTTGTTTGCTAAACTTTTTATGCCATGTGTTCACCACAGTATACCAACATGTACTCCCCTTTTCTGTCTCTGTATGTTCAGGAAGTGAAACAGAAAAATGTCCAGGCCAGGGAGAATTGACGTGTCTCAAAACTGACTTTAATACGGTAATAAGACACCAACTCTACAGTCTGCTTCACATTTAGTTTGAACACAGGATGACAATGATAGTTAGTGTTGTGCTATTGCTCACATTGTTCAAATCATTGCATTCCAAGTCAACTGTCATTTTTTTTGTTTGGTTTTTTTTTGTTATATGTGTCATATAGGCCCTACAGCAAACAGGTTTTCATTGTAATCAAGCACCGAGGATGATTGATTAGTCTCTTTCATCCTGCAACAAACACATGTGAGATAATCAAATGGAGCACTTCTTGTAACTTTAAAGCTACATGGTTATCAGGGATAATCAGGGTTAAAGCAGTAGCATTCAACAGTGAAACCACTTGACATGGTTAGTGTTCGTCATTCATCATTTATAAATGTCCATTGAAGTTGAGCTCTCCAAAGCACAGATATAAGCAATGTATTTGGTACGGTTATGTATAGATGTATTTGTATGTTCATCCAAGGCTGAACCATGTGGACCATATGCTCTTTAGAGTAGAATGAGTCATAGGCCACTTCTTCTACAGATTGATTTTTCTAACAAGGTCAGGTTGTACCCAAACAATATTTCAATTTCCCATGTAGTTGTACTACAGTATGTCCAGTTTGAATTTAGTATCTATGTACACAAAAATAAATTACATTTACTGACTATTTCACAAACTCTGTATTTTGTCACTGCACATGATCCATTTCACACACAAGTAGTTGTGTGTCTTTAATTGTTAACATAAAAAAAAAAACAATGAGAGCCCCAGGATTTATTCCTGAAATCTAAATAGTTCTCAGTGTACATGTATGTGAGAAACACCAAAGTGGCTACTTCACTATGTATTCTATGGCATCCCAAGTTCATCTGCTTCAGTTCTGAACCAGTGCCCATATTTATCCGTTACTCCAGAAATGATTAATGATGACACTGATAGATGACTGTATCAAAACAGCCCAAGCTTCACCAGAAAGTTGGAAGAAAAAGACATCAATTAAAAGAGAAATCATTTTTGATGTACAATTACATGCAACACTAACTATAAACAAAGTTTTCACATCAGAGAAACAGACACTTGTATTTCTAAAGTAGAATATCTCTTAACTGTTTTCACAGTTGTAATCTAAATGAACCAGGAACAGAGTGAAAGACAAAAAGAAATGGTGAATATTAACCCAACACTGGTTTTTGAAAGTGGACATTTATGTATGCGGCAGTGGTCAAAATGGCATAGCTGAAGTGACAGAGCAGGGTGGAGAGAGTGTTTTCTGTTACATGCACAGCAGCCAGTTGCAGGCAGGTGGGTGGTCTCTGGGCAAGGTAACAAACAACCACACTCCACTGCTGCAGCGTTGCCAGCAATCACTAATCAGCCTCTGGCTGCAGAAACACTCTCTGGACCGGAGAGGAATGCGGTGACGTCCCCCTGTGGTGTTCTGAATTGCTCCAGTGCTGAGAGAGGCCCCGAGCACTGCCACCACTGGAATTCAGCAGCTTTGGCTCTTACTCTGAAAATTTGGTTTTGTGCAAGTGGACAAGCCCAGAGGAGTGACTGATGAGTGTGAGTAGGATAAGAGATGTGGATGAATGGACTCCACTCTCCTCCTTGAACTGTGTCTCACTGCCTTTGTTTCTACCTGGGACCTGGTCAGATGTACAGATTACATGTCTCCCCCTCTCCATCAATTGTGGTTAGTAAGTAAACAACTGTTTTGGCCCAACAAGGAGCAAATCGTAATGTATCTAATGTAACTTCTCAAAGGAAATGTTATACATTCTTACAAATAAAACGTTCAATCCATGTTTTTGCTGCTACAGCATTGGGCCCAGTTCAGACTGCACAAATTCTAGACTGGATAGTGAGATGATGTTGTCATGGCCAACAAATTTCCAGCATCTGGCCCAAATTTGAACATCAGGAACGACAAACGGATCTTGTAGTGTGAAGAACTCCGCATCTGGGACAGCCCATGAATACAATGACAGCGTGCTCCCTACCATAAGGCCATTAGGTGTTAGGGTTACATTGCTGCCTGTTGGTTTGGCATGCTCTTGACAGTGCGTGACAGCATGTTTACAATTCCTTGCCCCTACTCTCCTCTCAAACATGGCACTATGATTGCTTAATCTGACATGTTGTCCAATGCAAAAGACAAAAAAAATCACGTAGTCTGATCCCATCATTATTTCTGATATGGCCAATAGCTTACTGTAGTTAATGGTATCAAACATAAACTACATATTGCTGTGTAACTGACATGACTACTCAGTCAACATTGGGTCTCATATGCTTATGACTTTACTACTTTATTATGCAACTGCAATATTTAAACAATAATGTTTTAGAATTTACAATGATCACATAATTGCCACTGGTGGTCACAGTGACAGCTGTTTCACTAGAGTTACATAGGACTAGTTTTAACAATAGTGAGGTTGGTTTGTTTGACTGTCCATTAATTCACTTCAGTTCAGAACCTATTAACATATACTGACCAGAGTGGTGACAAACCATCTGCCAGGTATTTAACTAATTTAACATAAACATATGTGGAGCCCTGTTATTGATGCAAACACTTGAATACATGACAGATGTCCAAGGCACAGACACAGTAGCTGGAAGAAGAAAAGGAGGTAGTACAGTCTGTGTGCATCAGAAGAGCTTGGTGTGTGTGTGTGTGTGTGTGTGTGTGTGTGTGTGTGTGTGAGTGATGCTGTCGCTAAGTACACTGACCTTGAAACCTTGAAAGGGTCAGCTTTCCTCCTCTGTTAGAGTTGGAGGCGTTACAGAAGAAAAAGAAGAAGGGAAATGGGGGAGATAGAGGATGGTATTAAAAGAAAACACAAAGTTCTTGGTGGGTTCTTGTTTTGCTCAACTTGCCCATTAAATACTGAGAACACTTAACACTAACACTTCAGCATGCACCTTTGAGTAACACTTCAGTTACATGCTAACACTTAACTACAGTTATGTGGTGTTGTGTTTTTCACCCTTTTTGCCGGCGGGTTGCCTAGCTCACAGCTTTTGGCTTTTCACAGCTCAGCGTTGTGACTCCATCATTTCATAAATCTCAGAAAAACACTCCCTCCAGTAGACATCAGAGATCTTTTAAAATCTGGAATGGAATAAAAACCACTCCACAGATACAAAACACTTACACAATATTGTGTTCATGTCTAACATGCAAGCAAATCTGATAAATTCTACAGTGAGGAGACAAAGACCAGAGGTGGCATGTTACTGAAAGATACTTGCTAAAAAATATTTTTATTATCTTATGTATTCTCTTCACTTCATTTGAGCTGACACAAAATTGCTGACAGCATCTTCTCTTATTTAGCCAATTTAGTTTTTTAAAAGACTCTCTGAGGGTTAGATGAGAAGATTGACAACACTCTCATGTCTGTGTCTTAAATAATTAACCTGGAGGTAGAATGTTATTAGCTTGGCTTATCATAAAGATTGGAAGCAGGGAGTAATGGCGAGCCAAGCTCTGTCCAAAGTTTAAAAATATGCCAGCTCGCTAATTAGCAATGTGAATGTTGTTTGATAAATCTGTACACAGTAATGAGAAAATTAGAATTTGCAGTTTAAACTTTTTTGTTTTTTGCTTTAACTTTGCTTTGGGCTGACAGCCTGGCAGTTCCACCAATGTAACCAGCATCAATGCTAAGCTAGGCTAAATACACCCTGGTTCCAGTCACATGCTTAATGCACAGATTTGAGAAAGAAAGAAAACAATAATCTCCCAAAAAGTTTAAGTTTGTGACTGATGGCTGAAGTTTAGTTTTCAGGCCCTTCTATGTTCGTAGGCATTGAGTCAGATATATTAGAGCTTTCAGAGCCACATGGCTCTAAATATAGTAGGCCTACACTTGAGGGAACTTATCAAATGGGTCAGGGTTTAAGGGTAGGTTCTAGGGTTCTGGGTTTTGAACCCTGGTTCTCCCTGGGCTTCTCTGTGTGAAGTTTGTATGTTTTCTTCTGCCTGCCTGACTTTCCTCCAGGTACTCCGGCTTCCTCCCACAGTCCAGATACATGCAGGTTAGTTTGATTGCCAAATTTAAATTGCCTGCAGGTGTGAATGTGAGCATGAATGGCTGATGGCTTATCGCTATATGTCAGCCCTGTGATAGATTTGTGACCTGTCCAGGGTGTACCCCGCCTCTCACTCAGTGTCAGCTGGGATTGGGTCCAGCCCATATAACGGGTCAATTTTGACCTGAACACACACATAAGAGGGTTAATGTCTGTTAACTACATACTGAACTAGGGAACATAGGGCCCTGGGAACATCTGAACCCTGAGAACATAGACACACTCTCCCATAGTATTAGCATTGCCACTCAAAGCAGAAACAGAATGAGATAGAGATGTGAGCCGGAGAGAACAAAAGACAGAGAATTTTTTTAAAAAGAGCAGAAAGAATGAGAAGAGGATAAGGATATCCTTGCCATGAAGCTGCTCTTCCACCCAGGCTTCTCCTGTATGAGTCCCTGTCAGGCTGCGTCTGCCTACCGCTGATGGAAAATCCTGTTTGATGAAGCGCCAGTGCCTCACTAATCCAGGCCCTTTGGCAATGGAGGTCAGTGGAATCAAACTGGTATAAAAAGAGAAACAAAGGCAGCTTTTCTTCAGTATAGTCAATAACCTGAAACTCCATTTGACCTCTTACTTAGCTGATATCCTGGAAAGAAAGCCCTTCATTAATTTTTAGAATATTACTAATTCAAAGCTGAGACTAAACTTTTATTCTGGTGGTATTAACAGCAAGTGAATGGCGGCTGCTGATAAAGTCTTAGAGTCTTAAAAGGAAGGTTTGTGTAAAGTTGTATGATTCACTCAACAGTAGCAATATTGTTGCAGGGATATTAACTATCTGACATTTTGATTTATTTATTTTTGTGTCTTTTTCCATTTCTTTCTCCCCTGTCATAAGAGATTTTGGAGAAACTTGCTGTGCTGTGAACAGCACATATTTTATCATTCTTGTTGCTTAGATGATGCATACATGCAGTGCAGCTCTCAAAAATTTGATCAGTGAAACACTGTCTGTTGGTTTAGCTCTGTATTCCAACATGAGATATGAAATGAAACCATGATGGTTTTAAAGGCTTTGCACACCCAGACAGCTGTTTTCAATCACAATGGCTGATTAGACTAAGTAAGGGTCTAGACATTGGGCTGGTGGGCATTTATCGCATCAGAGTGTCATGCAGGAGAATGGAGTTCTCATTTGTTCTCATGGAGTTTACCTTTTGTATTAATTGTCATTACAGTTTTCCAACCATAACCATGTGTTCTAATTACTTAACCTTCACTATAGTGACAAAACCGATACCACAAAGTGAGAGCTGGTACAGAGGGAATGGAGCACACAGACTAAGGCCCTGTTTACACAACAACGGTTTTTTGCAAACAGTAAACCTTTGTTGCAGTTTGGCCTTTTGCACAAGACAACAGTGTTTTGGAACCCTGAAAACACAAACTTTTGTAATTGTTTATGTGTTAACTGGCAATACACAGTTTATGTGAAAACTGTGATGACACTGGGCCACCTCATGCATGGCTATTACATTTTCATCCTCATACGTAGCACAGTGGCGGACTATCGAGCTGTGTTTGTGCTGCAGACACATCAAGTTACATCGCCATCCACTGGCCTGGCATGCATACTGCTTTCAAACATTTTTGCACATCAGTGTGCATGAATATAATTTTCACAATGTTGTTGTGTGAACGTGGAACTTTTTTTCTAAAATGCAAAGGAAAAACTTTTCCTTTTTTAGCAAGACTGATGTCATGTAAACAGGAGCGGGAAAACACACCAGGGCAGGAAATGGAGATATTTGCAGATATTGTGAAAAGAAAAATCAAAAACAAAAAATATATATTGTCACTGAACATAATTTGAGGGTTTGCAGAATCACCCAGTGTTTTTTTTGTCTGCTGAGAGTTGGGACATTGATAGGGCTATAATCCCTGCACTGTTCACATAACATGTAGAGAAACATGGTAAAAATGTTATTTAGAAGGTTTCCAAAAACACGATCATTATTTTTACAGTTTATATTTACATGGATGACAAATGTTATATTGCAGAGTATATTTTGTGCATTTACTGTGATATTTCTACTAGCTCAAGTGAAACAAACCACACTTTAAAAAATGTGGTTCATCGCTCGTAAGTGCTTTTCTGGAAAGAAACGGTGACTCAAGTACATTATTGAAACATGTTAATATGCATTTCAAGACAAATGATCTCCACACAAGACCAACTAGACAGATAATAGGATGATTCACAGCACACAGCAGCAAGACGGTTGTATAATAAAATCATCAGATGCTCGTTTTTTCCTAGTTTTTGATAGGAATGTGATGATGCATGATTGTTGTGCCTGAGAAATAATTTGAAACCATGACTGTATCATAATAAGTGTTGCTAATTGCCATTTTGAGCCAGGAGCTTTGACTGTAACTGCACAGGGAATCCCTTTAAGGGAAGTGTCTCATCCTTCAATTCGACAGTCATTTATCTGTGCTGATGTCCCCACAGATTAGTCAACATAATGTCCTGTTTGTCCCATGAAACACACCACAGCACCAGTCAGTGTCTGTCTGATGGAGAACACGTAGGTCTGCGTGTATGTGTGTGTGTATGTGTGTGTGTGTGTGTGTGTGCGTGTGTGAGTGAGTGATAAAATGGTGTGTTTGTCCTCTGTGGGGTCATAAAGTTAACAGCCATAACCAACATCATAAAGACTGATCACAGGAAGTCAGACTTCCCCGAGGCTCTAAAACACACACATACACACTATACATAAAAATACACATATTAGCCTCACACACTGCAGATCAATCCATCATAGTGCAATGTTGTGCCGCATGGACTGCATGCAGGCAGGTAACAACTGCCTCTCTAACAGTCTGTTCCTCTGGAAGAATTGGAAAGTTGGATATTAGTGGGAGTGTGTTAAAGAAAGGCAGAGAGTTTATTTGACTTCCTTCTGAGTCAAAACAACACCCCCGTAAAAATCAGCATCAACAATAAAAGAGGGCTTCTAAACAAACAGCAGCCATAATTAGTCTTTTCAGACCTTGACTGATTATTGAAGGCTGTAACTGATATTCTAAGAATTTGGAAAGTAGTAGATAACGTCATGCATTCCCATATCATACAAAATCATATAAAATGCTGTCTGTCTTCCTCTCTCTATGTCACAGACATAGTTTCTCCATTTTTTCCCACTCTTTCCTCACTTTTTAGTCATCAGGAAACTTTCTGACAGTGTATAAAATATTGGTCCACCTGTCTGCATCCGTGTTCAAAATAGTCAAAACAATGTTGCAAAATATGAATAACACTGGTGCAGGCACCAAACTGAAAAGTGAAACTTTTTTGTTTTGTTTTGTTTTGTTTGTTTTTTTTTCAAAAACAGGACTAATTATCTTTCTGTCCAGCTAAATATGATTATGATTGAATATGTTAAACCCATTTAGTTGCACGTCAGTGCTTGACAGGTCTTTTATGAGATGCTACACTAGCGATAACACAGGATTGATTCAGGACTGGTGCATGATAGATTCACTGTGGCTGTAGTTCTAATTTTGGATACATGCAAGATGAGGGGGTTCAACTACAAGAAATCTAATCCAGAAAAAAGGGATAGATGCCGACAAAACAGTATAGAATTTACAGTCCTGGTAGAGTGATACTTTGAGGTAAGGGTTCTGCTACCTTTACTTGTTGATGTCCAAAACTGGAAGCTTTCATTTTGGCTGTTGGCCTTATTTTGGAGTCTTTCCTCTACTAATTGATCTTTCATGACACCTTATCACCTTATTCATAATTGTAAATGACAATCGTGTTAACAAAAGGCGTCCAGCAGACTGCTACATTGTTCACTTGGAATCCAATACTCTTTTTTTTTTAGCTCTGTTTTGGTATCTAACAACTCTTCAGCTGCTAAATGTGCCACTGTGTTCATGAGTTTCTGAGAGCTTTTTCACTTAGAGAAAGGAAAGAAAAATGCTGTTGATGATGTTGATGAGAGCAAGACTGAACCAAACATTAAGTTACAGCTCATAAAAACCAAAACCATGAGTTAAAGACACTAACATCATTGAGGTGGGTGATGATTCTCTGTGAATTTGTCACTATTAGCTACACATTTTCCGTTGCATGTAATCACTGATTCATTTCTAGTATAAAAATACTGAATACGTAAAGACATGAATAGTCTCAGGTTGGGAGATAAGGGACGTATATATATATTTACTGATACATAGTTATGCAATTCAGACTTTTAAGCATAAACTACCTCTGCCTGCAACTTAACCTTCTAACCACTTGACCAGACAGTGGTTTTCCACCAGCAGCTACAATCTGAGAGCAGAGTCCACCTGAAAAATGCCACTGTAACACAGACAAAGCAAATAACAACAACTCTGTTCTCCGTGTTTCCTGTCACTGCAGCCTTATTATAACAACTGGCTGCCACTGACTCTTTGGGGCCTTTCAGCTTTTTACTCACACAAAACAATCTGACTAGGAGCCTGTGTGTGGTGCTTGGGATAGAAAGTGTCCACCAAATGGCAGATGTGTAGGTGGTGACCTGTCTTGTTGCTGTCTTGCAGAAACAGTTTTATCATTGTTGGAGAATGGAGGTTTGTTTGGACATCTTCACCTGAAAGTCTGAGGTCTTAACTTTGGCTCTTGTCTAGCATACTGAATAGAGGATGGGGGTTGCTCATGTAAAGAAAAGTTCTCTCTCCATGACTCTGCAGATTATTTATTTTTTTTCCCTAGAGTTGAAGAAAATGGCAGAGAGAGATTGACACACAGAAGCTTTGACAGAGAGGGAGTGAGTGGCGTGAAAGCCTCTTAAAGGATTCTGAAAGAATGAGATGCAGATGACAACTGAGAGATGGAAACTCTGCAGGCTCACAACAATACACAGAGGCACATGCAAACACACACAGAGACACACACACACATACATACATACATACACACAGAAATCTCACCTTCACGCCGACTTAAACCTCAGCAACTAATGAAGATGGAAGCTGCTTCTTCAGCTTTACTGATCAATATGAAGACGCTGTTTGTGTGTGTGTGTAACTGTGTGTTCATCTGTATGTGCATGAGTGTGGGTTTGTGCTTGTAAGCTGAATAGATGTATGAGAAAATTTGTTTGTTTTTTTTCACCTTACCTTACCAGCTTCTCTGCTTCAGTAGCTACAGCATCAACTCATTCTCCACACAGGGAAGACAGATTTGCAAAAGTGCAAGAAACACACACTTTTCAGGTTATTTATGTGGATCTGTGTGTGCGAAAGATCTTTTTACTCTGAACCCAAGCTCTTAAAGCACCATGTTCATTTCCCTGTTCTCTCCCTGAGAATAGGATAAAGCATATATCTGTCCTTACGTATCCCTGCGGCCTCCTTTACACTGAGGCCAAGTGTATGTGGAACAGATAGTCTTGAAAGTTCAACTCAAAGTCTCCCGCCTGTGTCTGTGTTTCTTCACTCCCACTCAGACGTCCACTAGATCATGACTGTTGTAATACTGTTGCTGCCTCTCCTGCAGACGGCTCGAAATTTAACTGTTCTCCCAGGTCACATCAACTTGTGCTGAAGCTCTGCTCCTAAGAGTGTGATGTCCTTTGCTCTCATTCTTTCATTACCTCTTTTTTTTTTTTTTACTGTTAGGGCTGCAGATAATGATTCTGATTTTGATGAATGTTCCATTTATCACATTCAACAAAGTGTGGCAAGCGGCTATGGACAACTTTTTTGTTTTAACTTAACATAATGAAGTAACTGTTGATTGCACATTGTGGTGGCTTTAGAA